>NW_020954564.1:48372275-48497275 GCF_900497805.2 Vombatus ursinus | reverse complement strand
GTCATTTTGACTAGTTCATTCGATATTTTATCATGTCTGCATACCAAAACAGTAACGTGCCAACAATAATTCTAAATTTACCAGATGCCAAGACAGTGTAGTGAGAGGTAAAATGACATAGTAGAAAAGGCTTGAGATTTGGAGTCACAAGCCTTGGGTTCCAATCTCAGCTCTCCTGTTTAACTTTATTTATGACTTTGGGCAAGTCACCTTGTCCTCCTCAGTAAAATGAGGACATTGGATTGGATGATCTCTAAGGTCTTTTTCAGTTCTAAATGCTAAGATTTTCACAAGCAAATGCTAGAGGTCATATGTGTACCTCATTTAAGATAAATTGGCTCTATTTCTTCACCTAACTTCCATTTGGAGTTTTTGTCTACAAGCTTACATCGCAATTTTTCCTTATCTTTATTCACATTATGTCTTCTTTCCCTTCCTTTCCTGACAGAAGGAGGCAGCCCCGACTGGTATTTCCATTTTCTCTCTTTTCATTTAAGATCTTTACCATTCTAGGAATGGGACAACCTTATACACCTGACTCCTGCTACACAGATGCTGTTATATGTGCAGCTCCATACAAGTTCTTTCCTCACTGATAACTCCTAGAAAATAGAATCTGCTCTCCCACCTTAGAACAACTACATCTTGAACCCAATTCAAAATACAAAAATTTGCATCTCATAAAAATTTTCAGTTCAGTTTTGGATGTTGTTTCTTTTAAACATTCATTTCACAATTGTTAATATGGCTAATAATCACATATAGCATACTGTTCTAGTTTTAGAGTATTTTATTGCTGAGGAAAATAGACCCTATCACAAAACAGTACGTCTACCAGAGGTGGGGAACCTGCGGTCTTGATGCCGCAGGTTTCCCACCCCTGGCTAAGCCAAAGACTCCACTAAACTCTTCATCTTGGTCCAGATAATACTGGAAAGGCCCTGCCATTTCCTGCACCAAGGTAAAAATGCTTTCAGGGCAGACCTGGACATAGACTGTGTGTCTGCTGTCCAAGAAGTGGCCTACCTAAGTGCTGAGAGGTTCGTAACCAGAAAGCGTTCCATCAGATAAAGATTTCTTTGGCTACAGCTACTCATGAAACCATCTAGTAAAGGCAATGGGATTTGTGTTGGTAGAGGGAGGATCTACAATAAAATCATAAATTCCTTAAGTATCAAACTATATCACCTAGGGGAATATGAGAATCCTAGATTTATAGATCTAGAATTGGAAGAAGCCTTAGAGGCCATGTAGCTTACCCCCTACCCCAGCTCATTTTACAGCAGGAAACTGAGGCACAGAGAGGTTAAGTTTCTTGCTAGGGTCATACAATTAGTAAGTGTCAAAAGTGAGAGTTGAATCACAATTCTCAACAACATCATCAGTACTTTGTCCACTTCATGCTACCTCTAAGAGATGGCATGCTTACTATGAAACTTCAGTACAAGTAAATTTTCTAATACACATCTTAAGTTTCACAGGATTTAGAGCTGGAAGGAATCTTATATACATCATTGAGTCCAAGAGTTCTTAATTTTTTTTTGTCTTATGGCCCTGTCCGGCAGTCTAGTGAAGCTTATAAATTGCTACTGAAAATAATATTTTCAAATGCATAGATTTATAATACATAAGGTTACAAAGAAAGTAAATAATTTTGAAAAATGGTTGTCAAAATATTTTTTAAAAGTAAGTTCAAGGACTTCAGAGTAAGAAACCCTGATCTAGTCTAATCCCTTCATTTTACAGAAAAGGAAACTGAGGCCCAGAGAGACAAAAGTACTTGCTGCAGATCACAAAAGTAAATAAGTAGCAGAGCCAGTATTTAAACCTGGGTCTGCTGACACCAAAACTATGCTTCTTTAGGATTACCAGATTTAGAAGTGGAAGGGTCCTTAGATATCACTTAGTTCAATGCCTTCATTATGCAAAGAAATAAAGGGACAGAAAGGTTAAGTGGCTTGCCCAAGGTCACATAAGTCAATGGCACAACTAGGATTCAATCTAACATTACACAAGGTCCCCTGATTCCACAACCAGTATTTTCTCCACAACATAATATAGCCCCTGTGTTCCAAAGGTTTACAAGTATTTGCTTTTAACCATACAAATTGAAATCCGTTGGAATCATGGCAAGTCTCTATTCACAATACTATGCTATCTTTCATTATTAGTACTAGTAGTACTAGTAATAGTAGTAGTAGTTTCCATAATAACACTACTCAAATGTGAAATATTAATATTTTGAGAATTAATTATAATTAAACCATACAACCTATATTCCCACTTTATATTTTGGAAATCTTTCATGAAAGATTTTCACCAGCATTCAAAAATTATTCTTAAACATAATTTACAAAGCAGTATAAAATCTGAGCCAGAGTCCACTGAAGGGAAAACTTGGCTTACAAGTGTTCTTATTTGATCATTGATTTTCTTCCCAAGTGAAAAAATCAGATATCTAGGTATTCATATACTTTCTAGTGATCAGTAAATATCATTCATAAATTCTGCTATATTCAAAGCAGGAAGAATCCTTCTCCTGTCAGTTAATTTATCTGATGGTTATCTTTGCATTCATTTCCTACATTTTTACAGTAGCTATCTAATATGCTCCAAATAGTATACAGAAATTTCAGTTCTAGGATTCCTTTTGAACCAGCTCCTCTCCCCTGTTCTCCACTCTTGCAAGAAAGAACATTACCTCATTTCTGTTGGAATACCAAATATTCTTGATGTACCAGTGCTGCTCATATATAGATAGCATTCTAGTAAGAATAGATTAAGGATCACTGGCATCCTCAATACATGCCAATGTAACAACATAGTATGAAGTTTTATTTTCATTATTAGGAAGAAATGCTTACATTTATTAAAAGGTTTTTATGGAACATAGCATTTCCTCTAATGAGGAAACATGAAATGGACTAGACTTTACAAATGATTTTCATTTTGAAGTATCCAGGATAATTCATATAAATACAGCAAATAATGAATTAAGATGATTTCTGTAATTCCGGTCACAGGACCGTAGATTTAGACTTGAAAGGAACTTAGAGATCATCTAGTCCAGGCTTCACAATTTATATGGCTAGAAAACTTGAGGCTCTAACAAAGGCTCCCAGGTAGGCAATACCACCCCAAGGGGTGCTGGACAGATCTGGGGAGGGGGTGGTAGTAGCCTCGGGTGCAATTGGGGGGTGTTGAATAAAAATAAGGGGGCAGTGGAAGCAGAAGGAAAGAAGAGAAGAACATTTTGAAAAACCATTCGTACGTGTTTCATCTATTGTGTAACAGAGAAAGTTGTAGTGATTATACATTATTTTCCAAATAAATACACAAAAAACAATTTATAACCAATCAGTGGTCAAGTCCACCAACAGGTCTTAACAAGCAAGTGTTGGCAGGTGAGCATGCGCGCATTGTCAGGAAGTACAGAATGCATCAGCAGGAATATGAACATGTAATGACTTGTTTACAATATGATACTATATGGTTATATGATACAATATTGTGTCATCAAAATTTCAATGCAGGGGGAAAACCCACAAATTTACAATAAACTATTAACTTTAAGATGCATCATTTCAAAAAATATTTTATATTTTTTGAAATGATGTAAATTTAAAAAATATATTAAAAGGTTAAAGAAAGTAGATTTCCAAGGGGGCACTGAGTAATTTTTTTTGAAAAGGGGCCAGTAGGCCAAATAAGTTTGAGAACCTCTGTTCTAAGATAATCACAGGATTTCAAGCTGGAAAGGACTTGAAGGATCAGAGGATCCTAGATTTAGAGCTGCAAGAACACTTGAGGTGTCAAGACGTTAAATGACTTGCTCAATAGTACTGCTTTTTCTACTACACTAATCCCCCACTCTAATACACTCTCTTCTTTTACAGATGAAGAAACTCGGGCTCTGGGAGGTTAAATAAATTATGTACCTAAGGTCCCGGATCCAGACAGACAGAGTTGAGATTGAAACTCAGGTCTTAACACCAAATATAGTACTTTGTTCTGTTCCATGCCCACACCCCCACCCCACCTGATCCTCACCAAGGGGGGAGGTGTATGCATATCTCTCCTTAGGGATGTGGAATTTTGCTGTGAAGGCTGTAGGTACTGAACTTTATGTGGAGCCCAGGAAGGATATTTCTCGTTCTCATAATGACAGGATGGCTCTCTTCTATTGATAAAGAAAATGTCTGAAAAAAGCACAACTACATGTATGGTTAAATGGAAAGAGTAATGGATTGGTGTGGGCTTGCTAAGTCACTGCTTTAATCTGGGCCATAATTTCTTCATCTATAAAGTGAGGGGGTTGGACTAGATGACTTCCAAGGATGCTTACAATCTAAATTCATAATTCTATGAACTGAATAATCAAAGGAATATGGCGGAGATTTAAGTGGGACTTTCTAAGTAGAAAGTCTTTCAAACCAGACTTCTGATAAAGACATTAAAAAACAGTCTTTAATACATCAAAGATCTGCAATTTCACCAGTATAGGCACTGTCTCTATTGACATAGATCACAACTCTATCACTTAACAGATGATCACTGGGTATTGTTTTGGTCTAAAAATTAGTAATAAAAAACCAAAGCCAATCTTGTGATAAGGCTCTCTAGACTGAGCTAAACTAGTCCTCAGGCAATAGAAATACATTACATCACTGAGTCCCTACTTGAAACCTTTCAAATTTGTTAAAACCTACAATCTGCTGTCACAGCCTTCAACAAACCAGTATCATTCTCACACTACAATGAGACAGAACAACTTAAAATTTATTTGAAAATGTATCTTACATATGTATATACTTAATACTTCAATAGACCTGTGATCTCATACATGTAGGTATTCCACCCCCCCATCAGTACAGATTTTACATTATACATGCTGTCTTATCCTCTGAAATTCTCTTTTATATTCTTCCATAGTTCCTTCACAGAAAATCTACCCAATGTGCTGGAGATGTTCTAGGGCAGGGAATCTTAACCTTTTTTTTTGGTGTCATGGATCTCTTAGCAGTCTGAGGAAGTCTACTGACTCCTGTCAGAATGGTTTTAAAATGTATAAAATTCATAGGATTACAAAGAAAACCAATATGTTGAAATAAAGATATATTTTTTCCATCCAAGTTCACAGGCCTCTTCAATTAAATTAAACTGAATTAAAATCCATGAACCCCAGGTTTAGAGCCCCTGCTCTGGGTATTTTTACATCTCATGGCAACTGGATGAGTACTAGAATTATTGCTTTGATGTTTCTTAATACAAAGTGTTATCTACCCTTTTCCACATATACATTTTTCCTTGATGATATTAATTTCTTAACCATAACTGAAAATATGCTGCAGCCTACTTGCACCTACCAGTATGGATATCTTTTCATTGCTCACTGGGTCACCCATACCTTTGGAAATCATAGTGTTCCAAGATCCACAACTTCACAGCATTCCTGACAACATTTATGTTTAAATTTTTTTTTCTAAATGGATCTTTACACTAGAAAGCAGCTTAGAATTGTGTTTTTAAACACTGTGAAATTTCCCAAATGCAATCTAGGACACTTTCATTTTCCTATTTAATTATGGACCCAACTCATTTGTTCATCTAGAGCACCTGCCAAGGCAAACTTACTGAGTCACTAGGCCAGCTATCCAATGGTATGTCATAATATAAACAACATGAATTTTTTCATCCATTTTGCTTTCACGTGTGGACTATTACACTGGCTGCCTATGAATAACTATGATTTTCACTGAGGTAGAAATAAAATCAACAGATGAAGTCCTCCAAATGTTCCATCAATGGAAAAGCCTTTTTCCATTTGATCTTACACAGGATATCCTCCAAGACAGTGGAAATGCTTTTTAGTGAATACGTATCAGTCTCCTTGTTTCATGCCATGCTTGATGTTGACAAAGTCAGCAAATAAACTTACACTCTATTAAATAATTTTGAATAATATTAACATATCCATGAGCATTTTCTTGTTGGAAGTGAACCTATCTTAAAAGGGCAATCAAAAAGGAGTGCCCAGAGGCCTACATTCTCATCTTTATAAAATCTTTACAAAAAGACTTGACAAACATGTCAAGGGTATCCTTAATGAAAATGTGAAAAGAAAAAAGGTAGACCGGTTTTTGCAAACAATTCTCCATAATAGATTTCATCCATACAATTTCATAACTAATAAGAAAGTTACAGAGTATACAAGTGCCCATTCTATGTATTACTTGCTGATTGCAGAACAAAACAAAACCAACTCGCCCCCCCCCCAGAAAAAACCTTTCATGTACAAAACAACAACAAAAAATACCCTCTTCTTATAAGGTGTCACTCTTACACAAATTTTAAATTTCTCAGAAATAAACTCCTATAGCTGGGAGATGGGGAAAGGGATAGGGACTTCTGGGAAAGGAAATTCCTACCAATGCAGGTCAGTACTTTCTCTGCAATTTAAAGTCTCAGAGAGGTGTCTACAGCACTGAGAGGTGAAGGGACTCAGCCAGGCTCATTTAATCAATGTGTGTAAAAAGCAGCACTTGAATCCAAGCTCATCATGACTTCAAGGCCAGCTCCCTCTCTACTATGCCTCTCTATTGATAGATTATTACTAAAATAAACAATTTCTGAATTAAAATAGTTCACAATTCTATAGGACTTTAAGTTTTATGAACAACATCTGTTCCAACAATTTTGTGAGAGTGATTTAGGTTTGTTGTTTTTTGTTTTTTGTTTTTTTGAGGCAGCTGGTGGCACAATGTATATAGAGCACCGGGCCTGGAGTCAGGAAGACCTGAGTTCAAATCCACCCTCAGACAATTACAATACTAGCTGTCTGTGTGACCCTGGATAAGTCACTTAACCTGTTTGCCTCAGTTTCCTCATCTGTAGAAATTGTGATAATAATAGTACCTACCACCCAGGGTTGTTGTGAGGATCAAATGAGAAGATAATTGTAAGGCATATAGCACAGTGCCTGGCACAGAGTGAGCCCTATATAAATGTTGACTATTATTATTATTATTCCCACTTTGTACATGAGAAAACTGAAGCTCAAAGAAGTTAAGTGCTTTGCTGAAGATCAAATAGTAAGGCAGAGCTGGCACTTGAACCCAGGTCTTCTGACTCTAAGGCCATTGAATAGTCTTTCCGCTATACAAGACAGTCACCCACTAAGCAGGAAAATTACTCAAAATTTACCTATTTCTAGGACACTGAAAATAAAAGCTATCTAAATCTCATATAAGTCTTAAGACCAAATACAACTAATGCATAGCAAAGATCTCCTGCAAGTCATTTTGCAAAAGAGCAAATATTTTCAAATCATTTTCTGGATTTCTGAATCACAGAAAACTTGTTCTGATATACATAGATAGATATACATCTATATATATATGATGTGTATATATATATATATATATATTGAACAGAGCTACATGTATTATAAAAACACACATAGAGGGAGGACTGAAAGATGCTTGCAATCAAGAAGGGCTCAGCTCATTACTGCTTAACACTTTTTTTGAAAAAATTTTAAAAATATACTCTACTGTCTGGTATGTGTGGGTAGGGTTGTATGTGTGCGTGTGCAACAAATGTTGTCTGTGGCATATAGGCACAGTGACCATATTTTTAAAACCAGCAATCAGTACACATAATCTAACAAAAGATATTCCTTTCTCAAAGTCTCATTAAAAATATACCTTATTGCTTATAGGCAGTTTGGTATAGTTGAAAGAAAGCTGAACTTGGGAATCAAGACCTAGGTTCAAATTCCAAATCCCACATTTACTAGTTACATGAACATGGATAAGTCATTTAACCTTTCTGATCCTCAGTTCTCTCATTTGTAAAAAAGGATAATAATTTTAATACTACTTATATCAATGTTGTTTTGAGGAAAGCATGTGGTAAACCTTAAAATACTATGAAAATATGTTCTCAGCGTTATTGAAACTGAAACTGTTTTAGAAAACCTAGAACAAATGGTCATCATAAAATAGGTAAGATAAATGCACATAACTAGGCATGCAATATAGAATTTATACTGAGATATTTGAGGAAGCACTGTAATATTTATGATCTGAGCTTCTTTAGTTACCTAAAGGGTAAGGTGTAAATGCATATTTTCCCCTGCTGCCCAGTTGGGGGAATAAAAGAAACCATTCATTTCAAATCACTTCTCTGAAAAAGAAATATATATACATAAATGGAAATATATTTGTAGATTTAAGCTAACAATATACAAGATTTTAAAACTGTCCAAAAAAACCCTTTCTTGAACTGGGTATTTCAGGTGGTAAACCATGGAAATGTCAACTTTGATTTGAACTAACAAAAAGGAATTTAGAGGATGGATAAGCTCCAGGACCTTTGAATTAAATGAAAGACCAGAACACTCTACCAAATGTCTGCAATAACAGTCTCTACAGAAAATTATGAGGAACTACATAAATCTACCCTCTTCCTCTTCACACAGGCTCATTAAAGCTGTACTGACTCTCTGGGCAGCTATAATTCTGCTGACTGATACCCTGGAATCACCCTGTCAATACCCAGTGGTGTGCTGCCTCTCCAACTATCTCTGCCCCTAATATTCCTCTCTTTGATGGGATTTGCTGACCTTTAATCTGATGCTAGTTTACTCTCATCACTGAAGTGTAAGTCAGAGAGCAATAAAACGGCAACCTCACTGATTCAAAAGGGAGAGCTAAAGCGCCACTAACTGGGAATCTAACCTTTCATAATGGCTCTCTCTTAAAAGGGGAAACATGAAGGGGAAGGCAGCTAAAACAAACAATATTCAATGCTGAGTACAAGATTTATTAGAAGTCCCTTTTCATGAGTATTAAAGTAGGACACCAGGGCTGTAAACAGGAGCTACACAAATACTTGCTAGGGAGGTCAGTCTTGGTCAAACTATGCTTCCCTGACAATACAAGTCACTGACCAGAGCTACACTGTAGAAAATCAATCTGTATAAGATGAACAAAAATCCTAGAAGGATTCCAGGTGAATAACATTGCAGTAATAATATTAATAGGAAAAATAATATCTTTTCTGTGATAGGGAACTAGTAACCACAATGGTAAAGAAACAAAACATACAATATCATATTTATAGCTAGTTCTAGGGGGTCTGAAGTATCTTTTGGGAAGGAAACTGTTCCAAATGACTTTTTATTTTTCCCAATTTCATTTGGAAACAAGATTATGTAAAGGAAACTTACTCTGTAGATAAGACATGACTTGCATATGTGCCCTCACACAATACTTAATAAATTTTGGTTGAACTGAATTCTGTGTATTATTTCAACAAGTCCTAAATGTGATAGAAAACCTCATTGTTCCAGTAGAAAGAACACTTGCTTTGTAGTCAGAAGACCTCCATTTAAACTTCATTTCTGACAATTACTATCTATGTGACCTTGGGCAAGATGCTTAATCTCCATAGGCCTCTCTTTCTTCATCTGGAAAATTAGGGAGTTGACGAAAATGATCTAATTCTAGATCTCTGAGCCTATGATCTTAAAAAAAATACAGTAACAGCTTTGAGGAACTTACATGTTAAAGCAATACAAAATCAGAGAACTTTAGAACTGAACGGGATTTTAGTATATATAATGTTGGAGCAGGAAACACAGATTGTTAGAGTCAGAAGAGATCTTATGATACAGAATTTTAGAAATAGAAAGAAAATATTAGCATATTAAATTTAATATACACTTTAAAAATGTACATGAATTAAATTTTATATGCAATTATCTTTTGAATTTTCTTTGCACACTGAAATGTTTATGTTTATAAGGTCATAATAAAAACATATTTTAAAAATAATAGAAGAAACTTTAAAACACAGAATATTAGAAATATAGACAGTTAGATCTAGAAGGGACCTTAGAACATGTGACATTAATAGTAGAATGCCAGACTTGGGAGACAAGAAGACTTGGTGCAAATACTGCTTTTGAAACTTATTAGCTATGTGACCATGGACATAACTTTGTTAATCTTCAGTTTGTTCATCTGTAAAATGGACATAATATTATCTGTAGCACTTGCCTCATAGGGCTGTTGTGTGGCCCAAATGAGATAATGCATATGAATATCTCTGTAAAACTTAAGAGTACTATATAAATGCTAACAATGAACTTAAAAACTAGAAGGAATTTTAGAAATCATCTATTCTAACTCCTTAATCTTATATACATGGAAATAAAAGCCCAGCGAGGGTAACAGATATTGTGTCAATTTTAAATTATTCTAAGAAATTCCATGATATTTCTAATTGTTGGCCACTTAATATTGCTTTTTTATTTAATGTCATAAATAACCCTTTATAAATGATTCTGAATGGAGAGAAATACTATTGAACTAAAAAGTTTAACTTCTAAAAATACCATTACATTCCTCCAAATGAGTCACTCTCAAGTTATCACAAGTGTCTATTTTCAGAAGACTTAAGCAGGTAGTAATAATGTCTCTCATAATCAACAATACATCACAACAGAAGAATGAAGTTCAAACACCAGATTTTCCAAAGCGTTAAACAGGGTATGTTTATTCCTGAAACAAATGTATTGTTATTTCATCTTAAGTGACAGCAAATCATGGCTTTTGTATATAAAAAAAAAAAATTTGAAACCACCACACTGTACTTTGCAATTGATCCCTTGATATTTAGAGCTATTTGGCCAACAAATTTAAACAATGAATCACCACCATAGATAAACTTGTTTGATATCAAATGCTGGTGCTATTCATACAAGTTCAATTTGTACCTGATTCACCATAGAAACTCCATATTTTCATTTTAAATTAGTCTGGCAAACACAAGTAGAAAAATCTTTAAAGATACAAAAAAGAATCTATATATAAAATGTACACTCAATGTCATATTTTAAACAAAACAGAAGTTATCATATAACAAATTTCTTCTAATCCTCTTGGGGGAAACAGAGCTTGGCAGAATTAGGTACTAACAGATGTATACAGAAGAATTACTTACTCATTCAGCTAGAAAGAAAGAGGACAGCAAAAAAGCATAATTTAACTTATAATTTATGTTTACAAGTGTGATTTTTCAGGAATTGCAGTATGTTCTGCAGATCACTTGGTCTGTATCAACTTGCTATGTTGCATCATAGAACTTGCCTGAAGGATGTTCACAATGTGTACAGTAATTAACACGTCATTAACACATTAACTAATACACATTCAACATCATCAATGTTAATAGCATAATAATTACTTTATTGCACAGAGCACCCCAGAGCACTTTTCAAAATAAAATTGGAAATGTTCATTCGCAAAAATTCAAGAGGGACGTCTGATCCCACTATACAGTTATCAATAAGCTTTTTTGTTATATATAAAATGTATATTTTAATACAAAATATAACTAAATCTAGAGTCAACCCAAAGTTGTATTTATAGAAAAAGATATTTTTTAAAAAACACAAAGATAAGCCTTATTTTCTGAAGGAAATGATAATGCATTAAAAATTTAATACCTGGCAAGTCAAATCTAGATAACTCTGCAGAAGACAACCAATATTAATGAATAATACTACAGAGTCATTTTGTGTAGGCTCCTGTAAGAAACAATATTGCCAGTATGACAAATTCTTTTCAGAAAAAAAATATTTTCCCTGATATCTTGATAACACGAAGCAATAAGAACAATGGTCGCATCACTAATCATAGACGGGTTCAACTTTATGCAACTTTCAAGAATATACACACACATACATATTCCTAATACAGATTTACCAATAAGAATCCACTTTCAATTTCACAGATTCTTCATTGTGTACACCTGACAGTTTGATCATTAGAATCCTTATTTTTGTTATTATTTCCCTACAAGAAATAATCTTTTGTTTAAGGAGAAATGTAATTTTGCTTTTTGCTTCTGAAATAGATCACAAAAATGATACAAATAAAAGTTTAGTCAAGCCCAAGAAAACTCAGGTTTCTATAACATTTTCACTAAGTACTGTTCAAAACTCAAAGAATGACAATATAGCATTATGGTTCAAGCCAGGAACCTGTTAGATCATCAAGCTCCTTTATGGTTGAAGCAAAGACCTTTAAAAAGAAGATAAACAATGCGGAAAGTCTGCAAGAAGGGTAGATAACTGAAATAACCATAATTAGATTTGTCACCACAAAAACTAAAACTAGTCACTGCCCAGATGGGAAAAAATGAACAAAAGTGTTCAGTAAGTGCCACATGAATATAGAGTGATAACTCTTCTTCCAATTGGTTCCTCCTACTCAATTTAATCCAAATAGATATGCTTGTTTATTCTTTCATTTACTCATTCTAAGGAAGCATTTCTAAAGCATCTACTATGTATGTAACACTATACTAATATACCATATGGGGCAGGTGGTAGTGGTCTTTACATAATCAGACTTCCCTAATAAAAAGGAACATTCCATCTATAATAACATTTCAGAAATAGATACTCTGCTCTTTCCAGAAAAGGATATTAAAGAAAAAGAAGGTAAGTCAATCATGGAGTAAGAGTAAGAAATAAAAGATAACCTGAGTAGTAAGCTGATGCTGTTGTTGTTCAGTTGTTTCAGTTGTATCTAACTCTTCATAACCCCATTTGGGGTTTTCTTGGCAGAGATACTGGAGTGATTTGCCATTTCCTTCTCCAGCTCATTTTACAGATGAGGAAACTGAGGAAAACAGGGTTAAGCAACTTGCCCAGGGTCACACAGCCAATAAGTGTCTAAGGCCAAATTTGAACTCAGATCTTTCTGATTCCAGGCCCAGCGCTCTATCACCCTGTGCCACCTAAGCTGCCAGAGTAGTGCATTAGAACCCCTAAAATGCTTCCCACAAAATAACCCAGAGCATGGCTTTCTAACACGTATGGCAGACTCTTCATAGGTTTGTACAAAGATAATGAATCACATAACATGAGACTTTTCATTCAGATTCAAGTATAGGACATGAGTTCTAGTTCTGGCTTTGCCACTAACCAGCTTGGTGATTTTGGGCAAGTTCCTTCATCTCTCTGAGCCTCAGTTTCGCAAGATGTAAAATGAAGAAGTTTATTAGGTGATCTCTAAGGTCCCTTCCACGTCTGAAATTCAGTTCAATTCAAAAGGCATTTATTAAACATCTGTTAATATGCTAGGCACTAGGGAAATGTGGACAAAAATGGAAAACTGTCCATGTCCTCAAAGGGTGGAAACATCCTGGTCTAACATTCTATGTTCTAATGCTCCTTCCCATTCTAACATTCTGTGATCCTATGATCCTATTTTCACATCTGATATTACTTTTGGCTTCCGGGAAACAGGAATATTTTACTACTTCTTTCTTAAGCTAGTAGCTGAGGAACATGAAAAAAAAAGTCAAAGTACTGAGTGCTCCTGTTTTTAATTCTAGAATTTTATTTTTTTAGTTCCAGAAATTACATTGGAGAAATAACTAATTACAAAATACATTTTCAATGATCTGTATTTTATTTTATGGGTGTTCCCGATGCTTAAAAGGTATGAGATAACATTCAGGAAATTAGTATTAAGATAAAAATATCATATGCACTTAGATGCCTGTAACCTGAACAAGATTCATTTGCTTAAATTATAACACTAGATAGGTAGTTGATTTGTTTAGGTAGAAAGCTACCTGCCTATAGCAGCTGCACTGTGAATGAGTTGGAATGTCAGCAGTTTATCCTGGGGTCTTCGGTACCACATACAATTATGCCAGGGTCAACTGTGTTATACAGAATGCCTCAAGTTTTAAACTGTCATTAGAATATTGTGGCCTGATTTTAACAATACAGCAGTGCTTCTAATGATCTTTAAGGTAATTCACTATTCAGACCCCAAGCAAAAGATGCAAATGGAGCACTGAAAGCTCCTTATTAAATACCCACAGGCTACAGCGCTGAACAAGAAGTGGTCCAGGTCTTTTTAGAACATCCTAATTAGATGAACAGAGATACAGAAAAAACGCAAAACCAGGTCATGCAGCAGAAATGTGTTGTTTTTTTTTTAAAGCATGCCAAACAACACCCTGTCCCATCCTTATTAAAACTATCTACAATAAGAAGGTAGAATAAATCATGTCAAGTTCATTGTGGTATTTCCCCAAATTGAAGTAAAGATTATGGTTAAAGTTAAGTTTTAAGTTTACTGCCAGGGAGAAGCCTAACTGATGATACAATACTATGAATAATACATTAAGCAAAAGCCCAATCTGAAATTAAATTTGCCTTGGGTTATCTCCCTTTACTATATATATTCAGAATTATTATGGTTTATAAATGAAAGCTAATATCAAGGTAATACTTTTGGGGTTTTACTCTTTAATAGTAGCCTGTGCAGACTTGCTACACTAGTGCAAAAATAGTTCTGGTGGACATAGTCTTATTTTCCTTTGTAAAAATACAAATTTTTACATAAACAAGAACATGCAAATATATTTAAAGGGGAAACATAAAACTTGTCATATGAGAAAATATAAAGAATTTGTTTCAGATATTGTGTTCTAGAAAGTTTCTTTGCTGTCTTCTTTTTCAAATCAATTCTTGATCTAACCTTAAACTTGCATGAACTGCCAAGTTGTGTCCTGACACTTTGAGGCACTCAATAAAATCTTTAAGAAATAAGACATTATCAGTTGCACTTAAAGGAATTTTCCTCCCATGCTCCTAACAAATGAGTTGAATTGACAACACAGTAAGAGAAGAAAATGAATAAAAGGACATAACATAAATGCACAGAACGTACATATATTAAATAAATCTACATATATTAATGTGTTGATTTTTTAAATAAGAGGAGCACTGCTTGCTGAGCTCAACACTTAATAATCAAAATCTTTTCAGCATCAGGGAAGCACTTTTAAAGAATGATGAGCTGTGTACAATATAGAAACGAAATAAAGTAAAGAAAGCAAAGAGTTCTTAACATCAGACAACTTACAGCATGTCTCTAGCCATTAAGAACAAGATTGGCAAAGGTTTAGTTAGAGCTCATTTGTTTCTCATATATATTTGTATTTGTTTGTTGTTGTTTTTCTAATTGTTACTGAATTTCCTATTCTACTTTTAAGCAATTAAAATGCAAATATTTTCATCAACTTCCTGATTCAGTACTGGGAAATGAGAACACAAATTTCATGCAAACTCCTTCTTGAAAATGGTAAACCCTACAATCATGGTCTGTACCATCCAGGAACAATGGAAAGGAAGGAGCCAAAGACTAGAAGTCAGGTAATATGGCTCTGTCACTAGCTAACTGACCTGAGCAAGTCTCTTGCTACCTAGAGGCCTAGGCTGCCACATCCCATAAATGGAAGGGTTGGATCTCCAGAGTCCCTCCCAATTCTAAAATTCTATAATACTTGACTCTGGTGCTAGGACTCTTGAAATTAATGACTGTAAACTATGACAAATGACTCAATGATTCTGAAGTATACTCTAATGTTCAAATGGCCTTCAAACTCATTTCATTTATTCTCCAAAGCAGACTTGAATGATTATTGCACAAAATCTTTTGAAATATAAGTTGCATTAAGTTGTGCTGGGGAACTATTAAAGTAACTGACGATAAAAGCCCCACACCTTGAGAATAGTGACTTCTAATTACATGGTACAGTGGAAAGAGCACTGGCTTTGGGGTCACAAGACCTAGGTTTGAGTTACAGCTCTGCTACTTACTATTTAGTAATGTGACCTTGGACAAGGTACTTAGTTTCCTCCTCCATAGTTTATATTATTTTTAAAGTCCCTTTCAAATCCAAATCCTATCAGACTAAAAGCTTATTTAAACACCTTGAAACACTGACTCAAAGTTCAATCTCACCTATGAATCCATCTTTCTTAACTAAGAAATCATAGTTTCACAGAATTCTAGAGTCAGAAAGTAGTATGGAAAAACAGTGAATTTGGCATACAGACATGTGGGATGGAATTTCAGCTCTGATACTTAACAGCTTCATTTGTACTATCAACATCACAGCAATGTAGTGAAGAAAGTGCTTTGTAAATACTTAGAGAGTCAGTTAGGTGACACAATGGATATAGAGCACTGGGCCTGGACTCAGGAAGACCTGAGTCCAAATTCAGCCTCAGACACTTTCTACTTTTTAGACCCTGGGCAAGTCATTTAACCTCTGCCTAACTCAGGTTCCTCAAACATAAATAGAGGATAATAATAGTACCCACCCTACTTCTTAAGGATTGTTGTGACGATCAAATAAGAATATCTGTAAAGTTCTTATACAGTGCCTAGTATATTATAGGCCCTAAATAAATGTTTGTTTTCTTCCTTCATAAACCTTAAAGCTATGTGGAATATGAGGTATTATCATCATTATGCTCATTCAGTCTAACTCCCTCATTTAAGATTTTTTTGAAAGGGCCTATTTCATTAATTAATTTGGCATTGATGTGTGTCTTCACAAAATGGTTATTAGCTAGTATGACTAAAACTTAAATGAATCATAAATTCCCATTCTTAGTTAAAAGAATAAAACTAATGTCATAAATACACTTTGTAAAGTGCTTTAAGATTTACAAACCACTTTGCTGACAACACCATTGTGAGGTCTGTAGTACTAACTCCATTTTCCAGAAGAGGAAATGTTTAGAGAGATGAGGTGACCTGCCCCTCAATGACACAGTGACTATTAAAGCATGGCTACAAACTCAGGTCCCCTGACTCTAAGTCTAGCACTCAGTATTTATACCATACTCTACATCTACAATTTGGGTTTTAAAAACAAAAATCTTGGCAGTCTAAAAAAAAATCATATATTCTAAATGAATAACAAACATCCAAGCTTTATCAATGGAAATTATGTTAACTAAGATGCATTACCAGTCAGTCAGTCAACTAGCATTTATTGAGTACCTACTATGTGCCATGAGCTATGCTGAGTCTTGAGGATACTAAGAAAGGTGAAACAAACAAAACTGGCTCTACTCTCAAGGAGTTCAAAGTTTAATGGAGGAGACAACATGCAGATGACTAGGTACAAACTAGACAAAGAGAGTTTAACTCAGAGGTAATCTCAGAGGGAAGGCACTAAAGATGAAAGAGGACTCAGAAAGGCTTCTTGACAAAAGATGGACTTTAAGTGAGACTTGAAGGAAGCTAGGGAAGCAGAGATGAGGAGAGATCTCCAGGCATGGAAAGGGCCTGGAGTCAGGAAAGAATGTCTTGCTTGAGTAACAACAAGGAGGCCCACTTCACTGGACCAGAGTCTATGGAGTGAAGAAAGGTACAAAAAGACTGGAAAGATAGGAAGAAATTTATAAAGGTCCTTAAAGCTAAACAGAGGATTTTATATTTGATCCTGGAGGTAAGCATTTACTAAATACAGGGGTAATAAGGTCAGACTTGATCTTTAGAGAGAACAATTGCCAGCTAAGTGGAAGATCAACTGGAGCAGGTCAGACTTGAGGTTGAGAGACTAATCAACAAGCTACTGCCATAGTTCAGGTGTGAGGAGGTAAAAGCCTGCATCAGGGTGGCAGCAGCATCAGAGCAGAAAAGGGGGCACATGTGAGAAATGTTATGGAGGTAGAAACACAAGAAAGTGACAATTGATTAGATATGGCAAATAAGAGAGATTGAGGATGGCACTTTGGTTGCAAGTTTGAGTGACTAAGAGGATGGTAGTACCTTCGACAACAATGGGAAAGTTAGAGAGAAAGGAAGATTGGAAAGAGGGAGTGGTTAGACATATTAAGTTCAGTTTTGGACATATTAAGTTTCAGATGTTTACAGAACATCCATTTTAAGATGTCTCGCAAATAATTAGAGATCCACGACTAGTGGTCAAGACAAAGGTCAGGGTTGGTCAAGTAGATCTGAAAGTTATCTGCATATAGATAATAATTGAAACCATGGGAGTTAGTAGGATCACCAAGTGATATGATACAGAGAGAAAAGAAGAGAGCCCAGGATAGAGCCTTGGGAGACACCTATGGTTATCAGGCATGACATGAATGAAGATCCAGTAAAGGAGACAGAAAAGGAGTAGTCAGACACATAGGGGGAGAACAAGGAGAGAGCAGAGTCATGAAAACCTAGAGAGAAGAGAGGATCAAGGAGAAGGTGATCAACAGTACCAAAGCTGCAGATAAAGACTGAGAAAAGAACATTAGACCTTTTTCTTTTTTTTTTTTGGAACCATCTGTACCCTAGGATCGGTAAGCTTTTCCATCTGACTTGCAGTTAAAACATTCTATATGAATAGTCTCCCTGTTAGAATGTGAGCTGAGAGCAGGGATTGTCTTGTTTTGTTTTGTTTTTTTTCTCTTTGTATCCTCAGTGCTTTACACATCATAAACACTTAATTTTTCATTCACTCATCTTATGATCATTTAATCCCAGCAATAACAATAGATATTTATATAATGTTGTAAAGTTTTCAAAGTATTTTACATACATTATCTCATTTGAATCTCACAGCAAACTTGTGAGGTATGTACTGCAGGTATCATTATCCCCATTTTACAGATGAAGAGATTGAAGTTGAGAGAGATTAAAGGGCTTACCTATGGTCACACAGCTAGTATCAGAGGCAAGATCCAAACCCAAGTTCAATATTCCACTTCCTGTCTAAGCAATTTATAAATGCAAATTGTATGTTTTAAGATATTCTTTGGAAGAATGCTTTGCATTAACTTTTTTTAATAATATTTTATTTTTCCCCAATTACAAGTTAAAACAATTTTTTAACATTTGTGATATTTTTAAAATTCTGAGTTTCAAATTCTATCACTCCCACCTCCCCCCTCCCCTATACAGTAAGCAATCTGATATAGGTTATACATTAAATAACTTTTAATAGACAAAAGATAGGGAAAACATCCATTTCAGAAAGAACTACATAAAAGCTTACTATGTCCTATAATTCTTTCCCTATTAAGCAGGGTGCCTTAAATCCAGATACTCATCCATCTCAAGCTAAAACAGCAGTTTCTTCAAAGAAATAAGAATTTATCAAATGCAAAATTGTGACTAAGATGCACAGTGTGATGGAAAGAGCACTGGACCTGAGATCAAGAAACCTGGGTCCAAGCCCCAGCCCAGTCGCTGACCAGACACATGACCTTAGTTAAATCACATTACCTCTGCAGATCGAAGACTTCATCTGGAGAATGGGGAATTGGATAACTACAGCCTAACAGTTGATAGATCTATATACTTCCTTAAGTTGCATCTTCATCCAGTGACAGCATTAAGGAGAAGCAACCCTGGGCCTGGGAGACTGAGCTAACAGAGCACAAGCCCTGGCAGTTTATATTCAGAAACTATTTAGAAAAGCTATGATCCTTGGGAAAGCAAATGTCTCTCTTCCATGGCCCAACCATTACCACAATGCTGGCCATTGACCTTCTTAAGAGCAGAGACCTTTGTACTAGATGTACCTAACAGAATGCCTGGTATTAATAAGTACTTGATTGATGGAATAATTCCTGAAAATCATCCCATAAGATGTGGAAGAACTGAAATCTGCATTTGTGAAGGGAGTAGCCAAACTTATGAAATCAAATTAAATCTGTGAAGAAACATCCAGCACTTATATGTCAAAGTATGTCCTAAATTCTTCACATTTGGAAACATACATACAACCAAAAATCAGTAGCCATCTTAAAAAGCAAGGACAGGTATTAAGCTGATAGATAGACAAATAAACGGACAGAGACCTATATACACATACACATACCCACATATACTAAAAGCAACTCAATTTTGATAATCAGAGATATAATAGGGAAATGATTTGTATATACATGTACACTTGCATATGTGTCTCCCATGAAAAAATATTTTTCCAATAATGATAATTATACTTAAAAGAAGTTACTTTCCCCTAAACCTTTATGTGTAGATTGCATTTGTTTTGTGTATAATTAAAAATTTATGACAATATATTAAGATGGCCCAAATCTTTTGGCAAATTGTAGGAGATAAACCAGAAGACATAAACCAAAAGAAAAAGAGATTTGGTGAGGAAAGTTAAATAATTCTTTAAAATCAGAATCCTGAAATTCCAGAATAATACTCTTTAATTTGTACTTTGATTTTCTGCCAACTTGGAGATGTACACTAAATTATTGTGTATATATGATTAAAAAATCACAGATCTTTACAGAAAAATGCCTTTTTTTTTGGCTCATCTGGAAAGTCTTTTTTCTTAAAGATTCTTTTCACCAATTAGAGTTTGTTTCAAATAAATGAATCTTGAATTTTACTTAAGATTACTTAAGATTAAGATTATTTAAGATTATGCTACAACTATATAACATATTCTAATTCCAAAGCCAAAATGTAGAAGTATTGTTCTACCATGTAACATGATTTTTACATACTGGAAGGGCATATGAAATATAAAGTCTCTATATTAGTTTTGACAGAATGCTATAACTGAGCAAGTTTATAATGTATATAATTTCATACTTCCAAAGGCATATGGATGTGCATTTAAGCTATTGAGTCCTCGCAAAAGACAATAATGAAAAAGAATTTTTAATCACAGCTTTTATTTATAAGTTCTTGAAATCAATAAGACAGACCAGAAGTGAAATAGTTAACACACTAATTACAGTAATTAAGAGCTGCCAATTTAATTATAGCTGGGAATATTAATGCTCTAACATTTGTTAGAGTGGAGAAAACAAACCTTTACTACACAGACTTTGTTCACAAACATCTAATGGAGACCTCCTCCACTTCACTCTGGGCTTCTCTGCTGACACAACAGTAGCAGGTTCAGATTGAAGAACTTGTCAGCAATCAGGAAAGAGGAGGCTAATTAGCTTGCAGGTTAATGAGTGTGATGGCTCTTGACAGCATTTTGTTACAGCCTCTACTGTATTTAAACAATAAATGATTACTTATATACAGTTGACACAGTTTTTGTAATAGCCAAGTGCAGATTTAGTTTCATAATGTTTAAGAACAATTCTTGTGTTTCAAAGATTTTTGAATATGTCACATTTGCAAAATTACCATCTCTTTGTGTTATTACAATATGCCAGAGATAATATGAGCATGAAAAAAGATGAGAATTCTTTGTGTACGGTTAGGGAAATAATCAAAGTCAGCTTCCTCCTCTGACACTTCCTTAACTGTGTGATCAGGAGCAAATCACTTCATTTCTCTGTGCCTTGGTTTCCTCATTTGTAAAAGGAGAAAGATAATATTTATGCTGTCTGTCTACCTATGGGATTTGTGTGAGGAAAAAACTTTGGTAAGCTAAAATTTGCTATTGGAGTTGACTGGAGTTAATATTATTCATTCAGTCCATATTCATTCCATCAATATTTATTAAGTGCTTACTATGTACCTGTATACACAGATGAAGGCCCCACCAAGCTGAGTAGAACTTCTGTGGAAAATTTATGGGAGTATGTAGATAAGAATTTCATAGACTAAGAACGTTAAAGGAAAATAGAATAATATATTTCAAGCAGGAAGAGACCTTAAGTCACTTAAGTTCATTTCAAATAGAAATGGAACCCTGAGTACTGCATATTGACTTAGAAAACTACAAATTAACATTACCTATGCTGCATTGTATTTTTATTTATTTTTTGCTAAACATTTCCCAATTATATTCTAATCTGATTCAGCTGCACTTGGGAATTTTGCAGGAGGTGAGTCTGACATCTCAGTTTTAGTCCCTTCCCCTCATTTTATAGATGAGTAAACAGGTCCAAAGAGTTCTGGTGACTTACTCAAAGTCATGGAGGTAGCAAGCAGCAGGGTTATGATCCAAACCCAAGTCCTTTGACTCCAAATCTTTCCACTAAACCACACCACTTCCCTCTAAGAAAAATAATTTAAATCCTTATCTGGCCGCAATATTAAATGTATTAAATTGCATACACAGCAGAAAGAACAGTAGACCTGAAGTCAAAGGATGTGGGTTCAAATCCTGCCTCTGACACTACCCATATAAGCTTGAATAAATTATTTAGCCTCCCTGGGCCTCAGTTTCATCATCTATAAAATGGCAAGATGGGAGTCAATGGCCTCAGAGCCTCTAAGGTCCCTTCTAGCTTTAATTCTTGATCTTAAGATCTCATTACTATTTTCAAATATCACTAGCAATAAGCAACAATGTGAGTCTGTGGCATAAATTCTGACTTCAAAGAATGTACAATTTAGTAAGAGGTATATGATATGTACATAAATAACTATGAATGTGATAAAGAAAAATGAAAGAGTCAAAATGCTTTAAGAAAACTTTGAGGGAATAATCATGTTCATCTTGAAAGGATCAGAAAAAGCTTCATAGAAACAGTGGCACTTGAGCTAGGCCTTGAAAGAGGTGAAGAATTTCAATAATTGTAGATTAAAAAATATGATCCAAGAAGGGAAATGTACTTCATTTGTATAGAGGCCAAAAAGTGCAAGATGAGATGAAGAATACTTAGTGGTCCAGTTTGGCTAATAATTATGATAAAAATTTAAGGACAGAAGTAGTTAAAATAGTGGTAGTGGTTGTTCTATAGTAATCTAAATATTTTACCTTTTTAAAAAATAGTATGCAACAGCTTTTCTTGAAAAATCCAAAATTGCCTTTACCTTGATTTTATTACTAGCTTTCTTTCTCCATGAAATAGGTGTGTAAGGTACACACAGAGGAATCTCTATGGTTACCTTTTAGATTACCAGGGATTGGAAAACAGGTGGTGAATTAAGCAAATAGCTCTGTGGAGAGATGAATCCATTTCATCATCCAGTGGAGAAGGAAATAAGGACACTTTATGACATCCCTTAATCCATATATTTAGTGGTAACAGAAATCCCTTAATAAAAACACTAAGAAAAGGAAATAAGGATAATGCTTAGCAGTTTTTTTTCTTCATTTTGAAAAGTATTAGGTATTCACACTTTTTTAGTTTGATTTTTATTGACTCAAGCAGCAAGTGATGTGTCTAGAAAAACTTTATCTAAGAATTAAGAAATGAACTTTTGTTATACGATAACAAGGGAAAGTTACTTTAATTTAATAGTCAGTATTCCCTAGGAATTTGTACAGACAAGGGAGAAACACTTGCTGAGATTCACCTTTCTAAATTATTTTGGCATGCATGAAAAAACTATTTGTATATCATCTGCCTGATGCATTACAAATATTCAAATAAAACTGTAAAATAATCAAATTTCCAACAAAATGTTTTAAATGCACGTTGTTTTGTGTTTAAGAACCCAAGAAATTGTATCAACTACAACTATGGTAGCTGTGTATCAGTGAACTTTACCAGACCTGGGTAGATTTGGTGAGAAAAACTCTCTTACACATACACACACACACACACACACACACACAAGCACGCACGCACACACATACACCTGAAAAAAGGTGTTATTATTATTAAAGGCTCTAGTTTCTATGTGGGCCTAAGGTTTTAAGAGAAAAACATAAAGGCTTATTTATTATTAGTCCAGCACTAGTTGTGTTCCCGTTTAGCAGTACTGTGAATTGTCAGTTCCTAGGAAGAGTAAAAGCTACTTTAAATATCAACAAAAAACCCACATGCATTAAACTAAGTTAATCAAATATCAAAATTCTCTCTTCCTTACATGAAAACCAAAACAAAGTTCTGTCTAGTTCTACCACATGCCTATTCTTCTCTTTGAAGTTAATATCCCATACATTATCTTACTGTTTAGTTATGTCAAAAAAGAAATGAAGCCAACTATATATTCTATATATGTTTTTTTCCAAAGCAAGTGAACATAGAACTCTTAAGTCCCAAAGTTCACATTGTTGTATTAAATGTTGATAAACATGTAAACACAAAATATTTTGATAAGAAAATTCCAGTTCAATTAACTCTCCAAGTGCTGGTGTACTCATATCTACTCAGGGTCATTGTAACAGGGGACCCAGCATCCAGGCAAAATCACAAACCTACTCTGCCTTGCTCAAATGAGAATATTCCTCAGTCTGAAAAATTATTTATAGAGATTTTTTTTACTACCCTTGTATACTGCAATGTTATTTCCTTTCCCACACACTAGCAAAGTCCATTTTCACAACTGCTATAAAGCGGCATGTTCACAGCTAGTAAAACAACTCAATAAATAGCCTCGCACAGCTATAGCTGTCTCATATCCTTTCCTCAATAAAAACAGAGGTGAACTGCTTATTTTCAGCAGCACACTATAAGAAGACAGAAGCATTATGACTGCTCATACATTCTGACTATCATTTGCCACAAGCTATATCTGTCAGCATTAAATAAAGCTGCATTATAAATGTAAACAAAACACCCACATCTACAAAAATGAGCTGTCCGCCCGCCATGGCTGTAGGCATGAATTGAACCCGCTTATTGACTCAGCTTGGTCTTTTTATTTATTCTTCTACAAAGACATGCATTTACTTTACCCTACAAGCATGCTAGGTTTAGGGGAGGTAACTTGTCTCCTGTTCCAACAGAGAAAGGCAGGTGTTGACAAACGCATATCTTAATAGAAACAGCATTAGGTGGGCAAACATGGAACTATTATTTCGAATCTGATTTATTTTAAAAGGTTATCCTAGATCAAAACACTAAATCATAAATAGTTTGTAAGATCAGTCTATTGAATTTATATTTATGAACAAGACCAGGTAGCTTGCTTCTATGAAAATAGCAATATTTGTGAAGAAATTGATATTCAAAAGCCAGATGATCTAGAATTAATAATAAAAAGGAGTAAAAGGTACTCATACAGTTGACCTGACTGCCATGGATAGCCACTGATTCAGTCACACTTAGAAGTGCAGATAGGAATACAGATCCAGAGATTATTTTAGAAAGTTCCTAACTTGAAATGATTAGGGGAAAAAAAATTTTAACAAACTGAATATATATCAAAACATGACAACTTTATATTTTAAAAAGTTGTTACATATATATTTCAATTAAATCTTGGCACTATAAAGGTAGAAAGAGGTGCAAAAATGTGTGAGCTTAGTAAACATGAGGTTGTGAAGTACAGTGTAAAGAGCATTTGATTTGGAGTCAGGAAACCTGGGTTTGAACCACAGATCTGATCCTTGCACTTGTGTGACAATTAAGGTAATAATATTCATTCTAACTATCTCATAAGCCTGCTACTGTGAGGAAAGTATTTTGTAAACTTTAAAGAACTACAGATACAGGAGCTATGTTTTCCTCATGCATTTTACAAGTTTTTGAAAACTTTATAAATGATTCTTAACCTTTTTGCAAGATTAAGGTTAAAATTCTCTTTGAAGAAAAAAGGGCACTTTATAAATAATGGCAGGTAATATTTACATACTGCTTTAAATTTATTAGCAAAGTAATTTATATGCATTATCTCATTTGAACCTCACAACAACCTATTCAGATAAGTACTACTAATTTTTGTTTTACAGATGAGGACACTAAGATTCAGATTAAGTGACATGCTCAAGGTCACACAACTACTAAGTGTT
The DNA here is from genome assembly GCF_900497805.2 of Vombatus ursinus. NCBI lineage: Eukaryota > Metazoa > Chordata > Mammalia > Diprotodontia > Vombatidae > Vombatus > Vombatus ursinus. The sequence continues at coordinate 48,471,820 of NW_020954564.1, read as the reverse complement.
GGAAGCTATAATGGGCACTTTTTTCTATTGTCATATAGGCGAATAATATGTCTGTTTCTTCATCTGTAAAATGTAAAATGAGGGAGTTGGACTTGATCTTGAAAGCTGGTGTTAGCTCTGACATTCTCCGTTCTGAGGTCTCATCCAATTCTAACATTATATGACTCTGTGGTTCTAAGTAGGCACTCCTGATAAAGGGAGATACAGTGTGTAAACACAGATTAGCCTTGTGACCCTTGAATTCCTTACACTGTCTACAGCCTGAATAAGGATCTAGCAGACTTGATGCACATCAGGACTGGAGACTGTTCCCAGGCTTGTTCTGAGAAAGACCATCATCATGCTAAATTATGACAAATGGAGGCATGTTTTTAAACATATTCATTACAGACAAAGCCAATGTATATAAGTAAACACAAGTGTATTGTATTGAAAGTGAAACATAGTACTTCGTCAAACAACTCTTTTGTGTCTAGGGCAGCAAGTAATTTTTCAATTAATTTTTTCCATTTAATTGATGTCTTATTTTAGCATCTTGTAAGGAGAGTCATGGAAATAGATGAAAAATATGCCAAAGTGTCCTGAGACCACTGAAAACTCATTTCCTCATGACATATGGCCAAGATAGAGCATAGGCCTGGTGCTCCAAAAATGGCTCAGTCCTCTTCTGTCGATTGACCCCAATAATAACAGGTTCAAAATTTTACAGCTAAATTCCTGATGATAAAAACTTGGCCATAATTGGCTGATTATTTTATAAGCAAGGAATATCACACCATCCAATAAGTTAAAATATTAGTACAAGGTCACAACTTTTTATTACAGAGGACATTCCTTACCAGAAGAAAAGGTGTTTCCCATTGCTTTATGGTATACTTTATTCCATAGATAATATGTTCGCTTTTCTCTTCTAAGATAAGCTTGTTAACAAGGAATTGTAAGACTGCTTACAGTGGCTAAACATTGAGTAGGTTGCATTGTTGTTTATGATGTTTACAGAAAACAGGAAAAGCAGTACAAAGAAACAGTGCAGAGTAATTAATGTATTGTAGTGTAGTAATTTCCACTTTCTACCTCTATTTAAATAAAATACAGCTCAGCAAGACCAGCTTAAATCAAGGGGAGCCACAGGGGAGCATAGCTAGGCAAAAGACATTAAAGCCAGAACCAAACCCCTTCTTCACCCAAGCTACTATTATTATTACTTGTGCAAAGCAAATATTCAGCCTCCAACCCTAAATCATTTCAATTCCTATTTCCAAGTATAATTTAATCTTTTTCAGCGACACTTGATGCTTACTTCATCACGGCATAATGACAGATTAAAAAGTTGTTGAATTAAATATTAAAGAGGACTTCAGGCAGTTCTGCATTTTTAAGGAATAACACAGATTGGAGATGAAATGAGCAGCCCAAATGCATATTTTATACCAAAAGGAAAGAATACATATATTTTTCCTTCAGGCCACCTACTTTGTAATAAAACACAGGGCAGGTTTTTATTTAGTGGATAAAAATGTGAAATAGTATTATAAGATTCATTTCACTATGATGTCAAAGTTAATGACACCACATAAGAATGCAATTTTTACTAAAAAATTTATTTAAATAATTTTCCATGTGTGTGCATGTGTATCAAAATTTACAACTTCATTCATTAAAACTAAACTAAATTGACTTACATGTGGACTAAAGTGTCAAATGCACAAACTACAACACAAATATCATTTAGTATAAATTGTTCTAGAGGGGGGAAAATGTTATCAGCCATGCATGCAAATATAACTCCAACTGAAATGCAATTTGGGGCTTGCCAGACCAAAATTCAGAAGCTCCCTTTAGTTCAAATTGACATGAATTCAAATGCTCACATTTTAATATATTTTGATGTTTAAGAACAAAAGGATCTGTGAGTGCAATACTTCATTCAATACATTAGAACATTTCCCCTTATGTTGAAATATGTAGAGAATATATAGCTGTAACATAAGTGTAATAACATTAGCTAACATTTATATACCACTTCAAGATTTGAAAAGCACTTTTTATTATGTCATTTGATTTTAGAACCACACGTGAGGTAAGTGCTGTTATTATCCCCATTTTACAGATGAGGAAACTGATGCCTAAAATCACAGAGCTAGTACATATTGGAAGTAGGATTTGAATTCAGGTTTTCCTGATTCTAAATCTAGTACTCTACCTATACCAAGCTGCCTCTCTTATCTAGATTTTTTTAAAAATACATCTCAAAGATCCACAAATAAAAATGTTTAGCTGTTCTCTGTATATGCAGGTATATAGTATACCAAATATAAATACGATATGTGGGAAATTTTTCTGAGCATTTGAAACAAATACAATCACAGATGACATTTATTTTTCAAAAGCATATTTATAGACTATTTTCACCTATGAAGCATAGTCATTCATATTGATATGTTTAAAGTAATTAGAAGTATGCTTGATTTTTATTTGTTTTTATATATAACAGATGGATCTTATCACAGGCCAAGAAAGTAATTAACATTTGACTAAGAAAGCAAAGGACAAAACATAAGTACAAACCACACAAGGAATATCTTTAAAACTAATTATCACTGGGGGTAGTGTTGCATGCCAATAATCCCAGGCACTAGGGAAGCTGAGACTGATGGACCTCTTGTGCTCAAGAGTTCTTGTGTACAGTGGACTATGCTAATCAGGTGTCCACACTAAGTTCAGCACTACTATGGGTAATGTGGCAAACTCCTGGGGTGGTGAAGAGGGGGATCAGGATGCCTTCAGGAGAGGCAAACTGGTCTCGATGGGAAACCAAGCAGGTCAAAACTCTCATACTAATCAGTAGAGGGTTCAGGCCCATTAGTAGCTCCTGCACTTTAAGCCTTCTTGGAGATCCAGTCTTTTAAAAAAAAAAAAAAAAGTAATCAATTAGGATATCTTATACACATTAAAAAATTATGAAGAAACAGATCAGCATTGATTCAACCAAAAAATGATTTAATTCCTTTTGGAAACAATTTGGATGAGATTATTTGGCTGAAGCATAATGAGACAATTTTGAGCAGCCCATCATGAAGCTCGGTCTTTCATTTTCAAGAGAAATATAAAATGCAAATACATACTCTGGTATTTAACGCTAATGAAATGATATTTTCAACATTTTGTGTTCCCTTTTCCTACTGAAGAATGTACTTGCATAAATTACTGTCTTCTTACAAATACAAGTTAAAGTCCTCACAATTTTTCACATAAACTTGTTCATGTACAAAAACTGTATAAAAACTTTAGCACAATTTTTGCATATGACAAAAAGTAAGGTGGAAATAACAGTTCTATTACATCTCATCTTGGCTATGATCAACAGGTCAATAGGGAATGGAGAGACAGGGGAAGGAACTACTAATGACAAAAAATACAATTCCTTTATTTCAGTATTAGGATCATAAGATTTAGAACTGAAGACAACTTTAGAAGTCATCTACTTCAACTCTCTCATTTTTACAGATGAGAATACTGAAGCTCAGAAAGAAATAAGCTATCAGGCTCATATACCTAATAAGCAAAAAAAGGCGGTATTCAAAAACAGATCTTCAGATTTTAAACCTAGTATTCTTTTACCACACCGCGATCAAAAGTTTTGACACTTCAAGAGTTGTAGTTTGCCCAAAGTCAGACAGCTAATAAGTGGCAGAGCAGTCAATCAGTCAACATTTATTCAAGTACTGACAATATTCTTTAGCACTATTCAGGAACTTGAACCCAAGTCTTCTGACTTCAAATTCACTCTTTTTCCTTCAAAAATCTAAAATCCTATGGAAAGCAACAATCTATAGTGTCTTTGCACATTTCCCATGCAGCAGAGGCATAGAAGCAGCTGGTGGCACAGTGAATAGAATACTGGGCCTAGAGTTAGGACAGCCTGAGTTGAAATATAGCCTCAGACATAATAATTGTATGATCCTAGGCAAAGCACTTACCCTCTGTTTACCTCAGTTTCTTCAACTGTAAAATGGGGATTAAAACAACACCTACCTCATATGGTTGTTGTGAAGATCAAATGAGAAAATATTTGTAAAAAGCACTAAGTACAGTGTCTGGCACATAGAAGATGCTCTATAAATGCTTCTTCCATCCCCCTTCCCTTCTCCAGCAATAAAGAGGCATGTGGCAAAGAAGACAGAGCATGGGAACTGGGATAAGACTCCTTCTGGTTCTGATAAATAGGACTGTGGGCGCCTCAGTCTTCCCATATATAAAATCAGAATTAACAAAACTTCCAACTTAAACATTAGCATAGAAGCAGCTAGGTGGCGCAGTGGATAGAGCACTGGCCCTGGATTCAGGAGGACCTGAGTTCAAATCTTACCTCAGACACATAACACTTACTAGCTATGTGACCCTGAGCAAGTCACTTAACCCCATTGCCTAGCCAAAACGAAAACAAAAACAAACAAAAAAAGTTAGTATAAAACAATACAAAAAGGGAGTTGTGATGATGCTTATTCTTGCTGGGGAGAACAGGGTACAGGTAAAGCTATAGCATGCAGCATCTATATTCCAACTAAAACAAAATCATTTTCCTCCCTGGCAATTAAGGTTTTCAAAAAAACCTTCTTGGGGTTGACTCAGTTTTGATGGGTTTTATTAAAATAGAACTTGAAAATACTAATTGGCAACAAAAAGAGATTTTTTAAAAGTAATACCAAAATAGGATATGACTTGAGATAACAATGAGAAAAAGCTATCTTTCCCAATCCATATATTTTCTCATGTGTTCTTCTGTGTTTGGGTCTGAACATTTTTTGCCTTAAGCTTTTCACTGCATTTTTCATTATGAATGAATAAAAAAGCATTTATAAAGCACTTACTATGTGCAAACCCTGTGCTAAGTGCTAAGGATACAAATAGAAAGGGAAGATTGTCCCTGTTCTTAAGGAGTTCACATTTTAATAGAGGGAGACAACACATATAGGAGTTTTCACCTACAAGTCAGATGGAAAGACCCTATATTTCTTAAGGTGCAGCAGCAATGCAGATCATAATGCATCTTTTTTAATGTTATTTCCACTGATAAAAAAAAAAACTATGCATTTTCTGATATTTGACAACCACTTGACAGTGCCAAGGACTTTGGTGACAATGTTTCTGGGTCAAAAACAGTGAATGCTGAGGAAGTAAGGGCTGTAACATCCGCAGAAACAGTTGCCAGATAGCAGCTCCACAAGGGTTGGTTCCCTGGTTCATGGATATGGGGGCTGGGTTGGAAGCAGAGTCAGTGGTCTGGAGTGCCCTGTTATTCCATAAGTGTCAATATATAACCTACTTGTACTTCTAGGACAGCTTTTACTTCTAGTATATTTCCTTCAGCTGTCCATTTCTCTCGAGTGGCATCCACTTCCACTCCCTCCCTCACCTTCAATACAACACTTCAGTACCTCCTAAAAGGCTTTCTACTCTTTGTTCTTTCCTTTTCCAATTAACAAACTAACTCACATGTATATAAGATTTACAGAACACTTTCCTCGAATTACTCTGTGAATTAGGGAGTGCGAGTACGATTATTCCCATTTTACAGATCAAGGAAATAGACTTTGAGAGGTTAAGTGATTTATCTATAGTCACATGGCTGGCAAGTGTCCCAGGAGGGATATGAATCCCAGGTCTGAACTGAAGTCAAGCTGATATACTATGCCATAGCTGATATACTAATATATCCAACATATATGATAACATAGTTGACATACTATGCCATGCTGCCTATCTAATTCACCATCTATATTACTGCCAGGAAAAAACAAAAAAATTAAAAAAAAAAACTTTTGTATGTATGACTCTAGCCATGTTGCCTTTTACTCAAAACCCTAAAATGGCTATTTCCTATCCCAAAAAGCCTTCTTTTGCTCCTACAATATGATGACACACCTAGTTTTCTTGTCTTATTTCATATTGTTTCACACTTGGAAATCAACTCTCTCTACCACCAAACATGTCCTATTCTTCATTGCTCCTGGGCTTTTCTAATGCTGTCTCCTATGCCAAGAATGTTCTGCTATCTCCCTTCACCACATCCTTTAAACTAAACCACAACTCAAATGCCAATAGTAATGTGCTACCCTCTCTAGGAAACTGTGCCTGAGCCCCTTGGTCAATAATTACTTTCCCTATTGGATTTTGTTTAGAAATTCTCTTATGCTCTTGTCATGTAATGCTGTGTATCAGTTATCTCTGTGCTTCATCCAAACTTATGTTATAGTTACCTGTATTCATTAATAGATTGTCAGCTCCAAGAGAAGGAATCATATCTTATTTAAGCTTTATATTATCAAAATTTTCTATCTCCTCAATCCCTGGGAGAAGGCTAAATAAATGAAAGGCACTTAATGTTTGTTGAATGAATGAATAACTGTATCTATGGCTTGACATGCCTGATGAGAAATTAGTTATTTGCTTGTGATCACTGCAAAGATGAGACTTTGTCTTTGTTATACCCTTTTTGCACTGACTCTCATGCTAATAGGCAATTAAAAATAATCTACCTCTATACTACCTGCAATGACAGCAAGCTGAAGCAATATGTGGATTTTGAGGTAAAATAAGTGTTAATTCTGTAGGAAAACAGGGTAATATGCAAAGAAGGATTATTATTTTTAAGAAATTCATACTTACTTTTAGGATCTTTACATACATGTTCATTTGATCCTTAAAACAACTCTGTACAGTAAGTGCCACAGATAGCATTATTCCCATTTTATGGACAAGGAAACTGAGACTCTATGAGGTTAATTGCTTTCCCTTGAAGACACAGATATTAAGTGTTGAAGGTGGGACTTGAATCCAGGCCCCTTCTCACTAGAATCTAGTGTTCTTTTTGCTGTACATGTCTTTCTTGACCCAAGTCCTGAGGGGCACATTCATGTGTAAAAAAATTACACAGAATGAATATAAGCATGAGAATGGACCTTAGAACATAAAGGACAGTTGGACAGAGAGGAAGTGCAGCAGTCCCAGGGAGCAGCTATCTGAGACCCAGGACAGGAAGCTTCTTCCATTGTTCTCCTTCCCTCCTCCCTTTTCTCCACTGCTCTGCCAAAGGGCCCTTCTAGCCCCTGCCATGTAAATGAACTTTAATGTTCTTCCTTTGCCTTCATTTGGAGGGTTCTCATTTACTACCTCTCCTGGTGACAGGGAATGTTACCGCACCAGCCATGACTGCATAATTAATGCCAATGCAGCAGCAGCCTCTGTGTCATGTGTGGGGCTCTTTCGGTTTACTTTTGTGCGACACTTAGCCAGGAATATTAACTAGAGAAAGCAGCGTCACAACAGGGGTGGGAAATCAGCCTGTCAGAGACTCATTCCAAATGCCACTGAAAGGAGGGCGCTTTCAAGATTGTTTCATCAAGGTGATTGAGAACAAAAACTACTGAGAAAAATTCAAGCTTACATTTGAGCTCCTGCACATCCATTATTTATAGCTAAGCCTGGTATGAACATACTCTTCACATGCATTTATATTAAGAACCACATGCATGTGCCAATGTAAGCTCATAGTTGTATGCATGTGTGTAGCACATAATTACATATGTATGCATCCTTAAGAAAAAATTCCCAGTTTTGGAGAAATAAAAAGGAATGGGGGGGGTTGTTTCTTCAAAGAATTTGTAGATATGTTGAAGAATATCACAGACATGCTCCTCGAGAAGGGTTAATGAGCTGCCCAAAATGCACAATGGTTCTTCTCATATTCTGATTTTACTGAAAATAATGAAGAATTTCAGGCTAAAAAGTAGTTTCAATAAAACACATGGAAAGGTGAAACATGCCAATGATTTATTTAATTATCACCATCTCTTCTCAATTTCAAACAGTTTTAAAACATTTCATCATCAGGATGATACAAAAAAAGAACACTAGAACTGAGTCTGAGTCCTGCCTTGCCACTAATTGAACTTGTGACTGTGTCCAAGTCATAGGAAAAACCTGCAGTATTTAAGGCTGAAAGAGACCTTACATGTGATCTAGTCCAACATTCTCATTTTACAGATGAGGACCATGAGGTTCAGGGAGCTTGCCCAAGGTCACAAAGGTAGTAAATATAGTAGCAGAAATAGAATTCTAATCCAGTCCCTGTGACTCCAAACCCAATGTTCTTTCCACTAGAACATAATACCTGTCTGATTAAGGCACAAAAACTTTGATATTAGAAAGACATTTCCCTTACCACAGTCCTGTGAAGTAGGGAGCAATTTTTTTTCCATTTTACAAATAAGGAAAGATAGTATATTTACCTCTTATCTCACCAATTATTGTAAGGAGCTTAAAAATATATGTAATAGACTGTGGAAAACTTAAAATACTGTATAAGTACTATTACTAGAATTATTATTTAACAATAAGAAACTGATTTATTTTTCTGTCTTCACAAAGAACTCCTATTTATACAAATATCACTTCAGAGTCTACAAAGCACTTTCCTCAATTTGAAACAAAATACTGCTTAAAAATATTTCACTACTTAAGCTAATTAATAGTTAAAGGATGTTTAGTTGTTTTAAACCAAAAAAATTCATAAAATACTTCTTTAGTCTGACATATATATATTTAGTGATCCAGAAAATCTCATATTGGATGCATCTTTTCTAGATAACTATGAAAGGAATGCCCACACTATTTAACCAATGACAAGGATATGTGACTCAGACTAAACTAGAACCCAGATCCCACTTTAATTTTTCAAATAATATTTTGTTCTACCTTAAATTACAAAATGAGACAATGTATTGTTTAATATTAAATATTCATCAGTTGCAATTTATTTACTCAAAAAAATGGGTTTATTAACCTGAATATAAATTAACAAGCAAATCTTAGAATCTGTTTTTAAAATGGGAAGAGATGAAATTTAAAATATAGCTATGACTTAGCTATTACAATTGAACATAGTTAAAATGGGAACTAATCACAATTACAGGAGGAAAAAAAGCAAATCAGGAAAAGATAAAAATAAACTTCAACAAAGAAAGGTGGAGTTTATTTCAAATTTTAGCAACTGAACTGTTAGGTACTGAAGTATTAATAAAAAAGGAGAAACTCTTACAAATGAATAGTCAAGTATTAGATTTTATGCCCCAGAAATAATGCTCCTGAGTTAGTGTTTATTTCTGGAAAAGGCATGTTTGCCAGCTCTCGTGTAGTCCAGTGACTTGATCCTGAATGCATGTGAAGAATTCCTCCACATAAAGGGGTCAAATGTAGGCCATTGGATAACCTTACACATGTCTAACTATTAAATGATTGAGAAGTATACCATCTGCATATCCTTACTGACTTAATCAAATATATGTACAATAACTAAAAATAATACTTCTGTACATTCAGCATACTAAACAGTTAGATAGATCAAAATGAACATGCCACTCAGAAGGTTTATTTTAGCCAGGAAGCAGATCACCAGACCATTATTACAAATTAAAGGCATTATATCCAAGTCTTTTTTAATCTAAAAATGAATAACGCTCCTTGCATATTAAGTCACTTTCCTCACAGAAGTAAAACGCATATATTCCTTCAGCATGCTTTAATTCTGTCACTAGAGGTAGTAGAAGGAGATTACTTTCAACTATAAGTCAAAATTCACCTCAGATTTGGGCTTATCTTTCTAGTATATAATAAACTTGGGATACACACAGAAGGAAAAATATATATTAAAAATAATAAATGTACCACCATCCACAAATGTTTTACAATAATCTGTTTCTCAAATATTCCCACTAAAACCTTCATTGGCATTCTATAGATGGTCATTTCTATGTTAACAAATACAGTGTTCAGTGCAGGTATCCTGTCCTCTGAATGCAAATAAAAGCCCCTTTTCTTTCTGTTGATTAGCAATAGCAAAATTATACTGGTACTTTCTGAAGCTCACTCTCTACTTTTAACTATTTAAAATACTATGAACTAAAATATTCCTTTTGATATGTTACTAAAAGGGAATTACATTTTAGGAGTAGTATAACTGAGCTATAAACTCAAAAGTCCCTTGTGATTCTAGTGTGAAACATGCAGCTCATTGATTTTGTTCTTGATAGTACGCTCTGAAACTAGCGAACATGCTGACCTTGTGTGTAAAGGCAGAATAGTGCGTACACAACATAAGGTGGAAAAATCCTTTTAAAATGACTAGTTAAAACAGTAAACTGCAAAACCTTAAAATATAGACACACATTCCATAGTCTTATTTAACACTGGCAACCACAATTTAACAAGCTATTCTAACAAATGATTAGCATGGTGTGTGCTTTTCTTTAGGCATCAATTATGACACAGGGTAATGCAGGGCACAACTTAAGTGTCAAATTACAATATGCTGCACAAAACCACTTTACAGCAAAGCTATCTGTTGGCCTAGCAATTACTACAGTGCACAATGCTTTTCATGAAAAAAGTTGGTCAGAGCAGTTTATGAGAAGTATTGCATCTGTTTATATATTTATAGTATAAAGAATTAGTTGACAGTTTCATAAAATCACATTTAATTTTTAATCAAATGTGTCAAGTAATTTTCTGTTGGCTATTTTCAATAGTTCAGTGCATCAGAGGTGGTCTTCATCTTTTTCTTTTTTATTTAAAAAGACCCATCAGTGTTATTTGATAAAAATAAAAATCTTAAGATGAAACTAGCATACTTTCAAAAAGGGAACTAAGACACCAATGCAACATTACATAATTGATGTACTGTATATTAATTTTATATAAAGAAATCTTATACTGTATTTGAATTGATGAACTGCTGAAATATCAAATTCTTAAAATAAAAAATCTGTAGGAAGGGATATATGTGGATGTATCTGTTAATTAAAGAAGCACCATTTTATCGAGTAAATTTGATTCCAACTGGAATTTTCATGTGACAAATCACAGTTTCAAATAATTAACACATTAATACTAAAAATGAATCAAAGTTTTCATCTGTCTTGATTGCTGAACTGGTCATTAATTCCTAAAACTCTTATGTGAATAAATACTTAATGAGAAAAGGGAAAAAATACACAAAACACTTTTAAAGCTATTTTTTTCTGTTCTACTGCTGTCCTTTTTCTCTAGCATTTGCCTAAAGCCTCTCAGTAAATTACACTCCCAGTAAATGACTGTAATTTACCCGTTGAATTCCCTTGTTCAGGAAAAGCACAAAAACACATTCCAGCATTTCCACAGCTCAAATTTACCATTCGGGATGTCAAGAGCAATCCATGGGCAGTAATTTGAAACTGTTTGAACCTTCAAATGAAGGAAATTAGAAATGTTTTGAGAGCTAAGATTTCCAGTAAAGAGATAAAACCTTATAAAAATCTGTAAATGTTCAGTCTCCTTCCTCCCCCCAACTCTTACCTCCCCCCTACCCCTAAGTAGAGACAGAAGACTAAATATCCTATTTCACTCTGGATGTTGAGGCAGGCTAGAGAACACAAGATTAATAACAGAAGTCAAATAAAAATTTACTAGGTTGAGCCATTTTTAAAATGATATTAATAAAAAATACTAATGCTGTGTTTCATGCTAAAAACCTTCCCAGTACAACAGTACACTAAATTGTCACAGCTCTGCTGCCAATTGCACTTGAAATTACCCTACCTGAACATCACTCAAATGACTTCCTCCAATGCAACTTCGGTAGGAAAATTCTCAGTGTTCAAACCTCAAAGATGGCCAGTATTCACTACTAACATTCTTTGCATGGGCAATCCTGAATACCAATTTGCCAAGTTTTAATAGAGAGGAAGAAAATTCTACAAAGATTTAAACAGTAATCCAAGTCAGTGTGGTATTCTGTTAGGGAATTTAACACAGTCTAAAGTATAGAACAAACAATCATACGTAATTCCCAACATAAACACTTTGTTCCTGTTATTTTATATTTTTAAACCCCACGAATACTCATGCAAATATGTACATACACACACACACACACACATGTTCTACATTTAAGGACACTCAATAACTAAAACAGCCTATTTCACTGTCTAAAGGCAGGTTTTCATACAGCAAAATGGTTATAAATCCTCATTATCCTAAATAAAATTACAGCACTTTAAACATTTCCAGGGAGAACATTCTCTCTTCTAAACAACTACCTTAGCGAGTAATAGGAAGCAATATGGTTGCACTTGAGTCACAGTTGGGAGCCTTTTTAAACTGTCGCCCTGCTAGCAAACCGATTCTACATATTAAAATGAATGCATTGCTTGTTTCAAGGGAGGGGGGAATCATTTATAAAATCAAGACCATTATTAAAGCACTATGACTTATTTCCATTTAAAGGTGAACCAGAAAAGGGAAGAACCTATGATTGAACAAATACTTTGGCTTCCTCATCCAAAAATGTCTGAGGGAAAAAGGGTTGTTGAAAGGGTTGTTAAAGTGCTTTACGTTTCCAATTAGAAAAATAATCTTAAGGATCTTTTGTTGAAAATTAGGGGGAAAATCACAATCCAAATAAATACTCATGGACTCATAAAGACTATTAAAGCTGGGAGAGAACTTCCCATTGTACAGTTGATGTAATCCCCTTCTTTAAAATGAACTCTGAAGTATTTACAACAGTCTCCAAGCAAATTACATAAAGACTTAAAATATATTATCTTTAGACTGTATCTGGCAGGATCCTTTTTTTCAGTAGTTGATTAAATAAAACCCTAGCTCTTGCCATGTCACCTATTCATCTGGATAGATTGTAGCATTTTCCTACTTTGAGTAAGTTTAATCAGGGACCTAAATTAGATGTGTAAGCCCAGCCTCCTAAGCCACACTGATTTTCAGAAATAAATTATTTGAACTTCATAATTTGATAGGAACATCATCATATCCTTAACATAATGTTGCAGGATTAGGGTTAGAGCTACTCTCATTAATAAGACTTCCACACTTGTTTCTTCTATCTATGAATGCATGCTTTCTAGATCTACTTGATATTTAAAACTTTTCATAGAAATAAAGGAAAATATTTGCTACATTCAAACTAAAGACAATGAGCACCTTTATAATAATTTGACAATAATTTAACTCTCTGTGGAAAGTTTTCTTTCAAATTAGCTCACATTTTTTTAAACGGACCATTTAAAAACACATTAACATTTTAGAGTCATAGATACCTAAATACTTCTGGGTTACCAAAATTAAAATTGGGAGTAGGAGGAATGGCTATAATGAAATGTAACTGTAAAAAAATAATCAGCTTCTATGGTAAAATACCAACTAAGAAGAGGGTCAAACAGTGGCTGGTTGGCAACCTCTTAGCTGGCTCAAACATTAGGTTCTCTTAAACTGCAAGCACGTATCCAGTTCAATAGATATGTCTTTGTACCCTATACTAACAGCTTAAATGGAAAAGGCAACTAATAATAAAGTAATTAACTCCTCAACCAAGAAACTATTTGTTGGGGGGCTATTTTTTTTATTGAAATTTTCTCAGTTAATTTCAAGTCAATTACATTATCTTTTTCCATAATTGCAAACCTGGATGAATTACTTCTAAAAGTTGCATCATGGCTCATGCCAATAGAACCTATGAAGGCATAAAAGCTCCAGCTTCTAATGTCACTGTTATCAAGCCAAAAACAATTATATCCATTTGAGTTATGGCAACCAATAAACTTAGATAATCACCATATGCAACACAACATTTTGGCACTTGAACTTAAAACTCTTGTAGACAACTATAGATTGCAGCTAATGCTGAGTGCTCTTGTCCTACCCAAGGCTGCCAATAGAAATGCCAAACCCGCTGAATACTGCTCATCCTAGTAATGTTGTCAGTAAATGGCACATTCACACAGCCCCCAATCCTCTCTTCCCAGGCATGGTCTTCTCCAGCTGCAGCTTAATTTCCTGTGACTTGCCTAATTACTGTAATTAAGGATTAATTGCCATTAATTATTCACACATAAGCTCATCGCAAATCATGGGGTAAATGTCTTATGAAAGCTGCCATACAAGCCATGTATAAACACACTGGGATGCTTCAGGCGGGTGAATCTATCACTCAGCCCTCAAGCAAATCTCTGTGCTTCTTACAAAAACAGCCATAACTCTCCGAAACTCGACAGTCTTTTCAGGTAAGCATTAGGTTACAAAGCATGTTTTCCTGTGGAAGCCACAACAGTTTTATTAGTACTATAAATGCTGTTTTATCTTTCCAACTGCTATTTTTATGTTTCCATTTTTATTCTACAGTGCTCAGTTTAGGACAACCACTTGCTCTGAGGAGGAATGTTTGCAGTTGTGACTCTCCGCTGCCCCCCCACTCACAGTTTGAGGTGGTTCCATGTGGTTTACAACATATGACCGTGGAAGTAGGATCAGCATGCCACACTGCTCCCCACCCACCAAATCAACTCTATGATAAGCTGCATGGTTAAGATAGAAACCATTTGATTTTTTCAAAATTCACACCAGCTTCCCCTGATATAAAAAAGCCACAGTATACATTCAGTTATTTCCTCAAATCTCCATGACAGTTGGCCTATCCAGAAATGTGCACATAATCAAATGACAAAAATAACTAGAAATTATAATGAACCCAAATTAATTGCATATGGAATGGATTACTATTAAGATCAGGCAGATCTCCCTTTTCTTGTAGAATTGTTTGGCATTTTTACACATTTTCATGGTTACACACTATACCTACTATATGGAACTATCTTTGTCAAACTATTGAAAAAAATGATCATTTCTTCCAGGTATTCTCAATAGATGCTGAGCTGCCCAAGGATTAAGGTCCCCTTTATAAGAAAAATCTATTTATGATAGCTAATCCTTGTCATCTCAAAAGGTATATTCTGTTTGAGTGGTTCAAAATTGTGAAAATGCAACTTAATAGAATAAATTATCAGATGCTGTGCTCAAAGAGGTACTGTATCAATACTATGCATTATCTCTGAAAGATTGCCCTAGGAAATTTAAGTATAAGTAGGCAGAATGTTATTCTAATTGTTATGTTAGTACCTTCTGCAGCAAATTAATGCATGAAACATTTTCATTTTGGTACATAAGTTTGTATGTGTCTGAGTTAAACATTTATGTTAATGGACCTTCTGCCACATCCTTAATGTTTCAAACACTCTTGTACAACAGCTTCTTTCTAAATACATCATTTAACAGTTCTGTCCCCATTTTCAGCAGCACCTGAAATGGGGACATGAAAGAATTGAAACCGTCTTATAGTTTTTAAATCTATAGCATAAATAACTATAGGATATAGCTGTATTCTGGCAAAACTATAGGTATATTTAGGCAAAACACCAACTAAGTTTGCATAACCACCAGTAATGTAAGTTGTAAAAAGCAAAAAAAAATTTTTTTAATTCCATACAATCCACTATGTGCTAATATCTAATATTTATTCAGCATATATTCAAATCATAACCTCAACCAAATCTTAGATGTTTCTGAAACGAATCCCACCCCTCTCCACTCTTTTCAGTGCCCTTTTTCTCCACTGGGCCAATATCCAACCACCCACTTGAGGAATGAAGCTAATGTTATGGATCAGGCAGCAGAGGCTACGATAAACTGAGTATGTCAGCACTTTCCCCAATAAAGAAGCTGCCTAGCCCTTCTATTCTTAACTGCCATTATGTGTGCAAACAGTGAGAGCTATATAGAATCTTGTAACACACACACACACACACACACACACACACAAGAGAAACCCAAGTCTTTTTCTGCTAACACTAGCAGAACTGGAACATTAGCAGTTAGACCTTTTTGTCTCTAACATACCTAGGTCCAGAACCAAAGGGGCTTGAGAAATATTATTTGATGCTTTAGATACATTCATCAAAACATGCACGATTGGGTAATGTGAATCCAAGCAAAACCTGCATAAAGTTGCCTTGACCAACCAATTTTCACCAAAAAAGAGTTAATACATTATAACCAAACCCCACACCTAACCTAGCAAAATTGAGGCAAAGTTCACAGAAAATTGCTGCTGAGCTATTGACCGTAAGTGAACATCATTTTGCAGTAGCATTGTTAAAGGTATTATGACTAAATCCCACCTCATGTCACACAAAAATTAGGCATAGCCTGCATAAAGGTCAGCCCTGTTTAACATTATTTCACAAAAACATCACTACCACATTACAATGAAGGTCCACCTTAAGGCTCAGAAAATTCCTCTGTAATGCCATTTAGTTAGTTGCTCATTTGTAACACTGTTGCTACAGAACCAACATTGTTCCTCGTAATGTTTTATACATTCATGAAGCTAGAGCTGGAAGGGCCCCCAGAAATCAATCAATTTGTCTAACCCCCTCATTGTATAAATTAGGAGACTGAGGCCCAAAGTGGGAACGTGAATTGCTCAAGGTCACACAAGTGCCAAGTAGTAAAGGAAAATATTAAAGCCAGATCTTCTAACTCCAAATATGGCTTCTTTCCACAATAGCACCTTCCTTCATGTTTTACCTCATTATATCAGAGGGGGATTGTAGAAGAACAAAGACAAGTGTAAGGGGTTTTAAGTACTCAAAATTAAAGGGTTACCTCTTCCAATCCAAATGAGAACTGGATGTTCTTAAATCCTATAAGACTAAGCAAACTGGTTTGGTTTGATAATTTGGTAAATAAGACAATATGCTACTGTTAGACAAATTCTGCTAGAAACATAAAGAAACTGTTAGTAATAATGACATAATGTAGATTTAAACGGATGACTCTACAATTTTTTTTAATTATAGCTAAACTTCATACTTTTAACCTAGCTGTCATTTACCAAGTGATTCACACCCCTTGGTATTAGAGACAAGCAATCAGTTGACACAGTGCACTGCTAATATCTACCATCCCAACACACACATGCTTCACCATCAATGTCATCTAATTGATACTTCCCTATTTTTTGTCACCTTGCCTTCATGCCAGCTGCCAAGCTCTGCCGTGTCACTTTCCATTTATGGACTCCCAACTCCCTTGATTTGGGTAATTAGGGTTTATGTGTTAATTGGAGTAAATACAAAGATGGGAGTCACAGGCACGAATTTCAAAGCACAGCCATAAATTGAAGGGCTGATAAGCAGAGGAAGATGCCTTCATGGAACAAGTGTCAGGTCTGTTTTATCACTTAGAAAGAACCAGAGTTTCCTCACAAAGTGACATTACTTAAGTTTTTGAAAAGGCTTAATGAGAACAGTAAATAACTATGTATTGTCTAGCAAGAGGAAAATAAATTTGAAAATTGAGTTCAAGAAACTTTCCCCTTCTTGTTAGGAAAATTTCTGTACCTACTTCTCCTCAATAAGCTTTATTTTCCTATTTCTTACTCAGTTTCATAGATAATCATACTACTAATACATAAAACTGGCCAGGTATTTATTTCATTTATAAGAAAGAAGATCAGAGAGAAATTCCAGGATTTTAAAGACAATAGGCTATGATTTAACTGAGAAAATAACATTTTCATTAAAATTTAAACATATTAGTATACTTCCTGCTAAGAGATAATTGTTTAATTTGGAACTAAGTATCACAAAAGAAAGCAAAAAGATTTTCAGCAGTCTTTGGATAGAATTAAGACTTAAAGAGATTTTAGGTTCCTATTTCAAGTGTCAATACAGACCAAAATGATCTTTGTAGGAATGGGCTCAACTCTCGTAGTTGTCTAGAATCCTCTTTACAAAAGCATTACTGCTAATATCAGAAATTACTAGCTGAAAAAAGTTCAGCTCATCCATATGTACAAATATATTATAGCAGTATTTTTTGTGGTAGCGAAGACTTAGAAACAAAGGGGGTCCCCACTTGGGATAATGGCTGAACCAAACATGGTATGAAAGCAACAAAATATTATTGCATCATAAGTGAGGAATATGAATTCAGAGAACCTTGGGATTAATATCTGAATTGGTGTAAAAATGAATTGAGCAATATCAGGAAAACAACTTACACAGTAGCCACAACAATGTAAAGTAAAAGAGCTTTGAAAGACTTGAAAACTATAATCATTGATATAACCAATCATGACTTCAAAAGACTAATGATGAACCATGCCTCTTAACTTTTGACAAAGAAGTAGGTGATTAAACTATAGGTGCAGAATCGGACATATATTATCATACATGATCAATATGTGGATCTGTTTTGTTTGACTATATTTATTTTAAGAAGGGAGGTATTGGGATGGTAAGATATCAGTTAATGGGAAAAGATCTATAAAAAAGACAGAAAGAACATCAATAAAGCATAAAAAATACACGGAAAAAAATTAAAAGTTCAGACATGGATACAAACACACAAAAGGAATTTTTTAATAATCCTAACACAGATAAAAAGTAACAGAATTAAGTTCACAATTTAATATATAATCCTTTCTTAATCTTCCTTTTATATTAGAGTTTTTGTTGAATGTGAAGTTCTTAAGAATATTAAAAAACAAGGAAAATTTAAATTAAAAAAGCTAATCTCTTTAACACCAATATTCTCCTGATGGTTTATATGATCTCAGAAATATCAAAATTGTGGATGACCCAAAGGGCATGGAAGGATGACACATGGTGAGTATGTGTAGGTTGCAGCATGTTACTAATTACCTACACACAATTAATATCATAAAACTAATAATAAAGGATGTGACCTTAAAATATGGTAGACTCGTAAAAGAGCTAGAATTATAAAAGATTATGGACAATAAGGGTGTTACACTGACATTCCTAAGACGTCAAAAGTTTGTTGAAAGAAATGCACAAAATGAGAAGGCATAGAGGGACTGTTATCTGTATTGGTGGAGTAAGTACCCACATAAATCACTCATAGATCTATCTAAGTAAATAGATAACTGCCATTTCTAGCAGCTGGTAAGGAGGGAAGTCAAACCATTAATATGAAAAACTGAAAAAGCTAGTAAAGCTTTTCCATGCTAGTTTCTTAAAAAAAATTCTTGATTAGTGACAGTTAATAAAAATATATGGAAAAACTTCCTTTTTAATGAACTATATGAAGTGAAGCAAAATCAAATCAGGTTTTAAGCCCACAATTGTAGTGGCCATCAAGATTTTGTAAAGGAGCTCATATAAATATTTCTCTGTGTAAGGTCCAATATAGCTTTTAGATTTAGAATCATTTCTCTCCAGAAAAGGTATATTTTTTTAAAGTCACCACGTAACAAAATATTAAAAACACAATATCGTAGGACCACAGGATATAGAACTAGAAAGGCCCTTAGATAATTAATTCTTATCATATACTTAACACATAGAAGAGGCATTTCTGAAAAGCATTTATTTTTTTAAAAAGAATACATAATCATACTGATGAAACATGTAAACCAACAATCCATTGTAAACTACCCAATTAGAATTACGAAAACACAGAATGCCAGAAAGGACCCTAAAACAGAGAATGTTAGAGGTAGAAAGAACCTTATAAATTATTTGTCTAATCCCTTCATTTTACAGATGACAAAATTGAGATCCACAGAAAGGAAATACAAGTATTTCATCTTTTTTTCTGGGTGTTCAATGTATCTCCTATCAACTAAATATCATCAAATTGGCTTTCATTCTGTATACTTTCAGAATTCTGTATCACCTTAGCAATTAATGACAATTTAAGTTCTCTCTCACTCTCTCTCTCTCACTTTTCTTTTTTTTTGCAGGAGTTGAACCACATTTCTGGTTGAGGGTTCCAATTTTCATTTCAATTCACTTGCAACATGTCTGAATTTAGCCAACTCCTCTTCCAGTACACTAAAAGACAATTTGGAGGGCAAAATGGTAAAGAAGTGGTGTGCACTCAAAAGAATACTGAAGTTAAGAGTCAAAGGCTGGAATTCAAAGTCCAGCTAACAGATGACCTGTCTGACCTTGACAAAGTCACTTAACCTTGCTGGACATCTCTGTAACAGATAGGGTAGGCAGAGAGGATCTCTACAATCCTTCCCATGTATGCATTCAATAAAAATCTAAGTAAATATCTAAGTAAATGTTTTGCTAAAATCATTTTCCCCTTTTCATTAGTTTCACGACTTTTTTCTGCAAGAATGTCTATCAGTCAACATCAACTCAAAAAACATTTTTAAAATTTCTAGACATGCACCATTTAGTTCAAATATATAATAAAACATGTAAGCCATATAGCATACTATGTCACTATGCCCTTTGAGGAAACTTTTCTGGCAAAACTATCATTTTACTTGGTGTGAGTTTTTAAATTAAAGCAAGCAAGTTAATCTCTACAAATTAACAGATGTCCTCCAGAAGCAGTTAGAAACAAAGAAATGCATATGTGAACATCATCAGCATCCAAATGAGTTTATTGCAAGACTCTTTTAGGCACATCTGATCTTGGCTTCAGCTTGCAGTCTACCTTTCAACTTGCAAATGACAGTGTCACCAAACACTGTCCTTCCATCAATCAAGTTAGGTCATGAATATACAAAAGGCAGCAGAGAGGCTGGCTACCTCCTGCAGTTCAACTTGGCCTAATTATCTAGGCCTTTCTTTTGGTTACAATCTGAAGGGTATACACCCAGTCAGCTGTTGGGCAGCCGGGGGCCTAATCAAGGGAGGTTATGCATACTGACCCTTATGTGGACAACCAATGCAAGTTAAATGTGAGCACCAAATGTCATCTTTCTTATTCATCATTATGAAATTTCCCTCCCCTTTTGAAATACCAATCTGCTGCCATTTTCAGACACTCCTCTTACCCCCCTCCAAGCTGTCACTTCACTATGCTTGCTGCCAGTTGAGTGAATTAGCATTCAAACTGATGCACTGTTCCCTTCTCAGATGAAGCCTTAAGATGCGTTAACCAACAACCTCTCTACAGAAAATGGGACTGATAGTCACTGATAAAAGAGGTTTAGCTGGGTGGCTTGATTTCCACAAATCACAACCATATTCATAGCAAAATCAATAAGAAAATACTATGAAGAGTTGTTATCTCCTATTCCTACCAAATATTTTTTTAAGCAGGGGTGGGAAGGGTTTGGGGAAGAAGTAGGTAGGACATCAGAGGATTTAGAGTTAGAAGGAACAATTTCAGCTTAGAAATCATTCAGGCAAGTGCTTCCCAATCTGCAAGATATAGCTCCCTAGGGAGTTACTACAAGGAGTTCTAGAATCTGTATTTTTTTCAAATCATGGATTGAAATGGATTGTTATACCAAAGCATAACAATTATCAGGTAAGAAGAGCAAAAACGTCAAGAGAAACAGTTGTACTAATAAAAATGTTAAAACATTTTGCCATTAAAAAGGAGTCCACACACTTGAAAAATATTAAGAACCAGTGACCTAAATCAATAAACCCCCTCATCAAATAAATAAACTGAAGCTGAGAGAAGGAAAGAGACTTGCCCAAGGTAACACAGGAAGTAAGTAACAAATCTGGGATTATTACTCAGGTCCTCTCACTACAAACAAATACTTTTTCCACTATAGAATTGTCCTATCTCAGTACCTTTGTCCAGTTTGAAATGAGGCCCCATTTCTGTCTTCTGAAATTTTCAAAACCCAAAAACTCCTCCAGTAAGGCTTCCTTGATAGTTTTCTTTGTTCTTTTCCCCCTCTGAACTCTCATAACATGTTCTTATGAACCTGACTTAGGGATTTATCATAATCTATTTTGTATTACAATTATTTGGATACTGATTTTAAAAATCCCTTAACAGTGAAATATCCCTACAGACAAGAACAGTGTCTTATCTTCGTATCCCTCTCAGTACCAATTATTTATACACAGTAAGTGCTAAATAAATTGTTGAATTACATTGAATATTATCATCAATAACCATGTACTTAAGTATCCATGATGTGAAAATCATAAGGCTAAACACTGAAAATATTTATATGAAAAATTACACAATTTTTTCCCCCAAGAAGTTGCTAAAGGCAGTGGCGAGATGAAACTTATGCATATAAAAAGGTTAGCTTCACAGAAATTGTGGAAAGTGACCTAGAAGATAAAGGAAAGAAGGCATACTTATAGCTGAGGGGTTAGGGGAAATCAAGGAAGATTTCATAAGAACCTCCCAAGACTTATCAAAACAAATGACAACTCTAAATTTCTAATGATTCACATAGGTACAAACAATACTAGAAAGCATTGCCAAAGAATAAAAATCTTGGGCAAGAAACTGTATACCACAGAGATACAGGTTATATTTTCCTCACTGCTCCCCATCGAAGGAAAGATCAAGAAAAGAAAAATTGACTTGGGAAGTGAACAGCTGGTTAAGAACATAGTTATCAGAAAATGGGTTTTGGATTTCTGGACAATGGCCTCTAATTCAGGAATGACAGGCTCCTTTGAGGTCAGGGATGAAGAACACCGAAACAAATGTTGTCAAGAACATATTCAAAATAGCTTGAAAATAAAAAGACCTTATATGGGAGGTAGAAAACTGCTTATGTAGATTCACTAATCTAAATATCAAAGAAAGTACTATAGTAAAGGAATAATAGCAGTTGAGACACCCAGAAATTCACAACACAAAATCCAAGAAAAGATCTTATAGTAACTAAGATGCATGGTCTAAAATGTCTGTCCACAAATCCCCAAAAGTTGGGCAACAAGCAAGCTGAACCAGAGGTGACCAAACAAGTATCACTAAGATTTGGTGAGATGAAATGCATGTCTAAAATATCAACATAATTGATGGGTATACCTTACACTCGCACTGACTGGATCCACCACAAATTTATTTTATCTACTCTCAACTGGCCCTACTCCAGCAAAACAATACCTCCCTAATTGATTCTCTATTGTATTCCTCCACAAGATCACAGAATCACAGGATCACAAAACTAGAGCTGGAAAGGACCTCACACATCCATCCCCTTCCATAGTAATGAAAATTTCTTCTCTTAAGCCTTTCACAACATCCCTTACCCACACACTCTTAGCAGAAGACCAAACTCCAGCTCAAAACAACTTGACATCATCTCCCATTCTTCTCTCCCTGTATCTAAGATAAAGAAGTGGCCCATCTCCTCAATGAAACCAGCAATTCTATTGTTCCTCTGATCCTATTCTTGCCCATTTTCTTTTGCAGACTGCCCTTACAATGCTTGGTTCTCTTTTTCTAATCTTCAAATTCTCCTTCTTCATTCCATGATGCATACAAATATGCCTAGGACTCTCAATCTTTAAAAAAAAACCCTCATTTGACCTTACCATCTTCTCAAACTGATTACTCAATAAACTCCAGTAGCCCCCTATTACTTTTAGGATTAAATAAAAATGTGCCCATTTGGCACTTAAAGCTATTCACAACCCAGGCCCAAGCAACCTTTTCAGCCTTAATACATATTACTCAATTTCATTCACTCTTAGGTGCAAAGAAACTGGGTTTCTTGTAATTTCTCAGACACAGTATTTTATCCTATCTTTGTACCTTTGTGCAGTCTACCCATTATGCCTGAAATTAATTTCCTCCTCACCTCTTCCTCTTAGACTCCTTAGCTTCCTTCAAAGCTCTACCCAAGCACTACCTCCTCAATAAAACATTTCCTTAAACCCCAACTACTAGTAATTACCTTGAAGTTTTACCTTTTACTTTTTAATGTACTTTGAATTACATGAATATGTACATGTTGTTCCTAATTAAATGTAAGCTCTTTGAAGGCCAGGACTCAGTTTATTTTTGTCTTTGTATCTCCAGCACCTAGCATAGTGGAGAAGATGCTTAAATACCTGCTGATTGACTTACTTGTTAGTCAAAATAAATAGGAAAGGTAAAAGGTGAGAAGAGCATTGCATATTAAGGAAGCAAACACATGAAAGGAAATACAGGACTAAAGGGGTGAAATACAAGGGAGAACATTTGCATGAAGAGCAATAAAAGAAACAAAAGTGATTTTGTCTTCAGAGTATAACAAATACAGACTACCTGGATAGAAAGAGAAATTAGATTAGAAGTTTAGGAAAAATATCTTGAACATGGCAAAGAGGCAGGATATATTAATAAAGAGGAACTTCAATTACCAAGACATCTGCTGGAGCTCTCTCTGACAAAAGCAGAGCCGCTGCTAACTTCTTGACTTGCCTTAATGATAATTTCATCTTTCAAAAAGTGGAGGAGTCAACAAGGGAAAATTGTATTCTGAATCTAATTCTCACTGGCAGGGAAGAAATGATTGTTAGGGTGAAAATGATAGGAACCTTGGGGGAAAAAATACCTTCTTCCTAGAGTTTGTGATTAGAGAAGAGGAATGCCAAGATTAAGACAAGCACCCATAAACTGGAAGAATAGATTTCAAAGGATTCTAAGGGAGGATAGGCAGAAATCCACGTAAAGTTCTATAGAGGAATTCAGCCAAGGACAGATGGAATGCTCTCAAAAATGAATAAAACAAGAGAATGAAGTCAATGAGGAGAAATAGGGATCACTTGAAGAATCCGCTCCAAATGCAGAAGGAACTCAGACCAATTTAGAATTTTCAAAGATACATAAAAATAGAAGCAAGGGTAGGTAATAAAGGGTGACTATAAGAGCACAGCAGAGTGCTATAAAACTGTGTTAGCAATGCTTAAGTTCAGAATGAACTAAGGTTAGTGAGGAATGCTAAGGACAACAGTGAAATGCCCCAGGGATCTGTGCTTAGCTCTGAGTTGTGTGTTAATTTGCTCAATGATAACTTGCTTATCATATTTAAAGTCTGTAAATTAAGAGCTAAAAGAAGCCTCAGAGGTCATTTGTTTATCACTCTCATTTTAGAGATAGACTAAGCCAAAAGAGCAAATTTCTGGGCCAAAGTCACACAAGTATTATGCGAAACTGGAACCTAGATACAGGTATTGCAAACTAAAAAATTACATAGCTAGGTCTTGATTAGTGTGAATAATGAATCCCTAAATGGTAACATTATTAAAAATTTGCCCTATTTAAAGTTATTATTATGTGTGTATGTATATGTGATATATATATATATATATATATATAAAATTATACTTACTAGCTGTGTGACCTTGAGCAACTCACTTAACCTGTTTGTCTCAGTTTCCTCAACTGTAAAATGGGAATAATAAAAGTACCTACCTTGAAGGATTGTTGAGAGGATCAAATGAGATAACATCGGTAAAAAAAAAAAAAAAGCACTTAGTACAGTGCCCGGCAAATAGAAGATGCTATATAAGTGTTTATTCCTTTCCTATCCCCTAAAATATGGTCACTGGTTCCAAGTCAATGGAAATACACAATGAAAAAAATTCTAAATAAGTTATTTATTTATTAACATAATGTAATAGCAAAGGATGAGAAAATTTTATTTCTAATTTATCATAAAGAAGTAGAGTAATTATAACAAACAAAATTATAAAAATTTAATAATGACTAAGGAAAACCACTATTTTTACTTAAAACGTTTCATTAGTGTAGACTAAGCTCACATGTACAGAAAGCTTTATCCATATCTGGTTGAATTTGCATGACCACATCCCTATAACAATGAACCAAGCGTAGTCAAATGACCTGGATATTATCTAAAATCAGGAATGCTTTAAATGGATATTGTTTTGCTTGCAATCTTTTTCTACAGCCAGGCTAAAATAACTTAAAAACAGCTTTAGTAAGCCATGCTTTTTAATATGACCACCAAAGAACTGGAAGCAATCTCTGGTTGTAACCTCTCAGAGAACGAAGATTGAGCCCAACAAGTAAGCATTGATTTTCATTTAAAATCTCAATAAAAGTGCTCAACCATCTCTGGACACTTTAGATACAGGTTGATATTGTTCTTTATTAGAAATATAAGTTCCAGAATAAGCCTGTTTCATCCACATTAAAAATTGTTGATCAGTTTATCCATCTTCTTTGATTATTTTCTTCAAATGATCAGGATATTTAACTGACAAGTACTCATCTGCACTGGCTGCCTCAAGTAATTTAAACATTATATCACTGAATTCAATTTGAAATGAATCAACCAACCACCATTTGTAGTAAAAGTTTCTTCACTATCCACTTCATTTCCATTTTCTTTCACTGCCTTAAATAAACTTGAAGTTTCTGTCTGAATGACTGCTCTGCTAAGAAGGCCTTTTTTTATTACAATCTTCAATCCATACAGCTGAATCCATATATGCTTCATTTCTATCATTGTAACACTTCTATTCCTTGTAGTTGTTTGCAAGCTACAAAAGGCTGGTATAACTTGGCCTTTTTCTTTAATTTCATCTGCATGTTTTATAATATTCTACACTGTAAGTAGATTCAAACATTTCAATATCTGGTCCTTTTTTTAGAGTTACGACGGTCACATTCCAAACATTCGATTTCATTAAATTTTTGTTCTAATGTAATAACAAGCCTCTTCATTTTTTCAGTTGGCAGTGTTTCCATCTGAAGTATTCTTCCTTTTTTGTTCCATTCCGTTTTGTTAGGGATCTTTTTAAAAAGTAAAATAAACACAATTGTTGGTAATCTAGTATGCAGCAGCATATCATATCCACAGGCAATGATATGCAAGTGCAGACTGTTAACAGCAAAATGATAAAATCCTTGACAAGTTCACATGTGTCACATTGACTTAATTTTGGCTCACATTAAAAGTAACCTGGTATCATTTTATAATTCACACTAAATACAATTTCATAAAGTAGCTATATTCGTGGTGAGAAAATCCAGAAACAAAAGTGGGAAAACATGGCAGAGAGAGTTTAGGTGATAATCAAAATAAAGAGAAACAGAAATTGACTCCATAAACACACAAACATAGGTACAGACACAGGCGCGTGCACACACACACACAAACTATGTACTGACTTCAAAGAAGCATGATGAGTGGAGATGGAGGACTTCAATTATCCAGAAACTGGATAATTGGAACTCTCAAATTTAAGTAATTTGAGTTAAATTTAAAAATTTAAATTTTTAAAAGAAATGGACAGAAATCAAAATCAGGTGAGATATCAAGAGATGAATATAAGGTGTCAGAGTATTATAAAAATTGTGTCAAGAATGCTAAAACAGAATGAGTTCAGGCTGACATGGAAAGCTAAGGATAATTGTTTGTTGCTGTTATTATATATAGTATATAACATATATAATTATATATAATATATTATATATAATTGTATTATGTAACATATATTTTAATACAATATATTATAATTAGCTATAATGGAATAAAAAGGAGGGTCAAAGAATGGATAGTGCTTTTACTTGGGATAGATGGGTAACAATAATTTCTTATTTTGTTTCTGTTTTCTTTGCAAAAGAGAATGGTCTTTACACTAGAAATAATGAAACAAAAATTACTAACAGGGAATTGGACTAAGATAAATAAGAAGATAGTAAAAGAGATGGTGACCTTGATGAAGTGAAATCATCTCACCCTGACAAACTACATCCTCAGGTCCTAAAAGAACTGACAGACATGTTTGTTGAGTCACTGTCAGTGATTTTAAAAGATTATGGAAAATGGGAGGAGTACAAAATTGGAAAAGGGCAAATGCCAACCCAATTTTTTAAGAAGAGAAGTGAACAAAGTCTGAAAAATGTCAGTACACTTGACTTTGATTCCTGAGGAAATTCTAGAATGACTCATTAAAGAAAAAACTTCAGGGGATGCTATGGATATATTTTATCTGGATTTGGCAAAACTTTTGATAAAACAGCTCACTGCACAAAAGATGTACAGAGATATTTTATGTAGAGATATATCAGCCAATAATATAACAAGATGGGTTCAAAATTGGTTGGATGAACAGGATTAGCAAATAATATAACCAGATGAATTCAAAATTTGTTAGATGACTAGAATCAAAGAATAATTGTTAATGGTTCAATGTAAATGTAGAAAGAGGTCTCCAGTGAAGATCTCCAGATCTTGTACATAGCCCTATGTTATTTTATATTTTTGTCAACTACTTGAATAACAGTAGTTATATTATACTATATAGTAGTTTTATATATATATATAGTAGTTATATATTATATATATAATAGATAATAACTGCATCAATGGCACAGTCATCAAATCTGCTGATGACAAAAATCTGGGAGGGCCTGAAAAAACACTGGATATGTGAGAGTTAAAAACATTGGGCTGAATTAATGAGATGAAATTCACTTAGATACATTTAAAGTTTTGTACTGGGTACAAAAAATAAACTTCAAATATAAGATGGGCAGAATAATTAGACAGCAGCTGCCCTGAAAAAGAATTTTCCCGAGGATTTTAGTGCACTGAAATTTAAATGACTAAGTAGTGTGATATTGCAGCCAGAAAGGATAATCCAGAGCTGCAGCTGAGAAGGGCATAGCTTCCAGAAATAGGGAGCTGATAGTCCCCCTACAATCTGCCCCTATCGCATCTCATTCGGAGTATTATGTTCAATTCTATGCAACAAAGTTTAAGAAGGACATTGATAAGCTGGAGAACATCTAAAGGAGGGCAATCAAAACAGGCAAGGGCCTTGAGTTCATGTCATGTGATGATCAGTTGAAGGAACCGGGTATATTTAGCATAGAGAAGAAAAGATTCAGGAGAAATGTGATAGCTGTATCTGAAAGATTATTATATGGGGGAAGGATAAGGTTTTTTCTGTTTGGTCCCAAAGATCAGAACTAAGAAGAGTAATGAGTAAAAGTTGACTTCCTAACTAGAACTGTCTAAAAATGGAATGGGCTGCCTTGGATGTCTACAAGTAGAGACTGAGTGACCACTTGTTTTGTGTGTTAGGATATGACAAGGATAATTTTCATGAATGGGGTGGAAAAGAGCCATTCCTTAATAGATAAATTGTTAAATGATATGAAGAAGCATTTTTCAAATGAAGTAAAGCATATGAATATATATAAAAAAGTTCCAAATCACTAATAATTAAAGAAATGCAAATGAAACCAACTATGAGGTTCTAACTCATACCAACTGAAGCAGTGAAAAATGACCAAAAAAAAAAAATAGAAAATGACAAACACTGGAGGGGTTGCAGAAAAACAGGTAAATTAATGCACTGTTGGTGGAGTCATGAATTAGTCCAGCTATTCTAGATAACAGTTTGGAACTCTGCCATAAAATTATTAAATTTACCCAGAGATACCACTATTAGGTCAATACCCCAAACAGATCCAAGAAAGAGGAAAAGGATCCATCTATATACAAAAATATGTATAGCAGTTCTTTTTGCAGTGGTAAAGAATTGGAAAATGAGGAAGTGCCTATCAATTGAGATATGGCTGAATAAGCTATACTATACAAATATAGTGGAATAATATTGTGCTCTAAGAAATGATGAAACAGGTGGAATTTTCACAAAAACCTGAGAAGACTTATATGAAATGGTACAGAGTGAAGTGAGCAAAAACAAGATAACAATTAATACAATGACGACAATATTGTAAAGACAAACAAATTTGAAAGACTTTAGAACTCAGATCAATGCAATGACCAACTAGAAGTCTCATGATAAAACATTACCCATCTCTTGAAAGAGGTGATGGCCATAAAGTGCAGATGAAAACTTTCTTTTGAACATATTCAATGTAGGAATCTGGTTTGCTTGACCATACATGTTTGTAACGGGAATTTTGTTTTTCTTTCTTTCTCAGTGGAGGTGGAGAGGCAGGTGGGGAGGAAGAGAAGGAGGCAGAAGAAAAGGCAAATTTTCATTGACTGAAAAAAATAAGATTTAATTTTTTAAAAAGAAATGAAAGATCAATCAGTAGAACAGATTAGGTACACAAAATACCAACACAAATAAACCTAGTAGCATATTGCTCAATAAACCCAAAGACACAAGCTGCTGGAATAGAATCTATTATATGAAAAAGACTGCTGGGAAAACTGGATAGCAGTCTTGCACAAATTCGGTTTAGACCAAAATTTCACATCATATGTCAATATAAGCTCCAACTGGATATATGACCTAGACCAAAAAGGTTATGTCATAAACAAATTGTAGGTACAAGGAATAAATTATTTCTCGGATATATGAAGAAGTGAAGAGTTTGTAACCAAACAAGGTATATAGAAAATCACATAAGATAAAATGTACAATTTTGATTACATAAAATTAAAAAGTTTTTGCAGAAAAAATCCAATGTGGCTAAGACTAGAAATGAAACAATTGCACTTTAAAGTTTATTTAACAAAGGTCTTATAACCAAGATATACAAGGATCAAATTTACAGGAATAAAAGCCATTCTCTAAGTGATAAATGGTCAAAGCATAGATATGAAAAAGTAGCTCTCAAGGAAAGAAATAGCTATAGCCATATGAAAAAAAATTCAAATACCTTAATTATAGAAACGTAAATTAAACCAACTCAGATTCTACCTCATACCCATCAGATGAACAAATTTAGCAAAAATGGAAAATGGCAAATATTGGAGAGGCTGCAGGAAAAACAGCACATTGATGCACCTGATAGTGAATTTGTATAGCCCTTCCGGAAAGCAATTTCGAAATATGCTCAAAAAGTAACTAAACTACATATCCTTGAATACAGGAATAACACTGCTATGCTATACAACAAGAAGATCAAAGAGAGAAGAAAAGATAGTATGTGTACAAAAACATTTATGTTGCTCTTTGATAGTGGCAAAGAACTGAAAAGTGAGGATGTATCCCTCAAATAGGGAATGGCTGAACAAATCATAGCATATAAAAAAAAAAGAATGTTTTTGTGCAGTAAGAAATGAACAGGTAGTTGCAGAAAAATCCAGAAAGACTTGTCTGAACTGATGCACACAGTGAAGTAAGCAAAACCAGGAGAACAATTTATTCACCAACATTGTAAAAAAGAACAATTTTGAAAGACATCTGGCCATTGATCAATCATGATTCCAGAGGACAGATGATTAAGAATGCTACTCACTTCCTAGATGGGTAGAGAGGTGATGAACTAATATATAGAATGAGACATATATTTTTGGACAATGGTCAAATATGGGAATGCGTTTTGTTCAACTATGTTTATTTATTTAAAAGGCTTGGGTTTTCATTTCTTTTTTTCCAGTTGAGGGAAGATATAGGAATTGAAAGAGGGAAAAGCATAAATGTATGACAATTGAAAAAAGAAAATTTAATTTAAAAAAAAGAAAGTGATTTCATATTAAAACCCTTCTGAAATTTGTGGGGTTTTTTTTAAAGAAATATTACTTTCTGAAATAAGGAATTAAAAGCCCCACAATACTCTGCCGTCATCAGGCTACATCTGGAGTATAATATTCAGTTCCGGGAGTCAGCCACAGTTTAGGAAGGACACAGAAAAACTGAAGAGCATTCAGAGAAGGGCAACAGGGATGGGTGAAGGTTCTGGAGTCCCTTTCATATAAGGATTAGTTGAAAGAATGGGAAATGTCTATCCCAGGGAAGAAAAACTCAAATGGGACATAATATCTCTGTTAAAATGTCTGAAAATGAATCACATAAAATAGGGATTAGATGTCTTCAGCTTCACTCAGCGGAAAAAAACATGAACAATAGATAAAAAGTGCAAAGTGGTAAGTTTAGGTTTAGTATCAGGAAAAACTCCTAATAGTCTGTCAGTCAATAAACACTTATTAAGTACCTACTCTGTGCCAGGCACTATGCAAAGTGCTGGGGATAAAAAGAAAAGCAAAAGACTGCTTTTAAGGAATTTAGTCTAATGGAAGAGACACATGTAACAACTTATGCACAAATATTTTAGGGGTTCTAACATACCATTCAGGAACCTAAGTAGCACAGTGGATAGAGCACCAGGCCTGGAAGGCCTGACTTCAAATTCAGTCTCAGACACTTACTAGCTGTGGGACCCTGGGCAAGTCACTTAAGCCTGTTTGCCTCAGCTTCCTCATCTATAAAACGAACTGGAGAAGGAAATGGCAAACCATTCCAGTACTTTTACCAAGAAAACCCCAAATAGGGTCACAAAGAGTCTGAAATAACTGAACAACAACAAAAAAGAATGACCTGGGACAGTGAGGACCTGGTTAAGATTATGTAACAAATGTGTAGGGGACCCAGCCAGCACAGGTTTGTGATTTTCACCAGCTTCATTCAGCAGTGCAAGTAGAAGAAAAATCAGTGGATGGTAGAAGTATTAAAAAGCTGAGGCCTGGCAGGGTAAGATTAGCAAAAGGATAAGGGAGTAAGGGACTTGACAGAAGAAGGCATTGAATTGGTGCACCATGGGATCAAGATGGGGAAAAGAAGGACTTCTGCTTCCAGAAGCCAAGATGGCAGAGTAAAAAGGTAGTCACTCTCACCCTCCCCTATCAACCTCTGAAAACCCAGAAAATATCACCCCAGAAAAAACCCTGGAACAGCTGAACCAGAAGAAATACGGAATGCAGCAGTGCAGTAGCCCAGGTAGCTAGAGGGATTAACGGGAAAGGCCCCTCTTATCCTGGGGGAAGGGGAGCAGTACAAAACCGGGAGTTGCCCAGCCGGCTAGTGAAAAGACCCACTTTAGCACACCAGGAGGAGATTCTGGTGCCTCGGCATTCTACAGCAAACAGGTCTCCCAGTGCCTCAGCAAAAATAAGGGAAGCAGCACTACAAAGGGCCCCAGGCGGATAAGCACCTGACAGCATTCATCTGAAAGGAGCTGAAGAAAGCAACCTAGAGGTGCCAAAAAAGTTCCAGCCTTGTTGATTCCAGCCCAACACCAGGTAAGTCGTCAGAACCTTGCAGCCTCCAACTGCCAACCAGGAGGAGATCCCGAAGCCCAGGTGGTCGAGCAGGCAAACGCCAACAGCTGTACCTCCGAGTGCCTCAGTGAGGGTGGGGGAACTGGTGGAAACCAGCTCAGAAAACCACCAGGTGCCTCAGCATTCTACAGCAAAGAAGTCTCCCAGTACCTCAACAGAAATAAGGGAGGCAGCACTGCAAGGGGCCCCAGGCAGATAAACACCTGGCAGCACTTATCTAAAAGGAGCTAAACAAAGCTAAAGGAAAGGAAAAGCAGGCAACCTAGATTTACCTGAAAGTCCCAGTCTTGCTGATTCCAGCCCAACACCAGATAAGCTGCTGGAAGCCTACAGCCTCTAATTGCCAACATGAGAGGCCCCAGCTCCCAAAGCCAGTGACCAAGACTTAGGCTCCCAACACAAGAAGCTTGGGTCAGTGACCTCTGCTCCCCAGCAGGAGAGCTTAATCTCTGTAAAGGCCAGGAAATAAAGAAACACCATGAGTAAAAAGAAACATATGATAGATTCTTATTATGAGAAGAGTGAAGACCAAAACAGACATTCTGAAAAGGACAACACTGTCATCAAATCCACATCTGCAACATCAAAAGGGAATATGAACTGGTCTGAAGCCCAAAAAGCCTTCTTAGAAGAACTCAAGAAGTATTTTAAAAGTCAAATGAGAGAGGTAGAGGAGTCCTTTAAAAGTACAATTGGCCAATTGGAAAAAAGGTACACTGAAGAAAACAAGTCCCTAAAACACACAATTGGCCAAATGGAAAAAAAGCACAATGAAGAAAATAAATCCCTTAAAAATACAATTGACCAATTGGAGAAGAAAGTACAAAATCTAACAGAAAAAACAATATGTTAAAAATTAGAATTGAACAAATGGAAACTAATGACTCTATGAGAGAGCAAGAATCAGTCAAACAGAAACAAAAAAATGAAAAAATAGATGAAAACGTAAAATACCTCATGGGTAAAACAGCTGACCTGGAAAATCGATCCAGGAGAGACAATTTAAAAATTATAGGCCTACCTGAAAGTCATGATGAAAAAAAGAGCCTGGACAATATCCTTCAGAAAATCATAAAGGAAAACTGCCCTGAAGTGCTAGAACCTGAAGGTAAAATAATGATAGAAAGAATCCATCACTCCCCACCTGAAAGAGATCCCAAATTGAAAACACCAAGGAATATAATAGCTAAATTCCAAAATTACCAGATTAAAGAGAAATTACTGCAAGCAGCCAGAAAGAAACAATTTAAATATCATGGAACCACAGTCAGGATTACACAGGACCTTGCAGCCTCTACATTAAAAGACCATAGGGCATGGAACATGATATTCCATAAGGCAAAGGAGCTTGGAACACAGCCAAGGATTAACTACCCAGTGAAAATGAGCGTGATTTTTCAGGGGAGGAGATGGATATTCAATGAAATAGGGGACTTCCAAACGTTCCTGATAAAAAGACCAGAGCTCAACAAAAAATTTGATCTTCAAGTACAAGATTCAAGAGAGACATAAAAAGGTAAATGGGACAGAAAGATATAATATGTTGTTAATAAGGGCAAAATGTTTACATCCCTACAAGGGAAGATGACATTTGCAACTCTTGAGAACTGTATTGTTATTATATCATGTTAAAGGAGTATACATAAAGGGGGTGGATATAAGTTGACTTTGATGTAATGATAAAAACAAATTTAATCAAGTGGGTTAAATGGATCCAAGTAAGTGGATTAGTCTGAGCTAAGAAAATGTCCTGAGAAAGGAGGAGGCAGACAAGGGTAAATTACATTACAGGAAAAGGCACAAAAACCTATTAGAGCAGAGGTAAAGAAGGGAGGGGGATGAGCATTGTTTGAACCTTCCTCTCATTAGATTTGGCTCAAGAAGGGAATAACATAATCAGTTAGGTATAGAAATCTAACTTGCACTATAGGCAGTAGGAGGGAAAAGGGGAAAGAAAAGGGAGGGGGGATAGAAGGGAGGGAAGAAGCAGTAAGGGTAAAGGGGAAGAAAAGGGAAAGGAATAATAGAAGGGAGGTGGGACGTAGGAGGCGCTGGTCAAAAACAAAACACTAGTGAGGGGAGGAAAGGAGAAAGGATAAAGAAAAGCATAAATGGGGGGAGGGGGAAGGATGGAGAAAAAGACACAGATAGTAATGATAACTGTGAATGTGAATGGGATGAACTTCCAATAAAATGGAAGCATATAGCAGATTGGATTAAAAACCATAATCCTACAATATGTTGTTTACAGGAAACACATTTGAAAAAGAGTGACACATACAGGGTAAAGGTAAAAGGCTGGAGCAAAATATATTATGCTTCAGCTGAAGTAAAAAAAAACAGGGGTAGCAATCCTGATCTCAGACAAAGCAAAAGCAAAAACAGATCTTATCAAAAGAGATAGGGAAGGAAACTACATCCTGCTAAAAGGCACCACAGACAATGAAGTAATATCATTACTAAACATATATGCACCAAATGGTATAGCATCCAGATTCTTAGAGGAGAAGTTCAGGGAGTTACAGGAAGAAATAGACAGCAAAACTATACTAGTGGGGGACCCCAACCTCCCACTCTCTGAACTAGATAAATCTAACCACAAAATAAACAAGAAAGAAGGAGGTGAATAGAACATTAGAAAAGTTAGGTATTCTAGATCTGTGGAGAAAACTGAATGGGGATAGAAAGGAATATACTTTTTTCTCGGCAGTACATGGCACATACACAAAAATTGACCATGTACTAGGGCATAAAAACCTCACAATCCAATGCAGAAAGGCAGAAATACTAAATGCATCCTTTTCAGATCATGATGCAATAAAAATTACATGTAATACAGGGCCATGGAAAGATAGACTAAAAAATAATTGGAAACTAAATAATCTAATCCTAAAAAATGATTGGGTCAAACAACAAATCATAGAATCAATAATTTCATTCAACAGAATGACAATAATGAGACAACATACCAAAACTTATAGGATGCAGCAAAAGCAGTTCTTAGGGGAAGTTTTATATCTCTGAATGCTTACATAAATAAAATAGAAAAAGAAATCAATGAATTGTGCGTACAACTAAAAAAAAACTAGAAAAAGAACAAATTAAAAATCCTCAATTAAACACCAAATTAGAAATATTGAAAACCAAAGGAAAAATTAATAAAATTGAAATTAAGAAAACTATTGAACTAATAAATAAAACTAAGAGTTGGTTTTATGAAAAAAACAATAAAATAGATAAACCTTTGGTTAATCTAATAAAAAAAAAAGAAAGAAGAAAACCAAATTACTAGTATCAAGAATGAAAAGAGTGAAACTACCACCAAGAAAGAGGAAATTAAAACAACAATTAGGGATTATTTTGCCCAACTACATGCCAAGAAATTTGACAATCTTAGTGAAATGGATATATATTTACAAAAATATAAATTGCCCAGATTAACAGAAGAGGAAGTAAAATATTTAAATAACCCCATCTCAGAAAAAGAAATTGAACAAGTCACTGATGAACTCACTAGGAAAAAATCTCCAGGGCCAGATGGATTTACATGCGAATTATATCAAACATTTAAAGAACAATTAATTCCAATACTATATAAACATTTGGTAAAATATGTAAAGAAGG
This sequence comes from Vombatus ursinus, assembly GCF_900497805.2. NCBI lineage: Eukaryota > Metazoa > Chordata > Mammalia > Diprotodontia > Vombatidae > Vombatus > Vombatus ursinus. Next base: position 48,435,549 of record NW_020954564.1, on the reverse strand, counting down.
AATTTTACCAAATTCTTTTTATGATACAAATATGGTGCTGATACCTAAACCAGGAAGAGTCAAAACAGAGAAAGAAAATTATAGACCAATTTCGCTAATGAATATAGATGCAAAAATTTTAAACAAAATATTAGCAAATAGATTACAGCAACTTATCACACAAATAATACACTATGACCAGGTAGGATTTATACCAAGAATGCAGGGCTGGTTCAATATAAGGAAAACTATCAGCATAATCCATCATATCAACACCAAAACTAACAGAAACCACATGATCATCTCAATAGATGCAGAAAAAGCTTTTGACAAAATACAACACCCATTCCTATTAAAAACACTAGAGAGCATAGGTATAAATGGAGTCTTCCTTAAAATAATAAATAGCATCTATCTAAAACCTTCAGCAAGCATAATATGTAATGCGGACAAGTTAGAAGCATTTCCAATAAGATCGGGGGTGAAACAAGGATGTCCATTATCACCACTGTTATTCAACATCATACTAGAAACGTTAGCTTTAGCAATAAGACAAGAAAAAGACATTGAAGGCATTAGAATAGGCAAAGAAGAAACAAAGCTATCACTGTTTGCAGATGACATGATGTTATACTTAGAGAATCCCAGAGAATCAAGTAAAAAACTACTTGAAATAATAAACAACTTCAGCAAAGTTGCAGGCTATAAAACAAACCCACATAAATCATCGGCATTTCTATGTATTACCAACAAAGCCCAACAGCAAGAGATAGAAAGAGAAATTCCATTTAAACTTACTGTAGACCTTTTAAAATATTTAGGAGTCTACCTCTCAAAACAAACCCAGGAACTTTATGAACACAATTACAAAACACTTTTCATGCAAATAAAATCAGATCTAAATAATTGGGAAAACATCAGTTGCTCATGGGTAGGCCGAGTTAATATAATAAAAATGACAATTCTACCTAAGCTAATTTACTTATTCAGTGCCATACCAATCAAACTATCAGCAAATTATTTTATAGAGTTAGAAAAAATATTAACAAGATTCATTTGGAAGAACAAAAGGTCCAGAATATCAACAGAATTAATGAAAAGAAATGCAGGGGAAGGTGGCCTAGCCATTCCAGATCTTAAATTGTATTATAAAGCAGCAATCATCAAAACTGCTTGATACTAGCTAAGAAATAGAGTGGTGGATCAGTGGAATAGGTTAAGTATGCAAGACACAGTAGTCAATGATTATAGTAATATACTATTTGATAAACCCAAAGACCCCAGCTTCTGGGATAAGAACCCACTCTTTGAAAAAAAAACTGCTGGGAAAACTGGAAAATATGGCAGAAACTAGGCATAGACCAAAATCTCACACCATATACCAAAATAAAGTCAAAATGGATACATGATTTAGATATAAAGGCTGATGCTGTAAGCAAACTGGGAGAACAAGGAATAGTTTACCTATCAGATTTATGGAGAACAGAAGAATTCATGGCCAAACAGGAGATAGAGAACATTACGAAAAGCAAAATAGATAATTTTGATTACATTAAATTGAAAGGTTTTTGCACAAATAAAGCCAATGCAACTAAGATTAGAAGGAAGGTAGAAAATTGGGAAAGAATTTTTACAACTAGTGCCTCTGATAAGGGCCTCATTTCTAAAATATATAGAGAATTAAGTCAAATTTATAAGAATACAAGACATTTCCCAATTGATAAGTGGTCAAAGGATATGGACAGTTCTCAGATGAAGAAATTAAAGCCATCTATAGTCATATGAAAAAAATGCTCTAAATCACTATTGATTAGAGAAGTGCAAATCAAAACAACTCTGAGGTACCACATCACACCTATCAGAATGGCCAACATGACAAAACAGAAAAATGGTAAATGTTGGAGAAGATGTGGGAAAATTGGAACACTAATGCATTGTTGGTGGAGTTGTGAAATGATCCAACCATTTTGGAGAGCAATTTGGAACTATGCAATAGCACTTCTAGGCTATATCCCAAAGAGATCACACAAATGGGAAAAGGACCTACATGCATAAAAATATTCATAGCTCTTTTTGTGGTGGCAAAGAATTGGAAACTGAGAGGATGCCCATCAATTGGGGAATGGCTGAGCAAGTTGTGGTATATGAATGTGATGGAATACTATTGTGCTATAACAAATGATGAACAGGCTGACTTCAGAAAAACCTGGAAAGACTTGTATGGTCTGATGCTGAATGAAGTGAGCAGAACCAAGAGAACATCGTACACAATAACAGCCACGTTGTGTGATGACTAATATTGATAAACTTAACCCTTCCTGGCAATACAAGGATCTAAGACATCTCCAGATGCCTTGTGACAGAAAATGCTATCCACACCCAAAGAAAGAACTATGGAAGTCAAATTGTTATTTTTTTTCTCCTCTGTTGAGTTTTGTTTCCTCTTTCTGATGTTTCCTCCTATTGATTTTAATTTCTACTTACAACATCACTAATGTGAAAATATGTTTAATATGAATGTAAATGTATAGCCCATATCAGATTGTGCGCTGTCTTGGAGAGGGTGGTGGGGAGGAAGGGGTAGAAAAATTTTAAACTCAAAAGCATATGGAAGTGATTATTGATAAATCAAAAAAAATTTAAAAAAATAAAATTTTAAGAAAAATTTTAAAAAATTAAAAAAAGATGGGGAAAAGAAGAGTACAGCTAGTACAGGGATGATGATCTCAGAAAGAATTGAGGGATAGAGGGATTGGAGGTCACAGAGAAGATGAAAAACAGAGTTTGGGGTTACAAGACAGAGGGAGAGATGTAATGATAATAAATTGTGATCAGATAAAGGAATTTCAGAGTTCATAAATATGGAAGTGGAACATATGTGAGTAATGGCAAGATCAGGGATATGACCATCTCTCAGTGTAGCTGATGTGAGGTGGAGGAATAGGTCATTGGAAATAAGGAACAAGGGAGTTTATGTGGTCCCTTAAAAATTTCAAATTATACACATTAACTCACAAACATACACAAAAAGAATGTTTCCTCAGTTGATAAATCAAAAAAAATTTTAAAAAATAAAATTTTAAGAAAAATTTTAACCTCAGTTTCCTCAAATGTAAAATGGGGATAATAATAGCACCTACTTCCCACAGTTATTACGAGAATCAAATGAGATAATATTTGTAAAGTACTTAGCACAGTACCTCGCACCTAGAAGTCTCTTTAAAATGTTTGTTTCCTTTCTTCCTTACAGATGATGAAGTCTTGAAAGGTTAGATCTCTTGTCCATAGTTATGCAGCTAGAAAATATCTGAAGTAGAATTTGAACTCAGGTCTTCCTAATTCCAGTCCAGCATTCTATCTACTATGACGTACTGCTTCAAAATAATAACATATCATTTTTAAGATAAGTAAGGAGCTTTACAGTAGTTTTATCTCATTTGACTGATACAACTGCCTTGTGGGGGAGATACTATTATTAGTTCTTTTATGATAAGGAAGCCAAGGCTCAGAAAGATTGAGTATCATAATTTGAAGTAGTTTCTGAACTCAAGTCCTCTTGACCCCAAGCCCAGCATTCCACCCCTAAGACATACTGACATAATAACAGAATTGAACCTTTAAGAATTAGAAAGATTTGAAGAGGCAGACCATTTCAACTTCAGTGATCAAAGTAAGCAAAAGTTCAGAGGCAAGAGGAAGCAAAGCATATTTTAGGAAACCTGAATATACCACTCTGGCTGGAGTAAAGAATTTATATGGCAGAATTGTGACAATGATAATAAAAATAACAACTCATACTTAAGTAGTGATTTAAGGTTTAAATATGGGAAAAGTAGATAGAATCCAAATTGTGAAGAGCTTAGAATTTTAGGCTAATGTCAGACTTTATTCAGCATGTTATAAAGGAAAAAGCACTAGATTTGGAGTCAGAGGTCTTGGCTTCTGATACTTACTACAACCTTGTGCAGCTTTGGCCAAATCATTTTCCCTCTCTGGGCCTCATTTCTTCATGAGGGATTATATTATTTGTAATACATCTGACTTAACTTCACCCTCTTACTTGTCCCCACTTGATGATCTCATCCCATTATCTATAAAGTATGCTGGTCTCCTTTGGGAGAAGATCCAATGAAAATTATACCTAATTTTCCTTATTACTCAATAAGTCTGCTGCTGTAAGAAACCAATATTCATTTAGAAAAGGACAAAAGAAATACTCAAATTTTCATTTAAGTGGAGTAACAACTTCACATATTGCACTAAGTAAAGCTATTATTGAAGAAACCTTTTATTTTCATCTATTTAATCAAGTTTACAGGAAGGGCTACAAAATGTAATTTGAAATAAGTATTTTATGACAACAACACAGGAACTCCCCAATGGCTCCATTTTAACTTTTAATTGCAATTTTTCTGGATTACTGAATTCTTTAATAAGGATATTCAGTTTAGGCCTAATTTAGGCACAGGTGGCATGCATCAAGCCCTGCTGATTTAACCACCCAGGATCCTGGACTGTCCTTGAGACAGCAATTCAAATACAAAGCACTTACAGGCACTCAAACCCTGCTACAAAAATTCATTACCCCAAAACAACTGATTTATTTTAAACATAGCATTTTTTAAAAAGACGAGCTGAAATGCTCATGACTAACGATGAAAAGAAAGCATTTTCTAACGTAAAAGTTTTAAAATTTCTTTCAAGTTCAAGAACAAGATTAAATCACTTGTGATCATGCAATGGAACTATTACATAATAATTAAACTCCTCACATATTTGTGGAAGAACTACTATGTGCCCAGGACTGTTAGGTGCTTAGGAGGATAAAGTCTCTATCTTCAAGTTGTTGGGAGACAGCTCCCATAAGAAAAAAGGCAATCAAATACAGTAAATAATAAAAGGCTAAAGTATAGAGAATAAAGGATAAGTGAAGGGACTGTGAACTAGAACTACTTACTATATATGATTTCTACAAGGTTTATTCCCTTCCTCTCTCAAATAAAGTGACACATTCTATAAAAGAGGCCTTCAAGTTAAGTTACTATATAAAATCACTGACTATCTATTTGAAGTCAAATTTAACCTATAAAGTATGTGAAGTTGGGTTTTGAGTGGGTGTTTTCCTATTGTTTTTTACATATTTAATCCAAATTATTAGGAAGGCATATGGAATGGGATGTTGGAGAGATATTATATACTACTAACATTTTACATGTTTTATTTTCTATTTTGGGGGGGCGGGGAATAGATTCAAGGAATTAAAAATTCTTAATCTACTAAGTAGTTGGAACCAAGATACCATTTTCCTTTATATAATAACCAGTATTCAAGAAATGCTGAAACATCTCCTATCCCCAACATTCATGCAGGAAGTACAGCAAAAAATGGAGTGACACAAACTTATTATATTGATTCCATTCTCTGGGCCTCCATTCAATCCAATTCAAGAGTTGACCTAGCTGATCTATCTATAAGGTCACTTCCAGCTCTAAATCTATGGTCCTATGATACAGACTATTGTATGATAAATATTTTAGAGAGATACAAAAAATGCTTTGTGAGATTCCAAGGGAAGAAAAAGACATTGATGACTTGATGAGAGATGAGAGAAGCCTTCCTGAAAGAGCTGAGATCTGATTTTCACTTTAGAGAATGGGTAGTAATTAGACGGAAAGTGAAGGAGGACTTTCCAAGCTTGGGGTGCAGCACTGAAAAGATGCAGGAAAGTGAAGAGAATTTTGGAGTCAATTAGAGAAAATAAATGAAAAGTAGAGAAAAGTTGATGACATGAAACCAAAACTAAGATGTACCTAGCCCATTACTTTCCCTCTGGTTTCATTTACATGAACTGGAAAAGAAAAATACAATTTTTCACAAGTATAAAAAACAAAAGGTTAGACTGATCTCTAAGGTCCCTCTGTTAGCTCTAAAATTCAACTTTAAGAATCAATCAGTGAGGGGTGTTTTAATTAACAACTCCATCATCCCCTGGCTTGTCTTTCAAAAATACTAGATTGCAAGATATGCTTAGCATTATCATACTCTTCCCTGAGGAAGTATGGATGATAGGCTCCTGAACACAATTACAGTTTTCTGAATCAAAATTTCCCTCTGGAGAACTATGTTCTTTGTTGATAATAAAAATGACACTTTCCCTGAGGTGAGGTGAGGGTAAAATGAAGGGGCATAAAGTGATGAGCAAGGACCAAGGGGTTAAAAGGCAATTAGAGAAAATAAATGAAAAGTAGAGAAAAGTTGATGACATGAAACCAAAAATAAAATGTACCTAGGCTATTACTTTCCCTCTGGCTTCATTCAGCTTTCTATCTAATCACTTAATGTTGCCTTCACTAATATTCCGGAGCCCCTTCCCTCTTATTCTTTTGTGAAGTCATTGTCTAATTCTGAATGACCTTCATTAACCATTATTTCCATGTCCTTAGGTCCACGAAGCAAAATAGTGTTGGCAAATATTTTTAAACAGTTGACATGAGAGGAATGATAAAAGGGAGGGCAGATTAAGGGAGGCAGTGGTTAGAAGCAAAACAGACTTTTGAGGAGGGACAAGAAAGAGAGAGAGAGAGAGAATGAATCATAATTGTGAATGTAAATGGGATGAGCTCACCCATAAAACAGAAGCAGATAGCAGAATGAATTAGAAACCCACATCCAACAATAAGTTGTTCACAAGAGACCTAATTAAGAGATAATCAGGGAAACTACATTTGCTGTACCACAAACAATGTAGTAATATCAAAAAATTTTACAGCAAGTTTCTCTGATATAGACCTCATATCTCAAATATATACTGAGTATAGAAATTAGTAAAATTTATACAAAATAAGAAGCATTCCTCAATTGATAATGGGTCAAAGGATATGAACAGAGTATGATAATGCTAAGCATATCTTGCAATCTAGTATTTTTGAAAGACAAGCCAGGGGATGATGGAGTCGTTAATTAAAACACCCCTCACTGATTGATTCTTAAAGTTGAATTTTAGAGCTAACAGAGGGACCTTAGAGATCAGTCCTGTTCATAAAAATATTAAAAATATCCTTCTTCTTTCAGAAGAAGAAATCAAAGCTACCTATTGCCATATGAAAAATGGTCAAAATCACTATTGATTAAAGAAATATACATTAAAACAACTCTGAGGTATCACCTCTCAACTACCAGAAATGACAAATGCTGGAGGAGATAAAAGAAAAATAGGTAGACTAATGAACTGCTGGTGGAGTGTGAACTGTCCAACCATTCTGGAGAACAAATTAGAACTAGACCCAAAGGACTATAAAAACTGCGCATACCCTTTGACCCAGCAATATAATTACTAGGTCTGTATCCCAAAGAGATTAAAGAAAAAGAAAAATATAAAATATTTATGGCAGCTCTTTTTGTGGTGGCAAAGAATTAGAAATTGAGGGGATGCTCCTTAATTGCGGAATAGATGAACAAGTTGTGCCATATGATTGCGATGGAGAACTATTATGCTATAAGAAATGATAAGGGGGGGAGAGTTCAGAAAAACATGTCAAGACTTATATGAACTGATGAAAGTGAAGTAAGAAGAACCAGGACATCATTCTACACAGTAACAGCAGTATTGTAATGATGATTAACTGTAAAAGACTTAGCTACTTTGATAAATACAATGATACCAGACAATTCCATAGGACTCATGATGAAAAAATGCTATCCATCTCCAAAGATAGAACTGATGAACTCCAGGTACAAATTGAAGTATAATTTTTTCACTTCATTTTTCTTGCTTTTACAAACATTTGGCTAACATGGAAATGTTTTGCATGATTTCACATGTAGAATTGGTATCATTTGGACTGCCTTCTCACTGTATGCGAAAGGGGGTGGGAGAGGAGAGAATTTGGAACTCAAAATTTAAAAATTAAAAAAATGTTAAAAATAAATACATAATTTTTAAAAGAGAAAGCAGTTGATATGGCCTAGTACTAATTCATATTTTCTAACTTCAAATGGACAGTAAATATAGCTATACATCTCTTGGGCATTCTTTAGCATATTCCATTCAAAAACAACTCCAAACTATCTCCTCCAAATCTGCCTGCCCCAAAGTCCTCACACACCTGCCCAAAAAATGCTATTGCCTCTTATTTTATCTAGAAAAAATGGATCCAGTCTGACCTCTCTCATCTTATCTGTGTTATCTTGGGGAAGTAATTTTTTCTCTCTGAGCCTCATTTGCAAAAGATGGGAAGGTGGACAAAATGGTCTCTTTCAATTCTAACATTCCCTGATTCTGGGTCCTAGCATGACTCAAATCTAGATTCTGAAACCCTTTGGGACTGACTATACTCTTTGAGAAAGCTGCCTGAAGAAGGCAAAGTGAAGACAGACTCCACTAATTACCTCCTAAAAGAAACCACAAAAGGAAAAGTCTCAGGAAAATCATATGCAAAATCCAGAGCTCCCATAAAGAAACAATACCACAATATCCAGAAAGAAGCAGTTCAAATACCAAAGAACTCTAGTCAGTATGTCGTAAGACCTGGAAGTTTCTATTACAAACAAGAGAGCTTGGATTACAATATTCCAAAAAGCAAAATATCTGGGCTTACAACGTAAAAATAACTTGCTCTGAAAAACTGATCATCCTATAGGGAAAAGAAAAAATGAATGTTTAAATGAATAGAAGATTTTCAAAAATTTCATATCAAATGATCAGAGCTAAGTAGGAACTATAAAATGCAAGTACAAATGTCAATAGAAACCAAGAAAGGTAAATTTATTTAGACAATTAGAAAGGATTATATAATAATGCACTACCAACGTTCCAATAGGGGGAGAAGAAGTAAGTGTTCCTTTAGAACCTCAATATTTCAAATATTAAGGAGGGAGTTCAATACCAAAAAAATTGGGATTCAGAGGTGGATTTATTTCTGTTCTCAGGGTTTTAATAGAGGAAAGAAAGAGAAAGGTAGAATTAACATAACAATGTAGAAAGGAGGAAGAAGGGGATGGAAGAAGAGGATACAAAACATGGAAGAAGACATAGGAGTGGTCGGTGCATGAGATGAGCATCACTCTTATCTGAACCAGCCAAAAAAGGGTTTAGTGTACACATACACACACACACACACACACACACACACACACACACTGAGCTTGGTGTAGACAGACATCAAAACAGAAAAACAGGTGAGGATAGAAAAAAGTGGGGTTAAAAGCGAGGATAATACCAAGGAGAAGATAGTCACACAAAAAAAACCAACTTCCAGATATTTAAGGGAGGATTAAAGGAAAAAAGGAAAAGAACTAGAATATAAAGGGGTATACATCAACTGGGGAATGTCGTAGGAAATTCTGGTATATGAATAAAATATTTTGATATATACATATCAGAAATATATATAATATATCTTACATTGTGCATATATTATAGATTACATATAATATATTATATAATATATATAACCTAATGTAATATATTGTTGGACTGTAAGAAATTATGAAAGAGACAAATCTGAGAGAATCCTGGAAAGAAAGAATTGATAAAAAGTAAGCAGCAGCCCAAAGGGCTATAAAAATGTGCATACCCTTTGACAGAGCAATAGCACTTCTAGGCTATATCCCAAAGACAACATACAAATGGGAAAAGGACCCACATGCACAAAAATGTTTATAGCAGCTCTTTTTATGGTGGCAAAGAATTGGAAATTGAGGGAATGCCCATCAATTGGGGAATGACTGAACAAGTTGTGGTATATGAATGTAATGGAATACAATTGTGCTATAAAAAACGATGAGCAGGAGACTTCAGAAAAACCTGCAAAGACTTGTATGGACTGATGCTGAGTGAAGTAAGTAGAACCAGGAGAATGGTGTGCACAGTAACAGCCATGTTGTGTGATCAACAAATGTTGATTGATAGACTTAGCACTTCTCAGCAATGCCAGGATCTAAGACATCTCCAAAGGTCTCATGATGGAAAATACTATCCACATCCAAAGAAAGAACCGTGGAGTTTGAATGCAGATCGAAGCATACTATTTGCTCTTTTTTTTTCCTTCTGTTTTGTTTTGTTTCTTCTTTCTTGTGGTTCCTCCTTTTGGTTCTAATTCTTCCTTACAACATCGCTAATGTGAAAAGATGTTCAATAGGAATGTATATGTACAGCCTACATCAGATTGTGCACTGTATTGGGGAGGGAGGGAGAAAAAATTTAAAAATCAAAAGCTTATGGAAGTGATTGTTGATAAATCAAAATGAATTAATAAAAAAATTTTTTAAAATAAATTAAGTGAGCAGCACCAGGAGAACAACTTATACAAAGACAGTATTGTAAAGAAAAATAACTGAAAGATTTAAGAACTCTGATCCAAGCAATAACCAACCATATCTTTAGAGAAACTATGATGAAACATGGTATCCACTTTCTGCCAGAGAAATGATGGATTCAAGGTGCAGAAAGGGACACATTTTTGAACATGTCTACTTTCTGTATTTTTTTTTGCTTGCATATGCTTATTTGTTATAAGAGGGTTTTTTCTGTTTTTAATTGAAGGGGAGGTTTCAGGGGAAATGGAGAGGGGAAGAAAAAATGATTCCAAAAAAGAGATATTGAAACTTTTTTTAAATGCTCAAAAAAGAAGGAAGTTCAGAAGAAAGCACAGAAAAGCAAAACAGTTTTGAAAGTAACATACAGAATTTATTATAAACTTTCTTTAAAGCAAGTGGTATGAAATAGAGCCCAATTTCATATACAATCCTCTTTTTGTGTTCTGCTGCATATACAGGAGTGGGGTTTTTTTGGTACTTAAATTCATAAGATATAAAAATTTTAAAAATAAATAAATGTAGCTGCCAGAGCTGAAAACAGTATATCCGATATGGTCAAACCTCAACTATCTTTTCCTATGTACATGAACCCCTTATTTTTGTCTTCAGTCCTAATATTACTCCAGTCTCATATCTTTAACTATCTATTGGAAACAACCACCTGGACATCCTACAATTAAAATGTATACCTTAGATATACCTTTATATAATTCTCTTAGTTCATTTTGGGAATTAAGTGGTATTCTCAAAAGAATTAGACCAGTCAGTAACGATAAAAGCAACAGACCTTTATTACAGTTGCATTTTTCCTCACATAAAGTTTTAGGCTTAAGGGAACACATCCATAAATAGACTAAGAGTACAAGAAGGCAGGAGCAATAAGGGAAGGATATGAGCAGAGTGATTGCCAACTATCTTCTGATCACTGAAAGAAGAGGAAGTACTATTAGCAATGGTCCTTTGGAGATGCTGTTTCTGAACCCCTGGCACTCCTAGCTCGAATCTTCAGGTCTTTCCTTACAGTCACTTTGGGAGTGACTGTTTCACCTCCTTTCTCAAGGCATCATATAGAACTCCCAAACTGATAAAAGGAATCAAAAGCTCTAAAACTAAGGCTGCAAGTCAACACACTCTTAATGCTAAGGCCATTCCATATACCAAAACAGCTCACTTTGTTAGGACAACATAGAGAAACTCACTTCCTGGAATAGCTACAATTAAAGTAAGAAAAGAGGTTTTATAAGGAGAACCAGGGGTTTGCTGGACAGAGTCTTGCTCAGGCTGGGCTTCCCATCTGTGACTCATTGGCCAGAAAGGCGCTAATTAAGAAAGGATGTGGGGAAATGGAAGTTCCTACCTAGCATGAAATGTTCCTTCCTAGAAGACTGTAGAGCAGAGGCAGTCTTATAGAAGAAAGGCTAAGTCCAAAAAGACTCTTTTTGAACTGCTATAATGTTGTTTTTTTTTCATTTTTGGATTAATCTTTTAATGGTGAAATACTGCCTTAAGTTTGGATAGGACTTCATGATACTGACAACTGATTGTTAATTGCAGAGACACTTCACAGCAATAGCATAGCAAGCAAAGAAATAATACAAAATAGTCCTCAGTTCTTTGTAGCCCACTTCTGCTAGTGACAATGGCAGAATAGTATAAAATAGGGAAAGTAGTTAGAGGTTGCTAAGAATCAGAATTTCTAGGCCTTCAAAAAATTTAATTATTCATAAATTCAATGATGTGACCAATGACTGAGCTTACTACTGGAAGCACTGAATCCTGACAATATTGACATTTTTGCTATGAATGAAACCAGAAGGCAAAAAAAGACATGCAGCTAACTGTTAAGACAAGTCACAGTTTCTTTTCCTCATAGAGGCAAATAAAAATGTTGATGGGTTGGTTTTATAATATATCCAAATGCATCAAGAAACATCAACTCAAAGGTTTATTTGGCCATCTCATTGTGCGGTGTTCATGATAGGCATTTGAAAAAATATCACCATGAAGCCAGTTTTAGCTTATCTAGCCAACACCTGTTGCAGAGAAGAAAGAGATAAGAGAAATTCTATGATGAAATTAATCAAACCATCCAAATTAAATCAACACATACTAAGTGGCTTCAATGTAAAAGGTGGATACAAGGGAAGATGGTCAAAAATATTGGAAATTGAGCTTTTTGAGTAAAAACTAAGGAGTCAAAGGGTTAAAAACTACCAACATGCTCATGCCTATATATCATGAATATTTCTTTAAGCAGAGTCAGAAGACACCAAATGACATTTAAAAAAAATGAAACTGATTATATATGAACAGTCAGGAAAAAGCTTCTTACTGATGTGGGTGTCATGCCTGAATCAGCCAAATGTACATAGACAAACCACTGATTTGTTAGAGTGAAAAACAAAATTAACTTAAAGCTAGAGGAATAAAAATGCAGAAAAGATATTGCATGGAATTACAACTTAAATTTGACCCAAATAATCTATTGGTGTCAAAAATGGACAATGGATATGAAAAATGACACTAACAAATTATATAACTAATATAAATCATAATATCATAATGAGAGAACTAAAAAGTCTAGAAACTACCAGTTCGAGGGCATACTTGATCTCTTTGCCAAGGCAATATCAGTTTAAACTGTAAACTCATTTCTAAAGTGTTACAGAGGAGGATGGTGGCACATTAAGGGCAGTACAACTTTATAAAACAGTGAGAAAGAGTGGAGAGATAAGTTTAAAGAAAGCTTGTCAAGAGAACCAACTAAACAGTCATCTAATGTCATTTAAAGATGAAACTGAAACAATAAAGAGACCAAAAAATAGAAGAGAACTGTAGACTTTTACTTTCTATCATCAAGAACAATGAAGCTACCACATTTAGATTCTAACATCTTAATTACAAATAGGAGAAAATGGGAATGGCACTGAAAAAAAAAACAAGCTAATAAGAAGACTGGATTGGATATAGTACACACAGTAGAATCCAGTCAGGAAGTGACTCAATTTTGAGGGAAAGGATGGAATGAGTTTCAATGCTATCTTCAACGCCACCTAATAGAATCCCTTTCTTCTTCAAGGAGTTTAAGTAGTGTCACTGCTAGTGGCCTTCCTCTCAAACTACCTTGTATTTAACTATTTTGTTATTTATTCTCTTTATATTTATTCTGTATATGCTTATATGTAGCCTTACTTTCTCCCTCTTAGACTTTAAGCTCCCTGTGCTCGAATATTTTATCATTCATTGTATTTGCCTAGCACAGTAACTAACATGTATAAAGTACTTCATGATTGATTAATATCTCAAAGAGGAAAGTACTTACAGCCTGCTCAACCTTGAACAAGTCACTTAACTTCTCTTGGCCTCAGTTTTCTCATTTATAAAATGAGGGGGTTGGGCTAGATTACTCTAAGGTCTCTTCAATCTCTGAGTCTATGATCCTATGATCAAAGGTGTAGAAAAAAATCTCAAAGCTTTATTATGAAAAAATGGCAACCAAGAAACTATAAACAACTATTGACCTACATATTTACTTTTCTATCTAAAGAATAATTTTCATGAGAATAATCTATACCCTTAGCAAAGGCAGCCTTGATGAAAGCATGGTAGGGAACAGGAAGCTTTTAGAAATGATACTCTAAAGCAGGTAAAAAAAATGTATCAATGGAGAAAAAAAATTATGGGATGGTCAGATAGCATGAGATAACTGATAAACCATCCAGGAGATCCATTGGTATCCATATAATGTCAAGAAATCAAAAGGATTTATAGCAGCCCTTTGCATGATTGTGAAATATGAATGTAATGGAATACTATTATGCAATAAGAAATGATGAATAAGCAGATTTCAGAAAAACCTGGCAAAACTTGTACAAATTGATGCAAAATAAAATGAGCAGAACCAGGAACACATTATACACAGTATCAGCAATATTATGTGATGATCAACTATGAATGAATCAGCTCTTCTCAGAAACACAACAATCCAAAACAAGTACAAAGGACTGAGGAAGGAAACTACTATCCCCATCTAGATAAAGAATTGATGGACTCTGAATGTAGATTGAAGCATATTTTTTTTCACTTACTTTATTCTTTTTCATGTATTTTTTTCTTTTGATCTGTTTCTTCTTTCACAACTGTGACTAATATGGAAATATGTTTTACATGATAGCACATGTATAACCTATATCAAATTGCCTACTATTTTCAGAAGAGGGGTGGGGAGGGAGGGAGAAAAATTTGGAACTCAAAATCTTGTAAAAATGAATGTTAAAATTGTCTTGACATGTAATTGGGTAAATAAATAAAGTACAATTTTAAAAAAGAAATCAAAAGGAAGATCCCTAAGATGTTGGATGGACATTCTGTATAAGACTTATAGGACATGCAAATAGTAGGAATTTAATAAATGCTTATTCCTTCTTATTCCCTTTCCAGTGAGGTCACAGATCCTTGAAATTATCAAAATCTGGTTAACAAAGCACATTTATATGTATTATCTTATTTGATCCTCATAATAATGCTGTTCGGGAGTCAAGGCAACTATTCTCATTTTCTAGACAGAATAAAAGTTAAGAGACTTGCCAGGACTACACAGCAAGTATCAGAACAGAGACACAAATCCACATCTGACTCCTCCAATGCTCTTTCCTCTTCAGTAGTGCCACAAAATATCCGAACACAATTTAAAGTATCCTCCAAATGAAAAAATTTTTGATAATAAAAGGATTTTAGGCCATGTAAATATATATAAACTTCAGTACTAAACCTAATTATGAACCAACACTATAAAAGTATGTTGAGGTCACCCACAGTTGTCCTATGTAAACCCTATACCCCCATCTCAGGCAATTCAAATACTAGACATCCTTCAAGGCTTCAAAGCTAACACTACCTCTTCCATGAAGCCTTCCCTAAATGGCTGCAATTGAAAACAATAACATTTCTGAACTCATATAGCATCTTGTTTGTGCCACTTATATGGCATTTATCTTATACTGCTTTATATCATGATAGATGTGCATAATGCCTCCTCATCTTCCAGATCATCTAATGGTCAACACATTGATAGTACACTCAGCTAGGCCAATGCTCAGACAGCTAAAACAGATGTGTATGAGAAGATATCAATAAATTGTAACCTACATGGGGAGAGGAAGTGCTCCCATTGACAAAATCACAGATTCATCAAACTTTTAAACAGAGATGTGACCTACAATAACTTTTTAGAAAATGAAGCAGCTAGGTGGTTCAATGCATAGAACCCTGGATGTGGAGTGAGAAAGCCCTTAGATCAAATTGGACCTCAGACACTTATTAGCCAAATAACCCTAGGCAAGTCACATAAACTGTCTACCCCAGTTTCTTCATATGTAAAATGAAGATAAAAATACTACCACCCAGGGTCGTTGTGAGAAAAAAATAATGTAACACTTGGAAAAGTGGTTTGCAAATGTTAAAATGCTAAATAAAAGTTACTTTTTTTTCTGAAGGAGTAGGAAACATTCAAGAACTTCTGTATCCAAATGAATGCTTTCCTTCAAAGTAGTAACCTTGGAAAGCTATATACACTTTTCCAGGATCTTATCAATTCTTAAATGTTTTGGAACTATTCTTCTGGAAGGACACTCAAAACTGGTTTAGAAAACCACTCCACTCAAGAAAAAGGTTTTTTTTTTAATTTTTAAATTTTTTTTTTTTTTGGTGAGGCAATCAGGGTTAAGTGACTTGCCTAGGGTCACACGGCCACTATAAGTCAACCGTCTAAGGCCACATCTGAACTCAGGTCCTCTTGACTACAGGGCTGGTGCTCTACCCACTGCGCCACCTAGCTGCCCCCAGAAAAATTCTGTATCACTATTTTACAATCACACCTCAGTTTTGAACAAGTAGAATATTTACTCTCTTGATCACTTTTCTCTCCGGAAGTCTTTCTCTGCTGTTTCATCATGACATATAGGCAGAGATATACTGATAAATATTTTACAACTGGCTTAAAGATAAGGTTGGGGGAATGTGCATGGGACATAATTTTAAGGTGAATCTGCATTATTAACATTTTCGTCATTACTAAGTCTATAGACAATTTAAAAAAACAATAAATTAAGTCCTGATTTGTTGTTTTTGCTAGTTTCTAAGGTATAATTGCTCACATTGAAAATTTAACAATTGGCTTTTCTGGGACAAGAGAAATCCATCACAATAACATATACAGCCTAAGTTCTCAAAAGCTATGCCAGTAGAACCTTGTCAGGCCCTACCTGTTAGATAGCCTTCAAATATAAGCTAAGCAACGTATTATATATCTTTCCTCTGACTAAGTTAGGGGAGTTTCATAATGGGAAAGCTGATCATCCAGTGATTAACTTTTGGCTATATCAACTTATAAAGATGCCCCAGTGGGCATGGAGGGGTTTTAATCTGTGTCAAAAAAGACTGCTCACAAAGGTGAAATTCCAGGTCCTTTGGAGGATTAAAATAGGACTGCCCATTATTATCTGGCATATGAACAATAATAGTATTTATTTCATTCTTCATACTTTATAAAGCATGAAGTTTATAAAGTATACAACCAAGTGAGGTAGATTCTATAAGCATGATATTCTCCATTGTATAAATAAGGAATTATTCCTAGACAGGTAAGTCTTAACCATAGTCATAGAGTTCACAAGTGGAAAAGGCAGGACTACAGCATTAAGCTCAGTGATCTTCCACTACAACATAGCTCCAATTGATTTTTGGCTCCTTCCAAAAATCAAATCCGTCTCCAAAAGATGAAGATTTGCAACTATATAACATACCATGGGCTAAATACAATTCCAGAAAAAGAATTCCAGAATGGGAATAAGAACAGCAACCAATACTAGAATAAGTGTTGAATCTCCCTACTTTAAAAAGAAAAATATTAATTTTGATATATATATCCATATATATTTATATAAGAAAATGCACATAAAAAATTTGACAAACTTTACAGTGATGATATATGGCTTTTTAAAATGTCACATTAATATATGTCCTTTAAATTCTCTCTCTCTCATATATTTATGAAACAGTTCTTACAGAATTACTTGCCACAAACCATAGGTGTGGACAAGTCAAAAGTCAATACTTTGATAGATCTGTAATTTCAAATTCCCAGGAAACTTATTTAGACTAGGCAAAATATGCCCCAAAAGTTCAACTAGGGTGGGGATAGGAGGTTGGGATAGTCTTAAATAAATGGTTAACTTTGGGGCAGCTAGGTGGCACAGTGGATAGAGCACCGGCCCTGAAGTCAGGAGGACCTGAGTTCAAATCCAGCCTCAGACCAAACACTTGACACTTACTAGCTGTGTGACCCTGGGCAAGTCACTTAACCCCAATTGCCTAAAACAAAAAACAAAAATAAATAAATAAATGGTTAACTTCGTGTGTGTGTGTGTGTGTCTGTGTGTCTCTGTGTGTGTGTGTGTGTGTGTGTCTGCCTGTGTCTCTGTATCTGTTTGTGTATCTGGGGTATTTACTGTAGGAATAATGAACACCTAATAGTATTTTTTTTCATATCCTAAACATGCTCAGGAATTCAAATTTAATTCCAAAGAGCAACCAAACAGTCAATCTGGACCTCTTCACACTTGATTCACAAGTAGGCAAAATGGTTTATTACAAGGAAGAATGGATTTAAAGTGAGAGGACCTGGTTTGAGGCTGAGCTCCTGTACTGTGACTAGAGACAATCCCTTTACTTCTCTGTGCTTCAGTTTCTTCATCTGTAAAATGAGAGCAACATTTTCACTATATACATCAGAGGCTTATTGTAGGGAAATAATTTTCAAAGAATGACAGAGTTGAGTGGTGGAATAAGCCTTATTTTCTAGCACAAAAGCATTATTTTACAGATGTGGATGCTGAGACCCAAAGAGCTTCAATTGCCTCAGATCACATAATAAATCCCATAGCTGGTATTTGAACTCAGAATCTCTGATTCCCAATTCTTCTGCTCTTATATTACACTACAGAAACATGAGCACTATCAAAATAAATATTTCTGCCACTAAAGTCACACTTTGATGCTTCAATGGGGGTATGGATATTACCTTGAATTCTTTAAAAGGTCTTTGAGATGTCAGAAAAACTGAGGCTTCTGGGTTGTAATGCATTCTCCAAGTTTATAAGTTGAGTTTCTGTGTACTCCAGCTGACTCATTCATTCTAGTCATCCCTTGACATTAAGGAGTTTCACATTCACAGTTTTGGTTATTCAGGGATTGGTCATCAATAATTAAATGGGGATTTTTGGAAATCTGTGGCATACTACAGAAAATCACTGATGACATGCATATGTAAGGAAAACTAAAAAAATTTAGTAAGTCATAAATGCATAAATACTATATATTAATAATCTATTTTATCATTTACTTCTGTCTAAGTATACACACATAAATTGATTATAAGGAGTTAAATTCATTAAAAAGTTTTACTGTGCTAAAGAACTATGGGCGATGAACTCTCTTTGGGAACACTTCCTCTGTCTTGCCACCACCTAGACTCAGCCACATGATTTTTCTCTCACATTGTCATCATTGTATCTGTTTTTCATAGAAGGAAATCAATATAGCAGTTGTTGCAGTTATACTCAGCCACAGCAACGACTCTGCAGAGTGTGCAAGATAATAATCTCTCTCAAGTAGAAACTGTAACTTTTTTATGGGTGCAGTGTGTTTTACTTGTTAAATGTGATCAGAATAAAAATAAAGGTTTGGGGCAGGGGCCAGAGTTATTCAAGGTTTTTCATATTTCCAGGGGTCTTGCTCCCTTGTTGTTTGTGTTTTGTTCTTGAAGAGAACCATGACATCAGGAAGGTGATATCATGACTTTGAAGTGATTTGGATTTAAGTGAGGGAGGGCTGTGCAAAGTACCAGTCTCATTCTTCCCTGGGGAGCCATCTGGGCCCACTGGAAAGATATGGAGCAGGACGACTGGAGATGGCCCTGGATGCAGTGGAAGACCTTGGCCTTTTTAAATTAAAGTCTTTCTCAGATCTCAGTTTGACTGAGGCAATGCTCATTCAGTAATAAAGGCTAGGAAAAAATGAGGCAAAGAATGGCCTCTTTTAACTAGTCAAAAAAAAAAAATCTGGTTGGGGAAGACCTTCAGGGTTTCAGATCAAAACAAAAACAATTGCTATTTACACTCACTCTGAGGCATCAGGGCCCAAACAATGAACAAATGAGGCTTGGGCTGAGACCTACTGCTGGTCAATCAACGAGAGCCAGAGTGATTTTGGTTTAAGGCATGGTCCTCAAGAAAGAAATCTAGCCCTTAAACTCCCATATATTTTGCCAGGTTTCAGGAATCAAAATTTATATTCCTTTGGGCAGAGCACTACCAGGTAAGTGCATGATATCCTATGTGGACAGAGAAAAGGAGAGAGGGAGAGTAGGAGGGAGGGAGGAAAGGAGGGAAGGAAGGAAGGAAGGAGGGAGAGAAGGAAGGATGGAAGGAAGGATGGATGGATGGAAGGAAAGGAGGGAACAAAGGAAGGAGGGAAAGAAAGGAAGGAGGGATGGAGGGAAGGAAGGAAGGAGGGAAGGAAGGAAGTAGGGAAGGAGGAAAGGAGGGAAGGAAGGAGGGAAGGAAAGAAGGAAGGAAGAAAAGAAGAAAGGAAGGAAGGGAGGGAGGAAGGGAGAGAGGGAGGGAGGGAGGAAGGAGCTGGCCAGCTGAGTCCCCACTGGGGCAGCTACTACTACTCAGAGGTTGTTGTTTGTCCCTCGTTCTCAAAAAGGACCATGACATCAGGAAGGTGATGCCATGACTTGCAAGTGAATTGGATTTAAGTGAGGGAGGGCTGTGCAAAGTCATCTGCCTCACTCTCTCCTCCAGAGCCATCTGGTTCCAGTGGCAAGATATAGATGAGAACAAGTGGAGATGGCCCCAGATGCAGTGGAAGACCTTGTCCTCGAATATCAAGGGACGACTGTACAACAATTAATTGTATTGTCACTCTGCTTTGTTGTCTATCGTTCCACCATCCCAAGAAAGGTGACCAAAGGACAGGTGGGAGGGGGTGGGGAGAGGAAGGGTGAATCACAATAACTAATGAAGAACACCATTTCACTTCTACCGGTTTGGAAGGATTTCTGTGGTATGGAGGGAGTATCCAAAACAATGAAATCATGGGTCTTCTGAAGTAGTGAATGATTCATTGTTAATAAAATTATTTTTGAGCGAGGGAGACCTTCAAAGAAAACTATATTTTACATTTAGAACAATGTCCAGTATTCAGGAGTAAATTATTTTTCCCCACTTCAATTCAGAATTTCTGCCATGGAAAATTGAATCCAAAATAAAAAATAGAAAAGCACTAGAAACAAAATGTACTCCCAGATTTTAAAAGAATTCATTGTAACAAGAATTACAGAAGTATTCAAAGCAATAGTCTGTCTTTGGCAATTTAGAGGCAGCCATGATAACCACTATTTGTACATGACAGTCATATGAAATAATAAACCTTGCTAGCTATAAACATTACCAAATTCTGACACTATTGATTTATTATGTCTAACAGTGACATCAAACTGAACAACTGACAGAAACAATGTTACAGCTTTAAGAGCAGTTTGTCAACGATTAATTCTGCCAAACGGGGTTTAGTTTTATGCTGGGACCGCTTGTCTAGCAGTTGTCAATCCAAGCAAAAATTACTACTGCCACACGCCTGCTAACACAGGCCCGAGGCACCGCTCCGTTAGCCCTCATTACCCCGATCACTGCAAATACAGATGCAAGGCCAGTCCCTATTTAATATGCATGTTAATTATGCAAATTATTAATTGGGCTAGTGCTTAAGGACTTGTGTTTATGCCCAGATTAGAGTCAATAACTGTATCACACAGCATTTTGAGCCTGACCTGTGACAGAAATAAAGCTGTGCAGAAAGAGACATTTTTCCTGCTCCTCTCTGAACTGTGGTTCTCTATTATACTACAAAACAAGGCCTACAAGGAACCAAGAGAAACCTCTATATATAGCTTTTATTCATTATTATTAATATTTCATATCTTATATTATTTATAATTATTCTGCCACACATTAAATTACTTCAGTAGGTCTATTATTTCAATAACAAAAAGTTTTGTTTACTTAGCTTTTTCTAAAAAATGTTTTTAAAGCTATCTTCCCACCCAATAAGATTATAGTTTTTGTCCTATTTATATTATACTGTCAATAAAAACTGTATGACATGGTATTATATGTTGTAAATTTGTTTGAAGGTGTGTTTTTTTCAAATCATATAGATTTAAACCTCCAAAGATAGAGAGTAAAGCTATAAGGCTTTTCCAATTAAAATTTACAGCAGACAATGTTGTAAATTTTATACAGTTGTAATGCTGGCTGCAGTTGTACTGAAATGGGAACTATTGATCAGTGTGATTTCCCAGGATACATGAAAGGGGGGACAAGGTATTGCACAAGCAGAAACAAAACTTTCATTTGTAAAGCTTTCTATTAGACTTTACTGCCCTCATTTGGTTCCTGATGCATCTCAACTGAAAAAAGTCAAATTCTCCCCACACAGCTATAGCCCAAAGCACAGAAAGCAAATAAATTAATATTTTGTGTTGAGAGAAAAGTACAGTTTGAGAAGAGAGACTATGATTGTTAAAGTGCTCCAAATTTTTGAGAAGATATTTTATCACTTGAAAGAAAAGAAAAAGGTAGGGAGAGTCCAAATGTTAAAAAAAACTGAAATTCAATTAAAATATGACATCTAACAACAGTTTACCTTTAAAGCCTTACTGCACATTACTCCTCACCATACACACTGGTCCAGCCAAACTGGTCTTTTTGCTATTCCTCATATACATGCCTGTCCTATGCCTGGAATGTACTCTTCCCTCACTCTTAGAATGTCTAAGAATCCCCAGTTTCCTCCAAGATTCAGCTCAAACCTACCTTCTACATGAGTCCTTCCCTGATCTGCTCAGCTACTAGTGCCTTCCCACCTCCACTCCAACAAATCACTTTGCATCTATTTTGTATGTAACTACAAATTGTAGATGCCTAAACATGTTGTCTTCCCCAGCTAGAGTGTAATCTCCTTGAAGACAGGCTTCACTTTTGTCTTTGTAACCCCAGCCCCTAGAAGAATGCGTAGATTTTAATAGGCACATAATAAATGCTTATTGATTGACTAAATCTTCTGGATTTAGTTCCAATTCAGAGTGGACACCCAGGACTCAGCAAGTGGTATAAACTCAACAATCCATGAACCAACCACTGAAAGATACCATTTGCATTATAAATACTCTCTTCAATCCCAATTTATTAATTCCGTTAAATGACAGCAGTGCTAGAACATATAACTACAAGAGAGTCACAGAATTTCCCATAAAAATAAGCTTCTTATAAATTCATAGGATTAAAGCTCTAGAATAGAACTTAGAGGTTATCTAGTCCAAATCCTCCCTCCCCCCATTTTATAATTGATTTTGTAATTGAAGGGATTTTTCTCAATGTCACACAGGTTAGTCAGAAGGATGGTTTGAATCCAAGTCCTCTGATTCCACAGTCAGTTCTTTCCACTGTACCACACTTTGAACCCAGAATTTAGAATATAAAAGGATTCCTTAAAGAACATCTAGCTCAATCTCCTCATTTTGGAGTTGAGGAAATTGAAGCCTAGAGAGATTAAGATACTTGCTCAAAATTATACAAATATTAAGTACCAAAGCCAGAATTCAAACTCAGGACCTCAAACTCCAAATGCAGTGTTCTTTCTGCCATATAACATAGGCTCAATTCAGTCTCCTTGGAAACCTAATTCCATTGAATATAAGGTGAAGCCATTTGACTGTTTAAGTTTTCCAACTATCTATCCACTGAAGTTACCATCATCAATGGTAGAAGCACAAGCTTCTTTTTTGGTGAGAATAATACTTTTCAGGAGCAGTTTAATAACTAAGTATTTGGGAATTTAATAGCTGGTTTTCTTACTAAAAATAAATTCATACACTTAAGAAATGTCTATATCTTGCATCTTTCAAAATATCTTCAAAGTTTAAATCCTCTAAGGCAAACTATGGGGCAGCAGCTAAGTGGCACAGTGGATAGATTGCTGGGCTGAAGGTCAGGAAGACTAATCTTGAGTTCAAATATGACTTCAGATACTTATTAGTTGTGTGACTCTGGGCAAGTCACTTAATCCTGTTTGCCTCAGTTCCATATCTGTAAAATGATCTGAAGGAAATGGCAAACCATTCTAGTATCTGCCAAGAAAACCCCACATTGAATCACGAAGAGTCAGACATGACTGAAATGACTGAACAACAACAAGAAAAGTGGTAAACTATTGATGCCATTTCCACCAACTAAAAACTCCTTGAAAACTCAAAAGAGTCTAATAGCACAAACTATTCTGCAAGATTGTATCTATAACTGTAACCACTGAGAATTCTAGATATACCTTTGCACAAAGACATCAAGGTCATGTAAAGCTCCAAACCACCTAATATATATTGAAATCTCAATGGATTTTACAAAGTAAGAAGTAAAGTGCTATCAAAATAGGCAAAGCTGAGTATAGCTATGATTCATTTATTCTTTCTGCCATCATTTAATAAAGACCAATCACAAACAAAGCACTAGAGGAGATGCAAAGATAATTAAGATGAGATTTTCTGCTCAAAATATGCTTACAACATGGCAGAAGACAAAGATATATGCACAAATACATAGGATTATACAATAACTATACAGTAACCATAGTGAGGAATAGACTACAATAGACACTTAAGAGAGGAACAAAGTTATGCAAGTTTTGTTAATTTCTAACAGATAATCTAACAGAAAAAAGAAAAAGAAATTCAGAAGAGGATACAAAGAAGGAAATTTTGTTACTACTTGTTAAATTTAATATGCATATACTTAAAAGAGCAAACTGTGTACCCATTCACAATTTCATAAACAATTCTCTTTAATTCTTCTTAAAATGTCTGTGTTTACTGATGTTAATTTCATTAGAAAAATGAGAATAAAAAACAGATATTTTGTCAAATGCTGTATGTATATAACATAAATGTAATAACTGCTTACATTTCTATAGCTCTTTGTTGTTTACAAAGCTCTTTCTTCACAATAATTCTGTAAGGTAGGTAGTACCTATATCTTCTTTCCCCGGCTATTCTATTTAGATCAGAAAAGAAGTTTTCAAGAACTAGATCTTTCCCGAATACCCACCCCAGTAAGAGGTTTATAATTTCTGCAAAAGATAGACATCATTACAAATGTTTAGCAATGATAAATGTCCAATATTAGACTAAAGGAATGTATCAATAACAAAAGTAAACTAGTCACATAGTAAATATTAAAAAATTTTTAATTGCATCTTAAAAATTAGAGGAGCTTTTGGATTTATGAATAGGGAAACGGTTTATGACCAAAGAAGGAAGAGAGGGGAATCATAGAAGATAAACTGGACAATTTTGATTACATAAAATTTTAAAGTTTTTGCACAAACAAAACCAGTGTAGCTAAAATTTAAAAAGATGAAGATAACTGGAGAAAAAAATATTTGCAGTAAGTCTCTTTGACAGAGATCTCATTTCCAATTATCTTTCTCAAAGGTAATTTGACATCTCAAGCTGGATGTTCAGCAGACATCTTAAACTCAATATGCCCCAAACAGAACTCATCATTTTTCCCTGTAAACATTCCTCTGCCCCCACCTTCCCTATTACTATAGAGGGTAACATCATTCTCTCGATCTCTCCAGCTCACAATCTAGGAGTCATCCTGGATTCCTCACTATCTCTCACTCCCCCACATCCAAGCTATTGCAAAGGCCTGTCAATTTTACCTTAGCAACATCTCTTGAATATGTCCACTTCTCCTCTCTGACACTGCTCCACTCTAGTACAGGCCCTCATCACCTCCAACCTGGAATACTGCAATAGCCAGCTGGTGGGTCTGCCTGCCTCAAGGCTCTCTTCACTCCAATACATTTCCAATCAGCTACTAAAGTGATTTTCCTAAAATGTAGATCCAATTATGTTAATAATGCCCCCCAACCCGCACACATACACTCAATATATTCCAGTGGCCTCCTATGGCCTCTAGGAGCAAAAACAAAATGCTCTGTTTAGCATTCAAAGCCCTTCATAACTTAGTTCCTTCCTACCTTTTCAATCTTTTTATACCTTACTCTTCATGACATATTCTTTGATCCAGTGATACTAGCTTCCTGGCTGTTCCACTCATAAGACATTCCATTTCTTAGCTTTGGGAATTTTCTCTGGCTGTCCTCCATGGCTAGAATGCTCTCCTTCCTCTATTACAAATACTGACCTCTCTGGCTTCTTTTTAAGTCCCAACTAAAATCCCACTTTCTTCCAGGAAGCCTTTCCCAAACTCTCTTAATTCCAATGCTTTCTCTCTGTTTATTACTTCCTACTTATCCTGTATATAGCTTGCTTTGTATGTATTTGCTTGCATCTTGTCTCTCCAGTTAGATTTTAAGCTCCTTGAGAGCAGCAATTGTCTTTTTCCTCTTTTTCTATCCCCAGCATTCAGCACACTGCCTGACAAGCAGTAGGTACTTAATAAATGTTGACTGATTGATATATAAGAAACTGATTCAGATTTATAAGAATGAGAGCTATTCCCCCAATTAACAAATGGTCAAAGCATAAAAACAGACATTTCTCAAAGGAAGGCATTTAAGCTATTAAAAGCCAAACAAAAAAATACTCCAAACCATTCATTAGAAAAATGCAAATTAAAGCAACTCTAAAGTTTCATTTCACACCTATCATATTGACATGGTTGACAATAAAGGAAAATGACAAATGTTAGAGACTGCAGGAAAGCAGGCACATTGATATATTGTTGTGGAGTTGTAAATTGGTGCAACCATTCAGGAAGAAAATCTGGAACTATGCCCCAAAAGTCATTAAAGTGTGCATACCCTTTGAATTCAGTAATATCACTACCAGGCTTATACCTCAGAAATCAAAGAGGAAAAGGATCTATCAATACAAAAATATTTATAGCAGATCTTTTTGTGGAAGCAAAGAACCAGAAACTAAGGGAGTATTTATACATCATTGGAGGAATGGCAGAACAAATTGTGGAATATGAATGAAAAGGCAACTTATACTTTAACAAATGATGAAAGGAATGGTTTCAGAGAAACCTGAGAAGACTTGTATGAACTAATGCAAAGTGAAGTGAGCAGAACCAGGAGAACAATTTACATTATAATACTAATATTGTTTAAAAATAAAAAGACAATTTTGAAGGACTTAAAAACTCTGATCAACTCAATAATCAATGATGATTCCAGAGGACCAATGATGAAGAACACTATTAAACTCCAGACAGAGAGGTGATGGACTAAATATGGAGAACAAGTCATAAATTTTTGACCATGGCCAGTATGTGAATTTGTTTTGTTTGACTATCTATATTTGTTAAATAGGTTTTGCTTTTCTTTTTTTCAGGGGTGGGGAGCTGGTATGAAGAGACAAAAATGTCTTTTAGTTGAAAAAAATGTAATTTAATTTAAAAAAAAGTAAACCAACCCACCAACGTACAAATTCCTTGTTTCAACAGTTCAATTTTTATGATCAATCTCAAGAAAAAATCATATATTTAAAGCACAAGGTAATAATTCACAACCAAAACTACCTTTTCTGAACTCTTATCAGCTCCACTATGTATATCAGAATTCTTGATTTAAATTTATAATACTCACCTATTTGTACTAAAACAGTTCATATTTATAAAATGGGGATAACATCATTTGAGCTAACAGGATTGAAAGACAGTGTTATAAAATGGGAGGTATTACCTAAATCCTCCATTCTCTTCACAAAAATCTATTAACCTAATTTCAGGCAACTAAACATTTAAACAGAGGACTTCATAACATACCTTGTGTGGGGGGGAGGAAAAGGAAGTTTGAACATAACCTTTGGGACAGAGAATAAGAAAACCTATTATTATGACATATTGTCAATACTTTGTTTCATTGTACTTCATGTGTATAGACTTACTATTGGGGACTCCCTCAAAAAATATAAGCTTGCCATGGGCACACTTTTCCAACTCATAATACAGTGCTACTTACTAAAGAAAACAGTTCAAAAAATCATCCCTGGTTAAGTAAATATAAAATTGTCTCTTCAGTCACAATGAATATTAGGCTATCTTCTATAGTTTATAACATATACAATCTTTGTATTGGAGCTTATATTTTTGCTGAGTATTATTTAACTCTCTACAGAGGCAAGCCAGTATAGTTGGTAGGGCACTGGACTTGGAGTCAGGATTCCAATCCTACCTCTGACATACCGACTATGCAGCCCTAAGCTAATAACTTAACTTCTCTGTGGTCCAGGAAAGTTACTAAAACTATAAATTTAAAGGAATTTGCCTATAATCTTAACTATGAGAGGAGCTGAGTTTGGCAAATCTCTTGAGCTTGGGAGTTCTGAGCTGCCAAGGGTTATGTGGATCAGGTGCCTGCAGTAAGTTCAGCATTAATATGGTGAGTCCCCACTCTCTGTGACCTAAGGAGGAGCAAACTGGTCCAAATTGGAAATGAAGCAGATCAAAGTCCCCTGGACCCTCAGTAGTGGGATCAGATCCATGAGCAACTCTTACATTTTTCTAGCCTGAATGAGATGGAAAGACCTAGTCCCAGACTTAAAGAAAAAAAAAAAAAAAAGAAGACTATAAGTTGCAGAGCATTTGCTGATTTGTACTGGTTGAGTGATTTCCCTCACAGAGAGTTCTCAGTTATCCCAATAAAATAACAAATCTGGTAAAAGCAGGCTTGATTCTTTATTTTCTTTATGGCTATAACCTAGAAATGATATGTGGAAATAGTTAAGTACATCCAATATTATCAATGTATTTTTAAACACATAGAATTACCATAGTAAAATGTCATAATTCAGAGTCAGAAAGGAACTTATAAGCCACCTAGTCCAACCTGTACCTAAATAAGAAATCACATTTACAACATAATCAAAGTAGGTCCTCATCTGAAGATCTCTAGTAAGACTCACTACTTTCTGAAGACAACTTATTCAACTATGGGACAGTCCTAATTGTTATGAAGCTTTTCCTTACATCAAACCAGCTGGTGCAATGGGAAGAGCACTGGATTGGTTGTAAGAAGAGCTGGTTTTGAATTCTGATTCTGCTACTAGCTATATGACTTTGGGTAAGTCATTGAAAATCTCTGACTTTCAGTTTCCTCATCTGTAAAACGAGAGGGATTAGAAGTCGGTCTCTAAGATCCTTTCTAGCTATAGATAAATGATTATGTGATTTTATGACTACAAGCCTTAAATTAAATGTAGCGAGAAGTTGTTTAAGTTTTTTTTAAATGCTGAGAGTTCTTTCAAGCACAATCTACTATTAATTTTCACATTCTAAAGTTATATTACAAATTTAGGTGACTGATTTATGGGTATATTTTATTTTAAGATGAAGATATCTTTCTCTTCTATTGCAATCTATAAAGAGGCTAGTACAGGGCTGGTTTCAGTGAGTACTTTTAGGATACAGTGAAAAAAAGCCCTGGGCTTGATTCTTACCTGAGCAATTCATGGCTCTGTCACTAGCTACATAACCCTGAGCAAAACACTTTTCTTGAACCTCAGTTTTCTGATTAATAAAAGTGATATGAATATCTGTACACTTAACTCAATCTGATTGTGAGAAAATACTTCATTATGTACCTGATCTCATCAACGTGGGCACTCCCTCCAAAAGTACTGTTTACAATCCATTCATACTGCTCATCCTGTGCAATACTTGTCCATATACACTCATAAATCCTCTATCAAGGATGTATGGAAGCTCTTACTCTAGGTCTTTTAACATTCTGTGGTTGACAATGAATTACCAGGACTGCAGTGAGGAACGCATTATGTAAATTGAAAAATACTATATAAGTGTGAACTCTCTTTATGGACAACAATAGCAAATCCTGGCTTATAAAAAGGTATATGAAAATAATTTTAAAGATCGATCATTAGAATTATAATATATTAGTAAAACATGTGCCTATATAGCAACAACATTAATAATGATAATTGCTGACATTTACATAGAGCTTTAAGGTTTGCAAAGATCTTTACATATGTTATCTCATTTAATCTTCTAAACAACCCTATGAGGGAGGTGCTATTAATTATTTAGTCCACTCTACAGATGAGAAAACTGAGGCTAACAAAGGTTTAGTGACTTGCACAGGGTCACACAGTTTGTAAATGTCAGAGACTGAAGCTGAATTCAGGTCTTTCTGACTCCAGGCCCAACAATGGTGCCCATCTGCTGGGGCTCTCACCAGATGCTAGGAAGAAAGGTGGAGGGAGGAAGGAGAAAAGAAAATATGGTTAATTTTGGACATGCTGAATATAAAATGTCTACGGGACATCCAACTTATGATATCCAAAAGATAATTGGAGGTGTAACACTAGAGGTCAGGAAAGAGGTCAGGGCTGGATATGAGAATACGCATGAAGAGCCCACGGTATGCAAGGCTGACAATGAGAATCAACTGCAGAAAGATAATAACTGAATGTATGGGAGCTGATGAAATTATCAGACAGAATGGTATAGAGGGAAGAGAGAAAAAGGCCCAGGGCAGAGCCCTGGGAGACACTCACAATTAGTAGATGCAAATCAAATGAAGATCCAACAAAGGAGACTTAAAAGGAATGATCAGACAGATAGAAGAATGAGGAGAGAGTAGTTTTATGAAAATCTGGAGAGGAGAAGGTGATCAAAAGTGTCAAAGGCTACAGAGAGGTCTAAAAGGATGAGGAGTAATAAAAGGGCACTAGATTTGGCAAACAAGTTTTCCTGACTTCAAGCCCACTGCTCTATTCACGATGTCACCTAGCTGTGTTAATACAGTAATACAAAACAACAACTATTTAAGTGTCTGCTATTTGCAGAGCACTCTGCTAGTAGCTGGGGCAGGGGAGAGGCCGTGGAGAGTGCAGAGAGAGAGTGCAGCATTCAGGTTTAGATAAAGGAGAGAACCTCCTCCAAAAGACCTTCTGGTTCAGTATACGGATGACTGCAGTACTTCATATCCGCGTGAGGGACTAGAAAGATGAAAAAAACAAACTAGTCTAAATTACTAGATAATCTAGTCAGATGGCCATTTGTTAGCAAATACATAGAAGAAAAATTCACATTTAGAATCACAGAATCATTATCTAAAGCTAAAGCTACAAAATTTTTAGGGGATGAGCTGTGATTTCAAAGTAATTTACTAAGTTAGTAATGAAACAACCATAACTACATTGATTTGGCTTTTCATATTTGATTTTAAAATCTATACCTGATTAACTCAATCAGAGCACAGGCTAGAATTATAAGCTCTAAGACTGTAGAGGTCAGTTCACCATAGCACTGGGCCATAGGCACACACACTCTAGTCATAATTACAGTCAACAGTCTAGCTGATTCAAGCTCTTGGTCACAAGAGCAAGCGGATGATAAATCACTTCAATCTCATTACTAGGAAAACAACACAAAGATGATGCTCATCTTTACATATGAATCTGGCATGTTATTTCATTTCTTCAAATTCTAATGTTTTAAAAGAGTATTCACTTTCTCCCTATTCAGAAAATAAGTGTTTGCCTGGAAGAACTAAAAAAAAAAAAGTCTATTTAAAAAACAGTTAAAGCATATTTTACCACAGTAGAAAAACAGAAACTTAAGGGTTTTACAAGATGGAATATTACAAAGTACATTTCAGTACTTCAAGGGATGGGTACTCCCTCTACTAAAACAGATTAGAACCTCTTCATAATTTAGGAGGCTATCTTTTAGAGTTACAATGGCTAAAAAAGTCATCCTAGTGATAAGTATTTATAAATACAATGATGAATATGCCTTGAATCAGACCTCACTAAAATGTTGACATTTTAACTAAACATTAATTAAACAATACATATTTATTAAATGGTTACTTTTCACAAAACATTATACTAGACACTTAGAATAGAGAGGTGAAAGATGAACTAGCTTCTGCCCTCAACAAGCATGTAATGTAATAAGAGAAGGAAGAGTATGAGAGAGAGGTACACAAGGAATGATACAAGAACTTTTCCTTATTATACATAACCAATCAGTCACCAAGTTATTGTAATTCATCCTCTTCCACATCTCTATCAACTGTTTCCTTCTCTCCATTCACTCAGCCACTACCCTAGTACAGACCCTTATCATCTCTCACCTAAACTATCACAATAGCATCCTAATTGGCCTCCCCATCCCAAATTTCTACCCCCTCTAATTCATCTTCCACATTGTCAAGGTGATATTTCTAAAGAACAAGTTTGACCATGTCACTTCTCTGCTGAATAAGATCCAGTATCTTCCTATGGCCCCCAGAATCAAATACAAACTCTTCTATCTGGCATCTAAAGCCCTTCTCAGCCTGGTTCCAATCTCCTTTTCCAGAATTATTGCACATTAATGCCCTTCATGTACTCTATGGTCCACCCAAACTGACCTGCTTTCTCTTCCTCACATATGATATCTCATCTCCAGGCTCCATGTTTTTGTAAAGATTGTTCCCTCATGCCTG
Source organism: Vombatus ursinus (assembly GCF_900497805.2). Lineage (NCBI taxonomy): Eukaryota > Metazoa > Chordata > Mammalia > Diprotodontia > Vombatidae > Vombatus > Vombatus ursinus. The sequence goes on along the minus strand of NW_020954564.1, from coordinate 48,403,647 downwards.
GAATGCATTCTCTCCTGAACTTTGCCTCTTAGAATCCAAGCATAGTTCAAAGCCACTTTGAGCATGAAACCTTCTGTTAGACATGCCTTCCCCCCAAATGAAAATTACCTTGTATTTAATTTGTTTATATTTTGTATAAACTGATGTATGTATATGTTGCTTTCCCCATAACATGTAAGTTTCTTGAAGACAGGAGTTGTTTCATCTTTGTCTTTGTATCCCTGTCACCTAAAAAATATTAAGCATATAATAATTGCTTATTGGTTGACTGATTGATAAAATTTTTATTTGATGCACATAAAACTCACACAAAGGAAAATCCTGACAAAGTACTCTAAGAAAATTGGATGTGGGTGAAATCAGTGAGAAGACTTGGCCTTGGGGGTAATTAAGAGTATGAGACACCTAAACTGGGCCTTGAAGGATTAAGGGATTTCAAAGGCAGAATCATGGAGGGAATATATTCTAGGCATGGAGGCAATATATTCTAGGCATGGAGGCAAAAGACGGCAGGGCAGAATCAAGGAACAGCTAGTAGGTAGTCTGATCTAGGTGAAACAAATGGTACATATAAAGAAGTAGTATCAAATAAGGCTGGAAAAAAAGGATCATGGGATCAAAGACAGAGCTAGAAAGGAAATTGAGGCCCAGGGCAGGTTAAGTGACTTGTCCAAGGCCACACAAGCAGGTACTGTCAGAGAAAGGATATGAACTAAGGTTCACAGACTCCACAGCCAGTTCTCTTTCCACTGTCCCACAGTTATTTCATCCAGATTGTGTAAGGCCTTAAATGTTAGGCTAAGCAGTTTTATTTTATCCTGTAGGCAACAGGTTTTGAAACAGAAGACCAAGATAAACCTGTCCACTAAAAAGTTTATTTTAACAGTTGTGTGAAGGATGAATTGTGAACATAAACAGTATGATCTGCCATTTACAGATGGGATGTGCAGCACAAGAATGCTCAAGTTTGGTTACAAAAGACCTTGAGTTCAAAAATCATAGTGAGACTTATTAACTGAATGACCACAGAGAAGTCATTGCTTAGCCTTTGAACTTCAGGTATCTCATTTGTAAAACAGGAATAATATTTTTAGTGTTTACCTCACAGAGTTGCTGTGAAGACCAAATGAGAAAATTTATGTAAATCATTTTATAAACCTTAAAGTATTATGTAAATGTAAGTTATTATTATTATTACTTATATTACTCTCACTAAACCTTTTATTCCAATACCTTATCATGACATAAAGATAAATTGTGGTTTCTCAAATGCTAAGGCAGCAAAGCCTTCAAAATCACAAAGACTTCAAATATAGGGCTGGAGGCCAACCATATGTTAACAATCTGAAAAACCAGCCTAGCTGAGGGTAAAAAGGCTCTCTGCAAGGTTAGCCACTGGGTGACAATTTTTTGGGGGGGAGAGGGGCACAATAGCTCAAGAAACCATTTACTAAGGTATGAACGTGTTATAAATTGCATTAGTAAAAAGTATTTTCATACTCACAAAAATGAAACCATTCATTTTTCAACATATTGCCATGTTTGAGTTTATAAAATCTAGGAAGGGTCAACATTCTTGTAGACTAATTGAAATTCTGCTTAAAAGTAAAACAAAAGTCAAAACAACTAAAGATGGTTTCTGTTAATGGAAACTATAACCACCATGGTCATGGTCACAGGAGTATAAATCACATTTATCACACAGAATTTTGTGTAAAGATATAACCCTTATAAATAAAAAGTTATTTTAAAATACATTCCCTAGTTGATCACATTATGAGAGTTTTACTGTTCTAAGTTCCCTAAAGCCCAAATTATAAGTTCCTGCTTTTTTTTTTAATAATAGCATATAAACAATGTACTGAGCTGAGTCAAAATCCCAACCCTTCTTGCACATAAGATTGTTTTCAGCATTAGTGAGGAGTTCATCCAAATGCTCTACTACCCCCTATTCCTCACTGTGTAGTAATACTAAACAAACAGATCTACACAGGATAGGAAGGTAACCAGAAACTCTTGCATACTATAATGCTAATTTCACATAGTTAATGCAACTGAAAACCAAATTGTCCACCTTAAGCAGTGGTCAATAACGTAGAATATATTCATTTTTAAGAATCTATTGTGTTAATGCATGAAATAAAAAATATTAAGAAAGATAACACTCTATTACAAAAGGGTTGGGGGGGAGAAATAGACAATGAATGAACCCAATAATGGGAAAAGATAACAAAGACCTAGGATTCTAGCATCTGGCACTAAATGAACTTTTTTGTAAACTGAATGGCGGTTTCCAAAACTGCTCCAAGCATCATTCCTTTGCCAAGGCAGTAAACAGCTTTTATCAGCAATAATGATGGCATAATCCCAGCTAAAAAGGAAAGTAACATATGGCAGCAGCCCTCCAAATACCATCCCAACAAAGTAGGGGGCATTTTTATTACAAAGTCCACTTGCAGAAAATCTGCCAGACTTCTCTTTTTTTCTTCTTTAAAAAAGGAGGGGACAGGGACAAAAAAAAAGAAAAGAAAAAAGAAAAGAAAAGAAACACAGGTTATCATCTTCCATGTCTGAGTTGAAAGTGGCATTTGGGAATTTTAAACTAATGAGTTCATTTTTCTTAAGCATGGATACAAACAGAGGCACACACAAAGAGACTGCCACCACTGATGGCCAATGTGAACACAAAAACTATTTTCCTATTGCTATACACATAAATAAACCAATATTTTTTTTAGAAGGACATCATTCCATAAAGAGTATCACAGCATTTCTAGGAGGCTTTTTTTAGAATTCAGAAAGGATATGACTAACTTAGAAGATCAGAAGGTTGAAATGGTACCTAGCACTGTGCTTCATGCTCAATAATCAGAGTAAGAGCTTTTAATCCAGGTGAAACAAAATAAAGATGTAAAATGTTTATTGGTATCCAACGGGAAGAAGGTGAATTACGATGAACTACAAACCGCAAGAACATGTAAATCTTATCAGTTCTCTCTTGAAATGTCAGGCTTCATAATTTTGATTCCTGAAAACAACCTTCACCAAGACATTGTTTCTTTAGGCCATGAAATTGTTTATCAATAGGCACATGAAATCTGATCCCATTACACTACATTGTTTGAGCTGAAAAGGATCTTAAAGATAATCTAGTCAAATCCAATTTTATAAATGAGGAAACTGAGGCCTAAAGAAGGAAAGTACTTTGTCCAAAGTCACATGGCTACTAAGAGGCAAAGACAAAATATGGTTTTCAGGGTAAATTAACTTTAGTTTTCACCACTGGAACGATCATTTTTCTTTGATAAAAGTGATTGACATTTTTCTCCTCTTTGGAGCTTCAGAATCACATAAGTAAGACATGGATTTAGATTTTTAAGCTTAAAAGAATTTATTGGAAAATTAATTAACTAATAAGCATACTCATTGCTTTGCCCTATATGTCAAACATTTAAATTTTAAAAACTACAAAACTCTACTTACTTGATGTAAATGCATTAGCTAATTGGACAATGAAAAAGTAAAAAAAAAGTGTTAATATTTTTGACATCTTTACCTATAAATATATTTTTCTAGACTGAAAAATGTATCTAATAGTTCCACTCACTGATGTGCACTGCAGTTTACCACAGTGTCTATATTTCTGTTGTCAGTTTTACAGTATCTCCCTTCATTAAACCTATCAAGTTTTCCTTTTGATCATGCAACCAAGGCCAGAAGACAGATATCTTCCTGGAACAGAGCAGTCTGCCAAGTCTTTCACAGGACCAGCTTTAACCTCCCTATTGATTTTTTCAACACTGCAGCCATTCATCGTTTGTGACATTTGGCTGTCGGCTCTTTAACACCCTTCAACCAAATCAATTTCATATTTTTGTCAATGCTCTGCTAGGGGGTGAGTAAAATAGGAAAAGACTTAGCATGATTTAGAATGTTGATTTTCTCCAACAGTTTTATCTCTAGTTTTTATAAGCCTTATAAAGTTAATTCACTTGTTTATTTATGCATCTGTAAGAAACATGAGGAGAAAGCTTTGTAAATTGCAAGTTTTCAAAAATGAATTTATTGACAAAATAAGTCATATCAATTTTTTAAAAATTCTAATGTTTTAAAAATATGAATTAGTCAAGACAGGGATCCTTCGGTTTATGACCTAAAGACTAGTGTGAGGAATTCTATTGTGTGTGATATGGTTATTTAAAATAATGTAGTAAGAAACATTGCAAGAGAAATCTATCATCTTCACTTAATTTTAAGCTTTCAAAAATCATAACCTAACTTTTTAAAAATTGAGGCAACAAAACATTCTTCCAAAGAATCATAGCACTGGGAAATAACTTAGAAAGTATCTACTCCAATCCCTTCATTTTAGAGTCCCAAATCTTCTCTACATTATGGTTAAACAGAGCAATTACGTACATATATATAATATATATATACATATATATATATATATATATACATTTTTAGTAAAACATCAAAAAAATTTCACCATTCTGGCTGATACCTTGTAGCTAAACTCCCAGGCTACCTAAATACTCTACCATTCACTGACTTCAGGTGCCAATGAGTAACTCCTTTTGCTATCAATGAGAACTGCACACCAAGATCAAGGACACATATGTTCTAATTTGTGCCAAATCTCCCATTGTTTGACAATCTCAGCAGTCTTTCATGAAAATGACTGAACAAATGATACAATTCAAGTGCAGTATATATTGTTATGTTTTAGCTAATTAGTTAAGATCTTAATCACAATTTGCATATTAACTTATATTGTGGTGTTCTTTTTGCAGTAAATTCCTAAAATAAATGTTGGGTCTTAAAGGCACAGTTAGAAAATCCACTAAATAAATTTTGCTGCCACAAATATAGGCTGCCCTTTTTCTCTCCAAATGCAACTTAGAGAAGCCCTGAGTGTGCGCCATAATTGATACCACTGTTCAGCATATAGCTATGGACTATTTTTTTCTTTTCAAAGAGATCTCACTTTAGAAGAAGAGCCTATATGTTAACCAGCACAGTACATTTAAAAACTAAACCAAAACAAAAAAATCTGGATTAATGACTTGAAAAGCCTTCAAAGTACAAGTATGAATCAGAGATTCATATATTAATGACTTAACATACACTGTAGATTTATATCTCAACATGTATTCTTAAGACACCCCCAAAATATAGTTATCAGAGCCAATTTTTTTTAAATAGTCACAAAGATGATTTTAGGAATAAGAATTTATCCAATAGAGCCAAACCATTAAAAATCTAGATTAATAACCTGACAATTTAAATGGCTTCTTTGGAGCTACTAGGAAACATGATGCAAATATGTATTAAGGTTATTTCTGAAGTACACGCAAAACATATGATGAACTATAAGGGCTTCTGTATATTCTTTTATTTTTGCCATTTTATAAGGTCTATTATTGATAAAAGCAATTTGTTTTTGCTTTAAGATATTAACAAAATCTTCAGACTTACACCAAATCCTTTACCATGTCCTGACGATTTTATATTCGATTCGAAAAATATTTTGTGGAGCTTCTACTTTGAATCTATACAGAACCACCACTCTCTAATAACGCAAAATTGTTGATAGAACACTGGACTTGAAATCTAAATCCTTCAGCAGACATTTATTAGTTGCAAGAATCTTGGCAAGTCACCTTACCTCTCAAGACTCTCAGTCATCTGTAAAATGGACTTAGTAATAACACCTATTTCACAGGGTTGATGCGAGGATAGAATGAGACAACATATATCAATCACTTTGCAAACTTTAAAGTGCTGTATATTTGTTGTTGTCACTGAATAAAACATATCCATCATACACTCATAAAACATACCAATCAATTAACAACTATTTATTAATACTTGACATGCAATTATTACATTAAGGGAAAAAAAGATGAAAAATGCCCTTTATCAATAGGATAAATGGAAAGAAACTAGGTTAGAAGTTAGAAGACCTTAAAATATGAATCCCAGTTCTGTTGCTTGCCATCTAAGTGATCTTGAAAAGGTTACTTAACCTCTCTGGACCTCAGTTTCCTCATCTGCAAAATGGATGGTGGGAGATTCAATTCGATGCAATACACATATATTGCATTTGGTGATTTCTAAGGTCTGTTGCAGCTCTAAATGCTACATCCTAGTGAGCTCAAGGCTCCTGACATTTCTTCTCCATTAAACTCATAGCTTACTTAGTTCAAACACTGATAGGACAATATGAAATGTTTCTTATATTTTCCTTCTACCATCACATCTTCAAGAATATAGACCACATCAGCTGATCTTTATAGAAGTACACACTGTTTAATCTAGTCATTAATTCAACAAGTATCCACTGAGCACCTCTTATGTGCTTAGTAATAACACAAAGACACACACAGAATTTTTAAAGTAACATAACATGAGGTGCTTACCCTCCAAGAGTTTATAATTTAGTTGAGCATCCAATACTTACCCATGTGAAACAATAACAAAGTAAGACTGTGAGAGAATATGAAATCTCAATTAATTAATATTAATCAAATGATCCCTATGGACAATAATCTCTATCCTCAAACAGCTAAAAATCAAAAGAATTCAAAGTAAGAATGATGATAATGATCATTAACATTTACATAGTGTTTACTATGTGCAAGGCACTGGGCTCAGTGTTTTACAATTATTATCTCCTTTGATCCTCACAACAAACCTGGGAGGTTAAGTGACCTGCCCAGCTACTAAGTGTCTGAGGTCACATTTGAACTCAGGTCTTCCTGATTTCAGATCTGGCACTCTATCCACTGTACCACCTGGCTGCCCTAAGTAGATTAGAAAATGAAAGGTGGTAAGAGAATTGACAGATTGGTAAAGTTTACAATGAAGAATACGACCTTTTTAAGATTTTTTATTATTATTATTTGAACACTGATAGTTCTGCAAAATACTTTTCCCATCCAATCCTTTTCCACATTTCATCCTTAAAGAAACAAAATAATTAATGCACTTAATAATTTTTTTCAATCCAAAAATTGCCTTTTTCTTTCCTCCAGAGTATGGCTGTAGTTTTAAACTGCAATGCAACATACTCAGTAGCATTTCTTTTGAAAATATCTAATGAGGTGTAATTTCCAGAATTTTTAGTGTTCTGTTAAGTCCAGAGTGTTTAGTGAAGAGTTTAGAAGCAGTGCCCTATGTAAAGTGAACATAACAGAATCCAGAATTGGACAAAATTAGTTATGTAATTACAAGCTTGAATTTGTCACTTTCAGGAAGAATACTTAGCATGCAACTCTCCTGGGTCCATTTCATGAACATGTTGCCCAGTTTCTTCCTGTCTCCAATCCATCCTCCACTCAGCTGCCAAAGGTGATTTTTTACCTCCCTGCTCAAAGAGCTCCAGTGGCTCCCTATTATATCCGAGATCAAAGCTTTCTGACATTTAAAGCTTTTCATAGGCTGCTCCCTTTCCGCCTTTCCAGTATCCTTATACCAAAGCCCGCTCCATGAACTCTAGCTCACATCTCTGTGCCTTTGCCCTCTGTCTTCCACACCTCGAATGCTCTGCCCCTTCATCTCTGCCTCTTAATTTTCCTGGCTTCCTTGAATACTCACAGCTTAAATTCCACCTTCTGTAGGAGGCCTTTCTTGGTCAGTCTCACCTCCCCACCTTATTCTCTACACTCCAAGCTGCTAATAACTTCCCTTTTCAGATTACCTTCATCTACTAGTATATATCTTATACACACTTAGTTGTTTACATGTTGTTTCCCACTATTAGAATGTATACTCCTTGAAGGTAGGGATTGTTTGTGTGTTTTGATTTGATTTGCTTGATTTCTTTCTCTGTCTGCCTTGCATTGTTGGCCCAGAGCTTAGCACAGTGTCTAGCACACAGAAAGCAATTAATGCTTCTTGACTAACTTTCAAAAATTAGATTAAGACTAAGAGAAAACTAGTAGAAATAGATAAGGGTGATTTCCCTGCATGGAAAGAAAAATAGTTCTTTTAGAAATACACACACACACACACACACACACACACACGTTACATCTGATTAGATTATCCTTAGCATCCACAGTCTTCATGTCTTATGTTTTCCCCTGTGGCCCTCAATGTTATCCTCTGACCTCTCTTCCTATGTTGACCTGTATCTAACTGTCCATCTCTTTTCCTTCACCAAAATTTTCTTTCAGCAAAGGATTAGAAGCTCACTCATCCTAAGGCATGAATGACTATCAAGCAATATTTTTTTAAAACAAACAACAAAATTTTTCATATATATGAAGGTACTTATGGGATCACCTAATTACTTCTCATTTTAAAGTTTTCAAAGTGTTTTCCTTATAATAACCTTGTCAGGTAAGTTCTGAAAATTCCTCTTCCATAAAGTAATAAAGTGGGACTAACTAATCCAAAGTCCCTTACAGCTCTAACACTATAATTCTATGATTATCATCCTTCTTTGAAGATGAAGAAACAGTCACAGAAAGATGAAATGATTTGACAACCATCATGCAGCAGTTAGCATAAAAGAATGTGAAATGTTAATATCTCCTTGCTATTTATCAAAACATACTTCCCAATTCACTCGCTCACTCTCCCTCTCTCTCCCTCTCTCCATCTCTCTCTCTCTCTCTCTCTCTGTCTCTCTCTCTCTCTCTCTCTCTCACACACACACACACACACACACACACACACACACACACACACCCCCCTAGGTGATAGGAAAATAAAAACGATTTTACTTGTATAGTTCACATATTTTGAGTTTCCCTTCCTCAAATAAACACCTTCAAGTCACATCATTTTTTCTAATGGGATTTCAGGCAGAATTGACTTATTTTACAAATTTACAGAAAGTAGCCTGGTTTATAGATGGATGCGGAGTCAGGTCCTGGGTTCTCCTCTTCATTCAACACCTAGAAGCTGTGTGATGCTAGGCAAGTCATTTTACCTATTTCGGACTCATTTCCCACATCTCTAAAATGAAGGGGTCAGGCTAAATGAATACTTAAGTCCCTTTCAGTTTTTAAATCCTATGATCCTAAATCAACTGACTTTCTGGGGTCCTGAGTTTCCTCAACTATGAAATAAAAATAATCACATTTGTACTACCTATCTTACAGAGTGATTATAAGGAAAACACTTTTAAAACCTTAAATATTTCAGTGGCTCTTTGATCTCATCAATGTAGGTAGTATTGGTGCCAGTGATACAGATTTTAACTATTCCAGATGCATCTTAACCATGTCTCCTGTAAATCAACCACATACGGTCCATACAATGTACTTGGGGGGAGATGAGTGGTCCTCTAGTTCTTCTGACATTACACAGACACTTAAAGCACTAAAGAAATAAGCACTATTATTAAGTACCAGGTTTTAGTACTAATAGCACTAATTTCCATAATTCTTTAAGATTTCTAAAGCATATTCCTTGTAATAACCTTATCAAATGCACAGTTCAAGTATCATTATCCCCATTTTATTGACAGGGACATCGATTCAGAGAAGAGAAGGGACTAGCCCAAGGTCACACAGTTAATAAGTATTGGAGCCAGGAATAAAACTCAGGTTTCCTGACTTCAAAGTCCCAGGGGTGGGAAATCTGTAGCCCTGGAAGCCACATGTGACTGTTATGGTACTCAAGTGCAGCCCTTTGACTGAATCCAAACTTCACAGAACAAATACCCTTAATAAAAGGATTTATTCTGTAAAACTTAGATTCAGTCAAAAGGCTGCACCCAAGGACCTAGAAGGTCACATGTGGCCTTGAGGCCACAGGTTCCCCACCCCCGGTCTAGACCCTTTTCTACTATGCCATGTTCCATTTTAAATTTTTAATTACATGATTTTGAAATCCTCTTAATTACACACAATAACCCTCTAGAAGTAATATTACACCAAAAATGAAGCAATTCATTCAATTGTTTTTGAAACTTAAAAATCATAAACCAATGTGCATTATATTATTCCATACATCATTCTTATTACCTAAGTTACATCATGTACATTCCAAAATGCACTAGATGTTCCAATGCAATGTATTGTCTTTGATGATACCTTAAACCTAGAAATAGTCAGTATTTTATTACTAATGGAAGTACTTTAAATATTATATTCTCACTTTTTAAAAATTGGTACAGACACCTGAGACAAAAACTGTCCTGGAAAAGCTGCCTACAACAGCTACATGCTGGTCACTCTTGCTTGTCAAGGCTGATTTATTGCCTCCTTGCTGTTCAATTTCACATTTTGTCCTCATCATATCCCTGGCTCATGATCATTCTATGCTGACCCTTGTAGCACAGGCAGGGAATATTGATAAAACAATTATCTGTTGGCCGTTCATTTGATTTTCCATTTCAATTACGGATTGCACGAGGCAAAAGGCAAAAGATTGCATCATTGATTTTTCTACCTTACAACAGTACAGAGTTGCTTTGATGGTCATAAAATGAATGCAACTCAACCATACTTTTAAAGGTCATATTGTGTGCCTGTGTGTTTTTAGTGTATTTTTTTTTTTTAGAGTTTAATGCATGCAACTGTATATATTTTGTAAGGGGAAAGTTCTCCTCAAATAACTGACTATAACACCAGTCAAGTAAAAGTACTTTGGGAAAGGTATAAAAATCACACTATTGTGTAAAGATCACTGACTGAAGTCACAATGCCCTAGTTCAAATCCCTTCTCTGAAGCTGACTTGCCCTGTAACCCTAACCAGGTCACTTCAACTCTCTGAACCCCAGTTTTTTCTACTATAAAAGATGGATCCAAAAGATTGCACTTGATGGTCTCTAAAGTCCCATTTAACCCTAAAATTCTAAAAATAGGCTTTATCCACAAGTCTCCAAAATCATAGAATAATTAGATTTACAAATGGAAGGGACATTAAAATCATCTTGTCCGTGCCCCAAGAGAACACTGTGGCTTAGACAGATTAAAAGGGAGGGAATAAGTAGCAGTGCCATTATTTGTACCCAAGTTCTCTTCCTCTAATGGTTTGTTCACTATACCACGAATCATTTTCCAATGGAGTCATATTACACAAGTTCAGAGCTTTTTGTCGAAGATTTCTTGTGTTAGGTACAGGTAGAGGGAAGGTAGGAAATAATCCTACCTATGATATTTGATTAAAATCTTCACGTTCCACCTTCAGATCTGAAGCAGAATTAGAACAAGAGCTCCTTGCTCAATTTCTATAATATACAAGGAACTATTCTATGCAAAAAAAAAAAAAAAAACCCAAGCATATTATGCTACTAAACATAACTATGTTCAAACTTCACCTATCTGAAAGGCTTATAATGTGCTATTGCTGGCCAGTGATCCAGGACGGTCACAGTCACAGAGAAATGGTGCTGAACCTACTAAACTTCATTACGGTTCAGCGAATGGTACTGCTCCAGGGGATTTTCACATGGCCGACCTTAAGAAAAGTTCAGCCTTTGATCAAGGTTTAGTGTTCCTGGAGTGGCAATGGTACAGGAACGGGTTTCCATTTTCTATGCCATAAGGTGCCCGTGTTGATCTTCTTAAAGCCCCAGAGTTTTCTTCTAAGGCTGGATTACGCTTAGCAATTAAGGTAATGAACTAGCTGAGGTAACAAAGCATAATGATCTCTTTTGTCCTTTGAATTCTTATGAACTCTACTCATTCACAATAGTCTGGCATGCAAAGCTTTTTCAAATCCTGTACAGCTTAAAACTATGTAAAAATGATTACTTCCATTATGCCTTCATGGTTTGACATTTTTAATTTAAATACCTGTAATATTTAAGCATACTTTTCAGAACCAAAATACCCACTCAAAGAATGCTAGCTTACATTCTGGTAATATTTTGACATTCTATATGGTATTATTTTAATGCCTGAAAAGATAATGTGATGAATCTATTACAAAAATATCAAAATATGTATATCAAGGGCTGTTTCTTGGTTTTTGTTTCAAAACAGTGACATAATTTTAATATGGTATTCTGATAACTGTAATATTCACAGTAGAGCATATATTCATAAGTATAGTCTTAAATATGGAGATAAAAATACAAATTATTTTTAATCACGAACCCAAACTCTTCTTTTAAAAATAGACTCACCTTTTTAATACTAGATTTAGTGTGTTTTCTAACTAAAAATCTCTTCCAAGGATCACTGAATAAATGTACTAATTACTTTTTTGTCAAGGGTTGCCTATGACTTATTTTTATTTTATAAATATTTTCAGAAACATCTGGCTACTATTTTTTTTTACATTTTTTCAAATTTTTGCATGTTATAAACCTTCCCTACTGCAGAATTCGCTGCTCTCTGATCTTTCATCTTAACACATTTCCAGCCCCAAATTTCACTTCAATCTCACCTCATCTCTCCATACTACATTAACCCCTGGCAATTGCCTTCCAAATGACCCCATTAAGCTGTAATTGCCTCAGCAGGCCTGCACTTTCGCTTGTAATTCTGTACCTCTCATCTCCCAGACGTTCTCTCAGCATCATTTCATGTTCTGGCTCCCTTCACTGAGCTCAGCTTATGACCTCGCTGCACCATGGCCGAAATGACTACTAAAAGCATAACAGAGACGGAATTCCATTACTTATTTTTAAAAGTTCTCTGGTGCCCTAATGTAATATTCTTTCGGGACTGTTGTCAAGGATACCAAGCACTGGCCATTAAAACCTTTTGTTTTCCAAGGCATTCCGTCTTTTATTAATAAATAAAGATAAAGATAATGGGCATCTACCCGCGGGAAAGTCAGAGCATGTTTGCAATTTTCTCTTAATATTCCAATCTTGTTCTTCCTACAATATTTAGAAAATGAAGAGGACAGAAAAAGCCTTCTTCAAATTCTCTGCATGTCACATATAGTAACACTGCCCAAAAAATAATGTAGGCTAAATATATATATATATATATATATATATATATATAAATGCCACACATATACATGGTTCTAAGAAACCCCATACTAATAAATTTTCAATTATTTTATTCCCTTTACTTTCATGATCTTCCTGAAATTTTCACAGTCACATTTAAACTAGCACATGCATATATTTAGGAAAGCAAGAAAAATCAAAATCCACATCATCCAGCATCAGGGATAATTTAATGATATACCCAATGGACAATCTCAGAAGTACAAGCAAACAACAAGAAAAAGCTTGGCAATTCACTAACTAGCGTTGTGAATATGCGTTAGGGAGGGATTGCCTATATTCACTGTTATGAGATGGCTAAGAGGCATATTTTAGGCCTGAAAATTAATTGGTGCTGAATCCTCATAAGCTGTTAAGAATAAGAGGGAAAAAATCTTTACATTTTAGGATTATGGTATTGAATATTAAAAGCTACTTTCTCCTATAAACTATGTAAGAAGGAGAAAACTGGAAAAAGTGAAATTTCTTTTTCCCTAAGAAAACCCAGGATCTTTTCCTAATCCATAATAAAATTCAGTACACAGGCCAGAAAGGGCTGTCAAAATGCAATAGATGATTTTGAATGGAACATTACCATGCACAAAAAAGACTTCTTTCATTTTTCCAGGACCAGAAGAAAATTTGTTAACACATTTCATAAGAGTACTCAACGCAAAAATAAAATAAAATTAAAATTAAAAAGCTTAAGTTCTAGCATAAGGAAAGGGAAAAAAAAGCAGGTGAGTTGAAAAGGGCAGCCAAGAGAACAATGCAATCAAAGTAACCATCAAACCAGCCAAATTATAATTATGTGTGTATGAGTTGTGTGTGTGTGTTGGAGGAGACGGAGGAAGGGAGGTAACACAAATAACAAAGACACTTGTAAAAGGATCGTGGACCAATATCCTCTCCCTAAGTCAGTACTGCACTTTATGGTATATGCCAGTCATACCAGCTGCAACCCAAATTGCTTCATGTCTTCTCTTAAGTTCTCTTTCATCAAAGATTGCCATATAGGCTTCTAACTTTTGCCCTGGAAGTCTGGGACTTATTATACACATTCTAAGTGCTGCAACTAAACAATTGTACTGGTGCCACTGTGTTTTAGATCAACATTAAATGCAAAAACTCTTGGTCTACTCTATATAAATTTCTCCTTGCTAGAAGACAGAGAAAAGTTGAATTTAAAGGAGCAAATTCTTTTATGCATGTAATATTTCTGAAAACTGATATGATGTCAACATGAATGTGTTTTACAATAAAATTGGGTGTCATAGCCAGAATGGATTCACTGTCTCTTCAGACCACAGCATAGCCACAGTTGCCTAGTATTGAGTAAAGTTGTCAAATGAACTAATGTTTGATTTCAATAATATTGCCCAGGAATATAGAACCAGTAGAAGTTAAACTTCTCTAGAGTAACTTTCTGTGTTCGGAACTATGACACCCTAATTTGTTTTTTTCATTAATAGAAATGGAGTCAGATCAGTAATATCTGAAGCATCTAAAGGTGGTAAATGAACTAACAAGAAAAAATGACATTTCATTAGCAATAATAAAACACAAAAGAGATCTTTATACTTGATGGGCTTGTACTCAGCCACTTAAGGTTCTAATTATAGCCCATGAAAGAAAATCATCTTTTCTATCTCCTACTCCTCTAACAAAATTACCACTTCTACACTCTCAAATATCACATAGCACTTTGTTTTGTACCTCTCTAATGCACCTGTCATGCTTTATTTTGAATTACAGTTATTCATAAATATGTGCATATATGTATATATGTACATATGTGCATATGTATGTATATGTGTGTATACATATGTATATAATGTTCTGTTCTACTGTTCTATTATAAGCTCTATGAGGGCAGAGATTATATCTTATCTCAATTTTGTTTCCCCTAACAACTTAGCACAATGGTCTACAAACAGTAGATAACTATTAAATGTTTGTTGAATGGATTTTAGAATACAATATATTCTAATGCTGAATTTAGTAAAAAAAAAAAAAAAAAACTTCAGTCCAGACTTTTGCTTCCCAATACATCAAAAATTTCATTAGAAGCATAAGGGGATAGAATTTTAAAGATAGTAATAATCTACTCCAAAATCCTCATTTTGAGGACCAAAAAGGAAAAATGACTTATCAAAAGTCACACAGCTAAGATTCACAGAATAATAAGAGTTAGAGCTAGAAGTAAACTTAGACATTATATAGTCCCAACACTTATTTTATAGAAAAGGATAATGAAGGGGCAGCTAGGTGGCATAGTGGATAGAGCACTGGCCCTGGATTCAGGAGGACCTGAGTTCAAATGCGGCCTCAGACACATTAACTCTTACTAGCTGTATGACCCTGGGCAAGTCACTTAACCCCATTGCCTAGCCAAAAATAAATAAATAAATAAAAAGAGAAAAAAAGAAGAAGAAAGAAAAGGATAATGAAGCCCAGAGGGGGAAGTAAATTGCCTTATGTCACACAGCAAGTAAGTGGGAGAGCCAGAATTTGATCCAGATCTTTCTACTCAAAGTCCAATGCTTCTTCTACTATACCACACTGCATTGTTGAAATGATCCTACACATTTTGGTTGTCTTACTGTAGAAATACTATACCAAGTACTTGCATTTACTACAGTAAGCTACACTACTATAACAAACATGCTCCTGCAGTGTGCATCAGCATTCAGAATAATAAGAGATCAACTTTTTGGTAGAATTTTTCTGTTCTATAGTTTTTCAGGTATATGTTAGAGATGAATAAGCAATTTCTGTAAAATTCCCACCTTTTTACCTAGTTCATTGTAATGTAACTTTGACCTGCAACCTAATACTGACTGAATAGGCATAACCTCTACTAATTTACATCTCCTTTTCAGGTAGCAGTTCTGCTGATAATGCCCACCAAACAAAATCTCAAACAAAAGCCTGGTTTGTCCGTACTACAAGAACTGCAAACCTGAGACAAAACAAGGCATACAACAGTGGAGCTATACTCAAGAGACTTCAGTCTTTTCCTGTCTTCTCTGTCACCAAACAAACTGGAGGGAGACAACACTCTAGGGATGAAACAGCAAGGAGGACGGAAAGCAGAGTTGTTAGAAATGTTCTGCTGCAACACTTGGGGTACATAAATATCCAGCCATGCATTTCTCTAGTACCTATCTTTACAAATCCAAGACAAAACATAGCATCTAGGGGGTGCTAGATTAGCACACACATAGAGGGGAAAAGGTCTCTATACTTTCTTGGCTTTACCCAAATAATCATAGGACCAAATATTATAGCAGCTGTTGGAATTGACGAAGACCCCCCCCCAAAAAAAAGCTGCTTTCAAAAATGAGATTCTCTACTATCTATGCCCCCTTTCTTTAACTACCTTCATATCCCATCTTCCATGATATCCAGATACTGTTATAAAAACTTGGCTATCTGGCCTTAGAAGAAAAACAATGTCAAGGAAAACCATAAGAGCATTCAGATTTAGGATAATGGAATAAGAGTCAGAGGACTTAGGATTGAATCCCAGCGACTAACCTATCTACCTGTGTGAAAGTCATTAGTCCCCTTTGGGTTTTGGTTCTGTAAATGAGGTGTTGAACCACATGATTCAGCTCCAAATCCTATGAAACCTATAAGACATTCAATACGAACAACAAAAATCATTGAATGCCTTATATATACACAAAAAAATTTATAAGCAAATATTCCACTAAAAAATAATCCTGTGTATGACCAAAAGTTGAATGAAAACACAAAACCAAGATAGACAACGATAAAGTACAAAAATGTTTTAGCTTCCTTGTGTGTGATATCTATGCCAGATTTTGTGACCTACAAACCCAAATTTCAACCTATAAAGAGGTTGGTTGTTCAATCATTTCAGTAGTGTCTGACTCTTCATGACCCCATTTTTTTTTGTTTTCTTGGCAGATAGTGGAGTGGTTTGCCATTTCCTTCTCCAGCTCATTTTACAGATGAGGAAATTGAGGCATACAGGGTTGAGTGACTTGCCCAGGGTCACACAGCTAGTAAGTGTCTGAGGCCAGATTTTTAACTCAGGAAGATGAGTCTTCCTTACTTCAGGCCCAGCACTCTATCTTCTGTGCCAAACAGCTGCCTACACATTAGGTAAAAACAATAACAAACTTCAAGTAAAACAGAAAAATAAAGTACATGCTAAGCTTTGGCAAGAGTGTAATAGTAATAGAAGAGTGAATGTAATAGAATACTACTATGCTATAAGAAATGATGAGCAGGCAAATTTAAGAAAAACCTAGAAAGACTTACATGAACTAATGCTGAATGAAGTGAGCAGAACCAGGAGAACATCATACACAGTAACAGCAACATTGTACAATGACCAACTTTGATAGGCTTAGCTCTTCTCAGCAATACAAAGATCTAAGACACATTCAAAAGATTCATGATGGAAAATGCTACCTACATCCAGAGAAAGAACTAAAGAGTCTGAATGCAGAGCAAAGCGTACTATTTTTTCTTTTTTTTTCTTATGGTTTTTTCCTTTTGTTCTGATTCTTCTTTCACCACATGACTAATGTGGAAATAAAAAAAAAGAACCACTGATTTATGTAAAATAAAGGTTTCAAATTCTGTACTAAACAGAACACTACTTGCATAGAATAGAAAGATTATATGATTTAGAGCTGTAAGGGTCCTTAGGGATCATCTAATCTAAGCACCTCATTTTATAGATGAGGCAACAGAGGCACAGAAAGAATAACTGATTTGTCCAAGGTTGAATAGCTGGTTGGTGACAGAACTGGAATTCAGACCCAGGTCCTCTGACTTCAGATCAAGTCTTCTTTTACTATATCATACCTAGAATAAATCTGCAGTGTTGCCAGGAAAATCTAACATAAAAAAATTTGAATTTCTCAAAAATGTTAAAAAAAAAAAAGTCTTCATCTTGAAAAAATTCTTAATTTATTCCAAAGTCTTCTCCATCTTGGAAATATTTCTATGGGACATTTTTAAGTGCCAGCCATGATGCTGTGCTACAACCATGAATTGTACAGCTCTATCACTTTCTGACTTTCCCATAGGCTGTTCTGGGGTAAATATGGAAATCATTTTTTTAAAATCCTATTGTTGATTAGTTGATGCTTAGATTAAAAAAGAGATCAGAATGGCCCATTCCTGGAAGTGCTCTCAACAGTTTCTAAATGATCTTCATAAGTAGTAGTTGATGATAAATAAGTAGTTGATGAAAGATTGACAGATCACTGTTAATGTGCCCTCTACTAGGTAATTTGAGCCGATAAGATGCTTCAAAATAGAATAAGCATAAATGGTTTACTTACGTGTCAGAGGCTGAATTATTTAAATTCCATATACATACAGTTCACTGGAAACAGTTTTGGAAATTATGCTAGAGGAGGACATATGCCATCACTTCTACCCCACCTCTCCCGACCCTTTACTTTCTCTCCAATCTTAATATATTTGTCACTGTCTATAAGACAGCTTTACTTGGATGTTGAACTGCCATATAAAACTAATCATGTCAAAAAGAGAGCTCATTATCTCCATTCCCCAATCCACCCACATTTTCCCCTATCCCAATAAGCAGGACCTCTATCCTCACTGGTTTCTGTAAGTATAACCTTTCTGTAATCTCTTCTTCTTCTTTACTCCTACATTTAATTCATCACTACTTGGTCAATAGCCCAAGTGCACGCCTTTGTTGGTACCTGTATTGGTCTTCCTGCCTCTACCTCTAGCCTTCAATCTATGTTACATATAATATTACATATAATTATATGTTATATATATATATCATATAAATTACATATAATAATTATCAAATAATCAATTTTGATCATTTCATAAAACTCTACAGTTGCTCCTAGTTGTGTCCCTCATCAAATTAAGATTTTTAATCATGAACACTAAGATTTATCACCTATTTCTTACTGTACTTATGGTTTCCTGTACTCTGGGTCATGTTTTCTGCTTTCATGAGAAAAATTTATTTGACAAAACTCAAAGTCCAGTTAACAATCATTTTATTAAGCACCTACTATGTGCCAGACCCTGTACATATGTATAGAAAAAAGCAGTATGTGATAGAATGGACAATAGAAGACTAGACTTCAAATTCTGGCTCTGTCACTTATTAGCTATGTGACTATGGTAAAATCCCTTTACTTCTCTGAATTTCTGTTTCCTCACTTTAAAAGGGAGGTAGTAATATTTGTGTTAATTAGTACTCTGGGTTGTTATGAGAAAGCGCATTATTAAACCTAAAGTGCTTTAATGTAAGTTATTATAATTACAATTTTCGATTTTACTTTAAGTCATTTGCACATCTACTTGGAAAGACTTCTAACACTTTAGCACCTTTAAAATTCTCTTCCTTTCGCAATAAAGTCTATGAAATCTTTCTATATTACTACCCCTTGGCTTTGCTCACTGCATTCATGCTAGTTTCTATTTCTATTCTTCATTTCCACTCTACTCCCCACCACTATTCCCAAATATTTGATAGTTGGCTTTATACCTTTTTATGATTGTTATACCATGTCTTAATAAATATACAAAATAGCAGAGAAGACCTAGTATTAAATCTTGAGGAAAAACAAAGGAAGAATGGCAAATTGTAAAAGTTTAACAGCAAGAATCTGTGATCCCATCCTTCTTTTCCAAAGAAACTACAATTAAGTTTATCAACATATGCCCACTAAATTTAATTGTTATCTCTTTAAATCATGTTTCCTGGGATTTTGTTCCTCCTTCTGCTTTCTTGCAAATCACATCCAACTATCATTTCCTATTTGCCTTATCAATCAAGAATGCCAACATTCACTGTTAAAGTCACCCAGTACCTACTGCGTAAGCATTCCCGGTAGGAAATTGTTTGTATTTTATTTTTTGTTTATGGTTTTAGCAAATTTGGGGCAGGGACGCCAAAGGGTCCTTCAGATGTTATCCTGAGTCTAGGGAGCAGAGAGAGAGAAAAAGAAGGAATGTGAAAGGAAAAGAAGAGGGCAGAATATTCACCCTCTTCTCAGTGTGTTCTAAAGTTAACTTGTTACCTATTAGTAAGTGTGCCATAAATGGAAGCAGTGTGGTACAATGGGAAAAAAATATCAGGCTTAGAGTTAATAGACCTAAGTTCTGATGCTAACTCTTCCACTAAGTAGATGTAAGCCCTCAGACAAGTTACTAAGGATCATGGGTTTGAATTTTGATTTACTTTTGTGACCTTCAACAAATTACCCTTTACTTTTTTCCCTAAATATTAAGAAATATTCAAATAGCCAGAGAGATGTAGAGAAGGCAAAGGAGGAGATACATGACTGTAGCTGAGCAGAGAGACTAGAACTAGAAAAACAGACCTGGGAATCATCTGCATAGAAATGATAATTGAACTCATGGGAGCTTATGAGATCACCAAGTTAGACAATATAGTGGTACAGAGAGAAAAGAGAAGAGAGCTTAGGACAGAAGCCTTGAGGGACACATAAGTTTAGTGGACATGATACAGATAAAAAATCAACCCAGAAGATTGAGAAGGAGAAATTCAGAAGGACAGGAAGAAAGGGCAGCTAAATAGTGCAGTGGATAGAGCACTGGCCCTGGATTCAGGAAGACCTCAGTTCAAATCTGGCCTCAGACACATGACATTTACTAGCTGTGTGTCCCTGGGCAAGTCACTTCACCCCAATGCGTTGCCAAAAAAAAAAAAAAAGTAAAAGCAGAAGGATAGGAAGAGAACCAGGAGAGAGCAACATCAAGAAAATCTAGAAAGGAGAAAGTAAGTATATAGAAGGTGATCAACAGAATCAAGTAATGCAGTACAGCCAAGGATAAGGGAGGATTGGGGGAAAAAAAGGTCATTAGATTTAGCAATTAAAGATTACTGGTAACTTTGGAGAGAGTAGTTTCAATTGAATGCCAAAGTCAGAAGCCAGATTGCAGAGAATTTATAAGAGAGTGAGAAAGAAAGTGGAAGTACCAAATGTAGACAGTTTTGTCAAGGAGTTTAACCACAAAAAGGAGGAGAGATATAGGGCAATAACTATTTCAGATGGATGGATCAAGTGAGCATTTTTAAGTATGGAGGAGATTTGGGAATAAGGAAAGGAAAAAGGAAAAGGCAAAAAGGAAGAGTGCAGGGCAGGGCAGAAGCATTTTTAAAGCACTTAGTATGCACCAACCACTATGCTAAATGCTTTACAACTATTATCTTATTTGATCCTTAAAACATCCCCATAGGTAGAGAGATATTTTAGAGTTGGGATAGGAATGATAATGGGAGCAATTTACTAGAAAAGTCAGGAGGGGTGGAATCAAGGCTCCACGTAGGGGGGTTTGTTTGGCAAGGAAAAGGGAAGGACGAGAGAGTAAACAAAGATGTCTGATTGATATGAGAAGAGGAGAGAAAGGAAAACTCTCTCAGTGAGTGATTTCAATTTTTTTCAGTATGAGGCAAGATCTTTGGTTAAGAGAGTGAAGAGAGGAAGATCTCTGTAAGAAGCTTTAGGAGAGATGAAAAAGTTTAGAATAACTATTGTGGAGAGTGAGATAGTGAATCAATTAGGGAGGAACAGAACATTTGCCTTGTTGAAGTAAAGGCCCAGATGAGAATAGATATCATAAATTTGTTGTGGGCCCATTAAGCACAGTTTCACAATCCCCTCCAGCTCTGTTCATCAGTACATGGATAGGAGTGATGGCATCAGATTGTGGGAGTAATCTAGGGTTGGAGCTTGGGAAGATATAATCAGCAATAAAATAATGAAGTAAAGGAACCAATGATGGAGGATAAAGTTGAGTTGATTCACCACAAGGTTGAGATACAGAAGGGAAGAAAGAGTAGTTAGTACAGAGATTATGACCTGTGAAAGAACTGAGGGCTGGAGGGAATGGCAAGAATGATGAAGATGAAGGAAAGGTTTAAGGTAAGGCATAAGGGAAAATGGAATGATATAAGATTTTGATGAGATAAAATAATCCAAAGTTCATGAACATGGAAGTAGAACACTTGTGGGTAATAGCAAAGTCAAGAGTATGATCAACTGAGTGTACAACTGAGGTTAAGTGAAAGAATAGATCATAGAAATGGAGTAAATTGAGAAAACAGAATGTTAAAAGTATTTGAGGGGATATCAATATGCATACTTAAGTCCCCTAGTATAAGGGCAGGAGAAGGGGAGAGCAGACTGTGAACTATCAAAGGTCATAGAGGATGTCCAATTAGACAAGGCCTGGGAGTGGTCCTGTTATGTCTTGATGAATTTAAGAAAATGGAAAGAAAGGGGAAGAGAAATATACTGTGTACTGAAATTTTCCTAACAATCAGGATGCTCAGGAAGACATCTATCCAAACAAGAAGTACCTGAAAGAGTTGAGAGACACCTGAAACTCACTCTCATCTGAACTGGACAAAAGAAAGAAGAACCCACATAACAAACATACATACATAGAGTTGAGTACAGAAATACCTTTCATGCAACAGGAAAATAGGAGGGAAAGAGGAAAGAAAGGAAGAAGAATTTGAAGGAAGATAGACTAAAGGAGGGATTAATCATCAGCAAATCAAACTTTAAGGATGTATATAAATATTTATAGCTCTTTGAGGTAGCAAAGAATGGGACTCTGAGGAGATGCCCATAACTTGGGAGTTAAGTGAACAAGTTATAGTATATAAATGTGAAGAAATACTATTGTGCTGATATCTAATCAGCATAATGACCAACCACAATCCCAGAGAACTAAAGAGGAAACATGCTACCCCCCTAGTAATAAAGAGGCAAAGGATTCAGAACGCAGAATGAGACCAATATTTTTGTTTGAACATGGCCAATGTGGAGATCTGTTTTGATTGACTATACCTGTTTGTAATGGGTTTTATTTTTCATGTGTTCTATGTTGGGGGAAAAGTGGAATGGGAGGGTGAGAAGGCAGATTTTAGTTGATCAAAACAAATAAAATAATTAAAAAAAGAAAGAAAGAAAGACTGTGAGCTAGACAATGAGCTCATTGAAAAAGTAAGGAGAATGTCCTGAGGGATCTATGAGTTAAGAGCAATCAGGATTTCAACTGGATGACAAATTTGCCTAGCATGAACCTCAAGAGGAGAAATAGTTATTTAGTAAAAGTAGTCAATATTAGTGGAGTTGAATGAATAGTGAGTCCCACTGACTATTACTCAAAATGATTTTAGGATACTTTCCAAGACCCTTTCAGAAGTTCATTCACATATGCCAAGGAAGTATAGTGGGTCTGGATTCTCAGTATTTGTAGATTGAATATCAAACTACAGATGAATGTCATTTTAAAGCCTTTTTGAATAAAATGATTATTCCTTTGGGAAAAATTGTCATAAAATCAGAAAAATTATTTTCAAAATATTTGTTTTGTAATTATAACAAAGTAAGCCTGTTTTTATGACTCCTATGAAGAAATTTGAGGTGTAAAGAATATCGGAATATAACCAAAGAGGGAAAGTTGGGTAAAACAATATTGTAACAAGTTCCTCCTCAAACTTCATTAATAAATCTCCTTGGATAGAGTCCAAGAGAGGTCTTCCTTATACCAAACTGCACACTACAGTAGGTCTCTAGGGTAGTTCTTTATATTAATCGGCCTTGTTTCCCTCACCACACATATACACATAACCACCTTTATTCTCCCTTTCTTCTTTCCAAAACAAAACTCTAATATGTCAAAAATCATTTTCCTCTTGCTTAAGTCAAGTGTTTTTTAATCACTGATGGATGCAAAATATTACTAGCTCCAAAATGATGGCAAATAGTTATTTTATTTTCAAGTTTTGCCATATACTTCAATTAGATTCAACTGCTTTTAGTGGTATCAATCTTTTATCCACAAACCTATACTTGTTCTATATTTGTAATTAAAAATCCCCTATAATGATAAGTATAAGGCCATTATATAGCTGATAAAAATCCAAGTAATGTAGAAATCTTCAACTAAAAGTCCTTTCCCATTTTTCAAATAAATAAATCAAATCATCTGAATGCCTACATTACAGATATTTTGCATGAAATCAAAATATCCCTTTGTAGGTAAAAAATTACATTGAAGTCCACAAAGCTGAAGCAACTGATAAATTTTTCCTTTCAGTTTTAATCAGGCTTCCTGTTGCAAAAGCTCAGCAGACAGTGACGCGAGACACTGCCTCCCAACTTCAGTTCACCTTTGCAGTTCCACAAGGGACACCATGTCAAGATTGTTCAGCTTTTTTGATGAGTGCTGCGTGGGTAACTAATGTGTAAATGCAGATACGTATAGAAAGCAGTTTTGACAGTGATGTATTGCAACTGGTTCCAGATGTCGGCAAGGGAAGCTCAGCCAGGCATCTGGGGCTCCACTGCCACAGAGCAACACCAGGACCAAACAAGTCTTCAGAAGAGATCACAGAGGGTTTTAACTTCCCAATTATGAGCTTATTAAAACAAATATCACTTGAACTGCTGCTTCTCTTCTTCCATGAAAACTACAAAATATTTCTGTATTGTCGCTTCTGTTTTAAGTTTAATTAAGGCAAGATGGGTTGAAATATGGAGCATTTAAACTAGCAATATAACCATCACAAGAAAACTTCAAAGCTGGCTGGTGAAATATTCAAAATTAACCACATATTCCTCTGTTGTAATGAATTGGGTTTTTTTTAAACTTCATTGCATCCAAACTTGCATAATAATATGCACTTAGAGTTTAAACATTCAGTGATTAGGAAAGTAAATGTTGAGATTATTCACCAAATGGCATTACAGTTCCTAAGGAAGAATATCATCATCTTCTTTATCTGCCTTCATCAATATGGCAACAATATCATAAACATAAATCAAATGATAAATTTTATTTGTTTCCCCCTTTCACTGACTATAAACATACTGTGGTTGGACTCACTTAGAAGAATTGAATGAATAAAAACCCTATAGTATGGAGGAAAAAGCATAAGACTTTGAGTCCAAAGACCTGAGTTCAAATCCTAGCTCTGCTACTTATTAAGTTTTTTGACTTTAAGCAAATCACCTAACATCTTATCTCTAAAACCAAGGTATTGGCCTAGATGATCTCCAGGGTCCATTCCAACTCTAAATTCCATGATCCTATGACACAGAAAAAAAAAATAACTATAAATGAAATTGCTGATCAACAAATAAAATGGAATAAAATGAAACAAAAATGCCCTTGTATAAGTGCATTATGACAATAGTCCAATGAAGAAATTTTAACCTATAAAATGAATAAAGTTTCAATTCCTACATGAAAAATGTTTGTAGTAAAGCTACATCTTAAGCATTTGGTCTAAAAGGATTTTTTTCAAATAACTTGTCTGTCTCCCTCTTCTTTCAATATAAAACTCTTAGCTCCAATCAAAACAACTCTCAAGGGATCACCTACAGCTACGATCTCTCCATGTAGTTTTGATATTAGTCATTGTCATTCCTTCACTGATCAAGGTAACTGCATAAAGCATGTTTACTGTTTATCCTAGAACAAAGAAAGTGACTTATCTTGCTGATTTCTAGCATTAAATCAAAGGATTTGGAACATCTTTTTCAAAAAACAAAAGCAAAGATAATAATATTATTTAGATGCATATAATCACTGTTTTTATTTCTAAATAAACAATCAGTTCCAAACAGATCACCAAACTTTCATTGTGTAAGAAATACTAAGGACCAACAACTTATTATTACGTAGATGTTTTTAACTATAGTCTAATCTGGTGCTGGTTCTGATTTCACTTGATATGGACTAAGTGGTTGGTAGTGTCTTAAAGAAACAGACCAGACTTTTCTTTTGCCAGTTGGGTCATCAAATTTATTTCTAATCTTACATTTAAAAGATCATCCTGTAAAGTTTTATTACTAGCACAGAATACATTAATGAGTAAAGCTAAATAACAAAAAATCTGTAACTATACTTCCATTCTGCGTATAGGGCACTGTTACAACAAATCTTTATCAGTCATCTGTGCCTTATATTTGCTACACCACAATTTAAGATAACTATTTTTGTTTCTTTCACCCAAGTAAAGATAATTTCCTTCCTTTTACAGTTTATACTTGATATAAAGATATTTCTGAAGCATTTCTATAAACAAAGTTGGTCGTTATTTTACAGGTACATGCACACATCCTAATGAAAATTTGAATGCCAATATATTTAAATGAATGCCTTTGTTTTAATCTTTTCAAGTTTTAGTGATAACTCAAAATAAATCCTTTGCAGAGCAGAGCAGTGATTTTTTTTTTAAAATAAAAACATTAACATATCTAGTCAAAATTCCACACAATTATTTGCCTTCAGAATCCAGTCAGAAACTCTAGGACACACACAAAGAAAGAATAATAGAAGTGCCTTTTCTTTTTCACTTTTCCCCTTTTCTATCCTTACCCCAATAAGAATACATTAAAAGCCATTAATTATTAGCACTTTTTCTTCAAGTTTTCTTTTTTCCTGTTATCAAAAGATCATGGTAGAGAAAAAAATAAATTTAAAACACATCATTAGCAGTAAAGAGACAAAGTGAATTTGATCAAGTAATTGAGACAGATAAATGCTTGAGAGAAACATTAATTTCCTTTGTTTTTAGCAAGAAAATAGTGACAATTGACCAATCATTCTATTATCCTCCTTTTATAAAGTGACAAACTAAATAAGACTGCTAGAAGATGATCTCCATGTTAAAATCACTGACATGAACACATACCACATATGCACACAGCAGATTTGGAACAGGGAAGTACATTTGCTTTATAATTTGGAAAAATAATTATATTATTTAATAACAAAAGCCCAACATAAAAATTCCATAAAATCTACATTGTTCTTAAAATTTGAGAATTGCTACCTTAACTTCATTCAAATAGCTAATTTATACTATATATAATTGTATTGTGAACAGTTTTATATTTAAAGCACAGTAATTCATTTTTCTCATGTAAGGTATTTTCACAATAAAGAAAATACAAAATATTCAGTATTGATATCATCATGCTTTGTATCTTTGATAGTCATGGATTTTTTTCATGGAAGAATTTTGCCCAATTAATATCTATGACTTTATCTTAATTCATGCATATTTCTGACAAGTGGCAGTCAAATACTTTTAATTGTCTAAATTTGGTTTTTATGTCCAAAAAAAATATAAAAGAATGGGGGGGAAAGGGGCAGCTAGGTGGCGCAGTGAATAGAGCACCGGCCTGAAGTCAGGAGGACCTGAGTTCAAATCCAGCCTCAGACACATAATAAGTTCCTAGCTGGGTGACTCTGGGCAAGCCACTTAACCCCAATTGCCTCACTAAAAAAAAAAAAAAAAAAAAAAGGATGGGTCGGGGAAAGGGGAGACAGACCTAGGACCTGT
Source organism: Vombatus ursinus (assembly GCF_900497805.2). Taxonomy (NCBI): domain Eukaryota; kingdom Metazoa; phylum Chordata; class Mammalia; order Diprotodontia; family Vombatidae; genus Vombatus; species Vombatus ursinus. The sequence goes on along the minus strand of NW_020954564.1, from coordinate 48,376,362 downwards.
GACTTGATAAATTTAGGGAAACCTCAGCATAGAAACTCTCCACTTTCAATAAATTACAATTTATCTGCAATCTATATTCTTTGAGAGTTGCTTAGGGAACTGAAAGATTAAGTGATATGTCTGTGGTCTGTGCAGCTAACATATATCAGTAGCACAACTCAAACCTAGATCTTCCTAACTCCAAAGTTAGCCTTTTATCTACTTCACAGCATGCCACTTTTCATATAATATTATATATCATTATACATATATAAAGAATCCACTGAAACATTGGAGGATATATGTGTGAATGTATATAGATATGTGTATACATACAGTAATGTATATGTGTGTATAATGTATATTGCATATATACATTACTGCATATGTATATGTATACCCATAAACATAGCTACATCAACATATACACATACATACACACATAAACTATTTCAACATCTAGGGGGAATGTTGTTGTTTTCCTAAAACAATCTAGAGTGAATCAAAAATGACTTTGGTTACAAACAGCCAAGCTATTGAAGGAAATAAAGAAATTACGTGAAGTTCATGTAAGAAGGCATCGTTTTTCCATACAAAGAACTCTATATGTAGAATATTTCCGCTTTAAATATTTCTAGAGCAAGAACTCAAATTACTCAAAGAAACAAGTTGATAACATTGTAGTTAATAAAGAAGTTTAGCCCAAGCAATCCCCATGCACCATACTTAATGTAATAATATTTTTTATAGAATTGCATTTCCCATCCTTCCTTTTGGAACCAACTAAATATTGTCATTGCCCTTTTTATTCCAAGAGTTAGCTGACAGTGTTACTACTTTTATTTTAAGACACCCCTAATATCTTACTCTGATGCCGCATTTGGTGTGACAGTGACTGTTCTCAAAGGTAATGCCAGTGGAATGTGAGGTCTGGCAGATCCTACCAACTACAAAATCTTCAAGGGCAGACTTCAAAACGGGATCTCTGTCAACTCAGGACCAACCTAGACAACTACGCAGAAGTTCATCACCAGAAGGGAAGCTATTATATGAAGAATTCATGAAGATCACCTATCAGAGCATAGAGGGATTAAGATCTGCAATATGATAAAGTTTACCCATGCCAATTTAATCATGGATGATAGTATTGAAATTAATATAGCTGTGGCTGAAAATTGATCATCATAGCACCCACAGTCAGCATTTTCAGTAACTGTTTCACAATGTAAAATAAAATAAAGTCCAAAAACCCAAGCCATATTTATTGCATTAAAATTTGCAGTTCTATTCTTAATTTCTATGCTAATCTCATTTCATATTTGCTTAATTACTAGTAATATAGTCCCAAAATAAGACCTTTCAAAATGAGACACTCTTAACCAAAGAATTAACTATTATATTATGTTTATATAATACTAAGTGAATTGTGGCAATTTATGAATCCTCTAGTGGTAAAACAAAGAGAAGAAAAGAAAAGGGAAATGTGTCTTCATGGAAATTGTGGCTAAAAAAAGGGTAATCATTGATGCTGGGTCAGATTAAGTAATCCTAGGGCCTGGGGGTACATGGGAACTTCAAGGCCCCTTTTACTATCCAGAATAAGTAATAAATAAAATAAAAATTAAGTGCTAAATCATTAATCAAATCTAATTTGCCACAAAGAATTCAATCTAAATTTTAATATGATGGACCTATAAATTATAATAATGGACTAGGGAGCTCCCACTATAATTTGGATCTGGATGATACCATAAAAACAAAATTCCTTTTGAAACCAACCACAAAGTTCCCCAGTCCTTTGGACCAACTGGAAGAAACTCCAATTCAGTAAGCATGCTTTGTAGGAATTAAATAAGTGAAGCAAAATTTAGCTTGTGCAGTCTTCCTAAACAAAAAGATGAGGTTTCTCTTCCTCTAAAAGAGATTTTTAGAACAAGAGAATGATTTTGAATTGGACCGTCAGAGAACGTCCAGCATAGAACATCTTCAAGTAATTGAATATCTGATCCAAGACAGAGAGCAAGCTACCTAATCTCAAATAGCATCTGGAACTAGAGGTAATTTAGTCTAACAAACTCATTTGATCCATAAGGAAACTAATTCCCTTAAAGCACTGACTTACCAAAGGCCATGCACCACTCCAAATAACAAAACCAGGTTACAAAACCCTGGCTCCAAATTCAATGCAGTTTCTAACTTTACCACTTAAAGATCTCCAGATTCAGAGAAACATGGGAAGACATGTATGAACTGATGCAAAGAGCAGCAAGCAGAATACACAATGACTACAACAATGTAAATTGTAATATACCTAAAAGGAAGTTGAACTCTTGAGTATTAGGAAAACCAGTGAAGGCTGGAAAAGAAATAACGAAATATAACTCACCTCCAGACATAAAGTGGGAGATTACTAGGACAGCGTCAGTTACATTGCAGTACAAGGTTCTTGTATCAGATGTTTTTGCTAGACTGTCTTTCTTATTCACAATGGAAGGTTCAATATGTAAGACAGGGATGGGAATGACAACAACAACAAAAAAAAGCAAAATACATCAATATGATGGGTTGGATTTTTTTTTTTTAATTTAAAATAACTCCAAAGAGAGAGACTCAACAAGTTTCCCTCAATAGCTTATTCCAGTAATTTATCACTTTGGCAGTTCAGAATTTTTCCAAATTATCTTTAAACCTATTTCCTCTTGTTTGGTCTATGGTTCCATCCAGAGAACAAATGCTAATCATACTGCTTATAAAAGCTTTTCATATGCTAGACAAAGGTAATACAAAGGTAAAAGAGTTGTCCCTAAACCTTCTTTTCTCCAGTTAAAATAATCTCAATAGTTTTAACTCCCCTCATCAAACCCATTATTCATTCATTTACATATTTAAGTACTAAACAAACTAGACATCATAGGAAATACAACAAAAGCAAAAAGTTCAACAGCATATTCAACTGTACCCAAATATGCATTATTTCTCATTCTCACATTTTAAACATAGATAATTATGCCTAAAGACAATGTGGAAGACATTCTAAAATAGTAACAAAAAAAATCATTCTCTATCTCTGAAAAAGATATTAATATGTTATATAAGTTAAGTTCAGTCCTTAAAAATACTTCACCTCAGAATCAACATAGCAGTAGAGCAAGGAATATTACTGTTGCTATGGTAATGCTCTTTATTGAGAAGCATGTTACACACAGGTGTGTAAAACCCATTTTCCGAGGGGCATGTAAAAATGAATGAAATCCACATAACATGTAGGCCTAACAACTAATTCTTCCACACAATACAATCTGAATCTTTGGTAGGCAGTTTTTTATGATATAAGTATTTTGAACCCCAAGTAATGTTATCCTTCAATTCTTCATAATGATATGCAGGTACCCTGGGCCATTTCAGACCAAGCACAGAGAGGTTCAAAACCAGGAGGTCAGTAACCACTTAAATGTTTTTGGCCACAGCAGTTCATGAAAAGATTAGGCAAGAAATGGAAGAGTTGTAATCTGCATTGGTAAAAAGTGTAGCCATATTGCTGAAGTCATAGATCCTTGATGTACGTATGTATTTTAGCATATTACGAGAAATAATAGAAATTTGAAGAATATTCCTAATCAATCACAATTGTATCTAAAGAATGTTGGCACTCCCCATAAGGACAGTTTTCTTATATGTCAAACATTCATAACAAATTATATAGTACAACAATCTTCCTACAAAAACATATACATATTACATTAGCAAATACTGGCAAGAAAAAAAAGAAAAAAAAATACTTGTGTATGTTAGGGTCGCTGACAAGTGCTAGAGTACAGTAAAAGTTACTGCTTCTTTTAAGTCTTAGATATTTAATATCTAAACCCTGTTAGATCCAGCAAAAAGCATAAAGCATGCTCAGAAAAAGTCTTTATTTTAACTAAAAAGGGTTATAATCTGTTATGTCTGTGCACAAAAGAAAGTCATTCACCAAGACAGAGAGGATAAAAATTTCTAAGATAGACAACCATATAAATCCCCCATTTTCACTACAACATAAGTTATTTCAGAAATACGAAATTCTAGTGTTGAGAGAGGACAGTTTTGTTATATTGCATTAAAAGGCATA
>NW_020954564.1:48319775-48367275 GCF_900497805.2 Vombatus ursinus | reverse complement strand
ATGATGAGATCCCAGATCCAACTAAACAAATGCTAAAAAAATTGTTACCATGGCAAAGATAGTTTTATTTGTTCGTTTGTTTTTACCTAATTGCATTGGGTCCATCTCTGTACCTGATTGGATTTTCTTCCAGTCAGGAAGGTAATCTAAATTAATTTTAATTTTCCAATGGTATACAATTATTTTAAATGCTTATGTAGAGTAAGAGTCAGAGAAAAAAATAGGAAAATTTCCATTCAAAAGTTAGAAGTTTAAAAATGGGTTAAGTTTCAGAGTGGTTAGTACATAAAGGAAATTGAAAAAAAAAACTTTCCTGTCAAATTTACCACACACGAAATAAAAGGTTCCTTCACTAGAGTCCTGCTTCAATGCCTTCTAGCGTCACAGAGTTCACTCTGGGCTAGCAAAGGCTATTCCAGCAGATTACAAGCTCTGGCAGGTCCTACACTGAGCTGGAAAGGTTTCAAGAATGGATCCAAGGCCAGACTGTGTGTGTTGTCTGAGGATCATTGGAGGTAAGAAGGAAGAGGCTCATCACCAGTGGGTTATTCATGAAGTAATGAATTCTTCTGGCCACAGCAACTTAAAAAGATAGTCTATTAAGGCATGAAGGGATTCTGACTTCTATCCTTGTGGCATATAAAAACAGATGAAATCACAGATTTTATAAGTACTAGAGCAAATTTTAAAACTACTTAGAAAAGAAGAAATCCAAAAATTTTAAAAATAAAAGCTTTATAAAAGATGAGCCAAAATTCAAGGGTTTCATTTTTACAAATGTTAAAAATGGTATCTATAGACAAGCAAATAAAATTTCCATATTGGTCATGTCCAAAAAACTATGTCTCATTCTACATCTTGTTTTTCTTTTTTCTTTCAGGTGAGGAGAAGGAAAGGAGAGAAAATAAATGCTTTTTCATTGAAATTTTTATTTTATATAAACAAAAGAATGCATGTGTAACAAACAAGCAAGTGATACCTATCTTCAGTTATATTTATTTCCTTTCAGTTCAACAACATACTAACGCAAAGACAAAAATAACCCCTACCTTCAAGAAGCTTATATTTTCCAAAAGGATAAAACATATGCATAGATAAAATAATTTGAGGAGAGAAATGACACTGAAGGAAACAAAGGAAGGCTTTCTGAAGGAGATGGCATCTAAGTTAAGCCTTGAAGGAGCTAAGGATTTTAAGAGATGAAGGTGAGGAGAAGGCATTTTCTAAGTACAGAGTTCATCCCATACTAATGTGCAAAGTTGGAAGATGAAATGCCAAATAGACAAGTTTGACTGCAACACAGAATACGTGACTAGTAATAATGAGAAATGTCTGCAAAGATAGGCTAGAACCCACTTATGGCTGGTTTTCAGTGCTAAGCTGAGAATTTTGTATTTTCCCCTAGAAGCAAGAGGGAGTCACGGAAGATTTTTCTACAGAGAAGTTACATGCAAGACTTCATCTGTTCCTTATAATTATTTTTGATTTGCATTAAACACTTCATAAAAGTGTGATATTCAAAATATATGTGACTAACACAAATATGTAAAAATGTTAAATAAGTGGTCAAAAGATTTGAATTGTTTTCAAAATAAGAAATATAAACCACAAAGAATCATAGAAAAGATGTTCCAAATAGTTAATAATAAGATATATGTAAATTGAAAGGACAATGAGGTTTTACCTCATACTCATCAAACTGACAAAGTTAACAAAACAGAAATATGTTGAAAGGGCTATGGTAAAATAGGTACACACAAATTTCTGTTGGCAGAGCTGAGACTTGGTCTAAACATTCAGGAAAACAATTTGGAATCTTGTAAGAAAAGTTACTAAACTGTTTATTACCTTGTGATCCCACTACTAGACATGTATGACAAGGAGGTCAAAAGGTTTTTTGTTTTGCTCTATTTTAAAGGAAGCACATATACCAGTATTCACAATAGTACTTTCATGTTAATTTTTTAAACTGGAAATAAACAGGGTGCCTACTGATATGAGAATGGTTGAATGAATGAATTGTGCTATACAAATGGAATGGAATATTATTATGCCACAATACACAATGTATATGAGGAATTCAGAGAAAAATGAGAAAACTTATGGAAAGGGAAGAAAGCAGAACCAGGAGAACAATATATATGATGATTACAAATATATGAAGAAATCAAGTCTAAAAAGCAGCTGAACTCAGATTAAATTCAATGACCAGTACTGGTTCCAGAGGATGGTAAATGAAACACAACTCCCCATCAGAGGTAGGAAGGGGAAGGCAGAAAGACATGGTCACTGTATGCATTGATGCATTTAACATTGCTTAAATGTTTTTCTATGTTACAAAGGACAGTACTATAACATTGCTTAAATGTTTTTCTATGTTACAAAGGACAGTACTATAAATGAAGGAGTATACTGGGAAATAAAATTACTGTAGAATAAAGTATAGGCATCAATAAACTTTTTCAAATGATTATTTTTATAGTTATAAGTAGAATGGGTTGGAGGAATACGGAAGCAGACAAACCAATAAGAAAGCTATTGAAATAGTCCAAGCAAGAGATGGTGAGGGGTTAAACTAGGATAGTAGCAGTGTGAATGGAGAGAAGCAGATGAATTTGAGAGATTTTGTAGAAATAGGCCTGTTTCTTTATCTGTAACATTAAGATTGGATTAAATAGTCACTGAGATCTCTTACACTTCTAGATCCCTGACCCTATGATCCTAAGTATAAACAGATGTGGGATAGATAATGGTGACTGATTAGATATGAGGGGTGGGGGATTGAGAGAAAGGAAAGATAAAAGTATAATATAAGCATAGGAAATGTTTTTGTATTTATGAGAAGGGACCATCTACTATAGCAGGGGCAGAGGAATTTTTCACCCACTACATCTAAAGAATTCGTTTACATAGAATTTCTCCAATAAGGCCTTTCTTTTAATCTAATTCAATCATCACAACATATCTAAGGTAAAAAGAGAGGTCCCTCTTGTTTTAAAAATGAAAAAATTAGAGGAAAAGGAATTTGTCTAATGTTGTTGAGTCATTTTTTGGTTGTGTCTGACTCTTCATGATGCCATTTAGGGTTTTCTTGGTAAATATACTGGAATGGTTTGCCATTTCCTTCTCCAGCTCATTTTACAGATGAGGAAACTGAGGCAAATAGTGTTAAGTGACTTGCCCAGGGTCACATAGTTAGGATGTGTCTGAGGTTGGATTTGAACCCGAGAAGATGAGTCTCCTGACTCCAGAGTCAGCACTCTATCCACTGTGCCACCTAGTTTTCCATTTGTCTATAACAATGATCAGATTAGACTTGGAATCCTGAATCAATCACAAATTCAACCTATTAAATACTTATGTCTGTAGATTGACTCAATGCTGATTAGTTACAAAATGTTAATGCATAAAACTCAGTGGTAGGGACAGTACTACTACTACTGAATTGACATTTATATAGCCCTATAGTTTACAAAGTGCATTTCTTATAATAAATCATTTAAGTGAGTAATGCACAAAGGTTAATAGACTTGCTGAACTAGTGTTGGAGCTGGGTTCAAGAATCTAGGTAACTGAACTCAAAGACCAGAACCCTTCCAGTGATACTACAGCTGTCTTTCAGAAACAATAATATGAAGATGGTCTATAAATTTCTTAACAAAATTTAGCCCAGAAGATGACATAGGTCTCCAGGACACACACCTGTTTTAATCACATCAATATTCTGTAAAGTTACATATCTTATCAGATGCTAAACAAATAGGTACCCTTTACCTTCAGGATCTCTGACTACATGAAGCATTATGAATTATTTCAATATAGGTAGATTTAATGAGGTACTGACTGGAAACCTTAACTACATTGTAATATAATGTAAGCTTAAATGACAGAGACACGATGTTCAGAACAAAGTCCTGCTGTACTCTTCCCTGATCCAACTACATCGAGAATACTATGGTTGGTCCTGGATACTGCATCTTAGGGAAATTTTTGACAATCTGTAGTAGAAACCAGGATAATAAAGAGAAGAGGAAATCACAATGATGAGCAGACTACACACCATACCACATACAGATCTGCAGAAGGACCTAGGGATAGTAAACCTAGAGAAGAAAAATAGAAATAACTTTAGAGTTGTCTTCAAGAAATTTGAATAGTTATCATGGGAAACTACTAAATAAGAGAATGCTCATATAGACAAATGATGAACTATACACAACATCAATAATAAGGGGATATCGACTTGTGAATAGAGACTCAAAATCTTGAGCTGGGCAGGAAACAGTAAAAACCAGATCATACCACCTAGATCAATACTAAGACAGGTCTCAATGTAAGTTCCTTGAAAGTAGCTTGTTTCATTCTTTGTACAAACACAAAATTGTGTCACCCTGGACAAGTCACTTAACCTCTGTTTTCCTCAGTTTTCTCAACTATAAAATGGGGGTAACAGTACCTACCTCACAGGATTGTGATAAGAATCAAATGAGATAATGTCTGTAAAGTGTTTAACACAGTGCCTGGCACATACTCAGGCTATATAAATGCTTATTCCCCCACCTGTATCCCCAGCATCAAGCATAGCGCCTACATATAATAGGTACTTAATAAATGTTTGTTGATTGATTCATAATAATATTAATAAAAAAATCAAATCACATTTATATAGCACTTCAAGATTTATGAAGCACTCACAAGAACTCTAAGGATATTATCCCCATTTTAAAGATGAGAAGGCTAAGGTTCAGAAGTGACTTGCCCATGATAACATAGCTATTAGGTAATGGAGCATAACCTAGACTTAAATGAGGATTTCCTGACTCCAAAGTTCAGTACTCTTTCCATAATACTATATCACTCTTTAGCCCAAACCAGTTTTTAAAAGGCCATGTATTTGGATGGGATTTGAGATATTTGGGCCTTATGTTATACTTCTAAACATAGTTCGAACAGGAAGAGTCAAAATAGCAGAGTAGCAGACAGACATATAACCCAGCCAATAGCTCCAAAAACATCTAAAAAAAGAAAACTGATCAAATTTTGATCAAGAATTTTTTTTAATCACATGTCATTTTATTTTGACCCGAGTTAGCATAGGGACATAGAAAGAGAGGTCTGAGAACAAGGGCCTAGCCAGGAACAGCCACTTAGTGGACTCCAGTACAGGGAGAAGTGTTGCACCAGGTCAAGAAAGAGGTTCCGAATCTGGTACAAAAAGGCTCAGCCTAGTTTAGGGTACAGGAACAGATGCTAACTAGCAGCTTTGATGCTCAATGTACTAGTTCTGGGTTACAAATCCAGTGCTGACTAAGGCGGATCATGAGCCTAAGTATGGTGTTCCACAGAATAGTTGCAAGGTCTTTGGTAGTGGTACTGAACATGGAACAAGTTCAGAAGCAAGCAGAAGCTGAGTGACTGAGACCCTGAGAGCAAAGCAGGGTCTCAGTTCCAGCATTAAATTCAGTCTGAAGTCTGCAGTGGAATAATCAGAGTAGGAATTCCAGACTAAAGGGGTCCTTCCAATTAGGTTACTCTGACCCAGAAGAGCTTTCCAGGTGGTTGACAGTCGCAAAGTCCAACAGCAATCTACTAGAACTCCAACAGGGACAAGTCCACAGGTATGTTCCTCAAACCCAAATCCAGATCAGGAACTTATAAAGCTAAGATCAGAAGAGCAGAAATTAGACTTTGCCCTGGATCAGAACACTGGGAGCACTGAAAGATTGCAGGTACTTGAGACCTTGGAATAAAACAAAACTCAATAACCCAAGAAAGAAACAGTAAGATCAGCCCAGATTACTTCCTCCAGAAGTACACAAGGCCTGGCTCTAACATTAAATCCTAATTCAAGAAGTAAACTGGAAGAACGAGTCAACAAACAAAAAAGAAATCTACCAATAAAAGCTATTATGGTGACAAGAATACTGAGGACAAAAATGGAGAAGAGAATGGCTTCAAAATATTCACACAAGAAAGGTCTCAAAGGAAAACACAGTTTGGGCACAAGTTTAACTAAAATTCCTAGAAACTATGAAACAAGAGTTTCTAAAAAGTTTTAAGATGATTTTTATAAATGGAATGAGAGAACTGGAGGAAAAAATGGGAAAGAAATGAGATCTATGAAAGAAAGAAATGGAAAGGGAATTACAGCTTGGCACACGAGATACAGAACCTTGCCCAAGCAACAAAAGCCTTGAAAATTAGAATGGGCCAAATAGAAGCTAATTACTCCATGAAACAACAAGAAATATTAAAAACAATGTCAAAGGTCTAAAAAATAAGAGAAAATATAAGCTATCTCATGGTTTAAAAAAAAATTGACCTGGAAAACAAATCAAGGAAAGATGATTTAAAAATCAATGGACCACCTGAAAATCATAACTAAAAAAATAAAAAGAACCTAGAAATAATATTTCAAGAAATCACAGAAAAAAGCTGTCTGATCTTCTAGAACTATGGAGCAAAGTGGCAGCTAGGTGGCGCAGTGGATAGAGCACTGGCCCTGGAGTCAGGAGGACCTGAGTTCAAATCCACCCTCAGACATTTGATACTTACTAGCTGTGTGACCCTGGGCAAGTCACTTAACCCCATTTGCCTCACCAAAAAAATAGAGAGAGAGAGAGAGAGAGAGAGAGTTTTAAAAATCCTTGTGATCAAATCTGGCCTCAGACACTTGACACTTACTAGCTGTGTGACCTTGGGCAAGTCACTTAACCCCAACTGCCTCACCAAAAAAAAACAAACAAATAAAAAAAAAACAGAACTGTGGAGCAAAGTAAAAAGAGAAAGAATCCACTAGTCATTTCGTTATAGAAACTCTAAAACAAAAACTCATAGAAACACTACAGCCAAAATCCAGAGCTTCCAAGTAAAAAATGATGTGTATGTGTATGCACATACACATACACGCACACACATGCAAAATACTGCAGAATCAAAAAGAAATAATTCAAGTACTCAAGAGCCACCATCAGGAACACATACAATTTACCAATCACCTCCATAAAGAAGAAGAGGTTGGAATACAATATTCCAGAAGGTATAGGATACAGGCTTAAAACTAAGAATAACTTACTCAGTAAAACTTATTGCAATTCAACTGGGAAAAAAGTAATGAAGAACTTTCAAAAGCATTCCTGATGAAGATCAGAGCTACATAGAAACTTTAAAGTACAAACCCTAGAATCAAGAGAAACACAAAAAGGTAAACATGAGCAAGGATTCATAAGCAACTAAATATACAATGTTCATATTCCAATTTGGGGAGATAATGCATGTCCCCTCAAAACCCTATCATCATCAGGGGCCAAAAAGGGAATCTAACTAGACAGAGGGCCTAGAAGTGATTCTATTATATTTTGATGATCTTAAAAGAAGAATGTAAAGGGCCGTGGAGAAATACACTAGGAATGGAATGAGAGAGGAAAAATGGGGGATATTTCACATAATGGGAGTATAAGTAGAAGTCTGTATAAACAAGAAAAGGAGCAGTTTATACTTAAAACCTCACTCTCATATGAGGTGGTCAGATAAGGAAAAAACATAAATACACATACAGAGTTGGGTACAGTAATACATTTCATTCAAAGGGAGAAAAAGAAGGACAGGGGAGAAAAAGAGGAGAGAATGAAAGGAAGGTTACGAGACTAATAAGAGGAAGATAAAAGCCCTAAACAAAACAAAATCTATCAAAGGATGAACAAAAATATTTATAATAGCTCTATATGCAGTGTCAAGGAAATGGAAACTGAGGGTGCCCACGGATTGAGGATAGGGGAAGTAACTGAACAATAATGTTGTATCATGTATGGAATTGTACTGTATTCTAAGAAATTATTAAGGGGATAGTCTCTAAGTAACCTGGGAAGACTTTTATTGATGCAGAGTGAAGTAAACAGAACTAGGAGAACAGTTTACATAGTGACAACAATATGATAAAGACAAACAACTTTGAAAGACATAGGAACAGTAACGAAGTTCATGATGAAACATATTACCCATCTCCTAACAAGAGAGATACGATGGACTCAAGAGTACAGATTTGGACATAGTCAAAATGGGAATGTTTTAGCTATACATGTTTAAAACAAGTGTTTTGTTCTTTCTCAATGGGAGGGGGAAGAGGGAGAGGAGTAGGAGAAAAGGCAGATTTTTGTTGATTAAAAAAAAAGTTTAATTTAAAAGATAAACATACTTTCAAACCTTGACTAAGGAAGAGTTACACAAGAAGCAAAAAAATTAATAATAATCCTTAAGTAATGGACTCAATGTCATGTACGTAATATCAAAAGTGGAAACTGAACCCAGATCCTGGCTTCAGAAATAGTAAGTACGATTCCTTCAAAAGGTTTTTTGTTCATCAAAAGATACATTATCTCTAGTTTAGTATTTTTATACTGTTTTCTTTAAGTGAAATTCTATAGCACAATATCTCTGCAAAAGAAGAAAAATTTGGGGCTCCAAAAATGAAATTAACCTTAGTGTTTCAAATGTATATGTATCACTTAAAATTCAATCAAATAATTCTGTTCCAGATTCACGAAGTCATCATTTCTTGTTAAAATGTGCTCCTAGAAACATCATAAAACAGAATAAATTTCCTCCATGAGAACAGTATTTTAACTGGGGTATGGAGGACGTTTACATTTTTCATCAAGAACTCAGCATCAATAAATTAAGCTAAGACCAACAATTGTACAAGATGAAACAAAAGGTTGCAATCTGTACTGGTAGAGGGGCACTCACATCACTGAGAATAGAGAATCCACTAAGTGTTGGTCATACCAGCATCAATAATGTCATAGAAGGAAGGAAATAACATATTTACACTGATATAATTATTTAAATTACACATCAAGTCCTATAAAATGAACATAAATGAACATACACAAATGCACACACAGATATACCTCTTAATCATAAATTTAACTTCAATATAAGAGGATAGCTATGAAAAAATAACATGACTAGGAGTTTAGAAACTTGAAGTCTTCTTCGTTCTCTGCCCCTAAGTACTTCCTTGGACAGACTTGGGGTCTCCAGATAAGATTCTTCACTCCTTCACCCTTTACAAGCCCTTCTAAATTCTCAGAAAGGTAACAAATTTATTGTTAATGAAATTAGCAAAACAGAATTTTTACTAAGAAGCAGTCTCTTCCAGATCATTTAGTCCAAATCCTGAGAGCCAGAGAGGGAAAGTGATGATCGGGGCAGCTAGGTGGCGCAGTGGATAGAGCAACGGCCCTGAAGTCAGGAGGACCTGAGTTCAAATCCACCCTCAGACATTTGATACTTACTAGCTGTGTGACCCTGGGCAAGTCACTTAACCCCAATTGCCTCACCAAAAAAAAAAAAAAGAAAGAAAAAAAAAAGAAAGTGATGATCAATGTTGCAGAGCTACTTAGGACATTAGCTACTTAGACATTTTTTCAGGAAAATTTTCTTCTAACAAAACAAAACAATCCAAAAAAAGCATTTCACTGACCTTAAAACTGTGTTTAAGGTACTGTAATACAGGATTAATAAATGTTTATCATGGATGATAGTTGTGTTTCTCTATTAACAGGCTTTTTTTTAAGCAAAGGTTAAACTAATCTTTTTTCTTTTTGACTCTATTTCCTACTATCTTAGGTTATTCAAAGCTACAAATTTAGTTGTTTACTAGACAAAATGAAGGCCACCAAGAAACAATAGTGCTTTAGTCTCTTTTGTTATCCTTCCCCGTCACGAAGCTTAGTGTATACTTTATTGACAGTTATCAGAGCACTTCATACTTCATTAGAAAGCTGCAATAACAATTAACAAGTTATTAGCATCAGCATTTAAAGTGGAACTTCAAAGTATATTCTGAAGAACTGCTAAGACAGGCATAGGACATCCTCACTGAGCTAGTGCTGTTAACCTGTGTGTATGTGTGTATTCACAGACAGCAGAGTAAGGTAGAAATCACCAAGTGAACGGATAAAAGCAACAAAAATTGAAGCATGAAATAAACTAGATAGCATCAAAAGACTGTAAGATAAAAAGACAGGGACTGTCTATATTCAAAAACTCCTACAGAATTAATAAACTAACCACCCTGTTAATTCTCTGTCCTTCCTTTTTTTTTCCAACAAAATCATTCTGATCCTTCCTTTTCATTTACAAGTTGAAACAAAGTTTTAAAATGATTTGTTAAAAGAAAGAAAAGAAAAGTACTGAGGTACAAACAAGATTTACTGATCAGAAACATTGGTAAAGCTTTAAGGCCAAGAATATCAAAAATCAAAATGATAGGCAACTCCAAGAACAATAGAAAGAACTAAGGTGAGCATATGAGTAGGCAGCTACTGTAGTAGCTATAACATGGTACTGGACAGCTAGGTGGCATAGTGGATAGAGTGCTGGGCCTCAAGTCAGAAAGACCTGAGTTCAAATCTTACTTCAGACACTTACTAGCTGTGTGACCCTGGGCAAGTCACTTAACCCTATTTGCCTCAGTTTTCTCATCTGAAGAATAAGCTGGAGAAGGAAATGGCAAGCTACTCCAGGATCTCTGTCAAGAAAACCCCAAATGGGGTCACAAAAAGTTGGACACAAATGAAACAAATGAGCAAGTAGCATGCTACCAGCTACAATTTGCCAGAATTTATATGACCAAAAAAGAATGTGCTGGTTCCAAAAAATGAATGAGAAATGACAGATGGACAGCCTAAGCACTACACTGGTACTGACAAAATAAGAAAAGCAGAAGAAGGCTTGTGCCTGGTTCACAATGTTACTCTCCTCCCCAAATTCTGCCCTCCTACTAGGAGACTTCAAAATACATTGTTATTCCCTTAAACACTTTAACCCCAATGTAGCCAAAATAAGAAGGAAAGCGGGAACCTGAGGGAAAAATTTATAGCAAGTTTTTCTGATAAAGGCCTCATTTCTCAAATATATAGGGAATTGAGCCAAATTTATAAAAATAAGAGCCATTCCCCAACTGATAAATGGTCAAAGGATATGTTTTCAGAAGAAGAAATCAAAGCTATCTATAGTCATACAAAAATACTCTAAATCACCAAAGAGACTAAAGCAAAGTTATCTATAGTCATACAAAAATATTCTAACTCACTATCAATTAGAGAAATGCACATTAAATCACCTCTGAGGTACCACCTCATACCTATCAGATTAGCTAATGTGATAGAAAAAGAAAATGGCAAATGCTAGAGGTGATATGGAAAAATAGAAACACTGATGCATTGTTAGTGGAGTTGTGAACTGCTCTAACCATTCTACAGAACAACTTGAAACTATGCCCAAAGGGCTATAAAACTGTGCATACCTTTTGATTCAGCAAAACCACTACTAGCTCTATATCCCAAACAGATCAAAGGAAAAGGAAAAGGACATATATTTACAAAAATACTTATAACAGCTCTTTCTGAGGTGGCAAAGAATTGAAAATTAAGGGGATGTCCATCAATTGCGGAATGGCTGAACAAATTTTGATATGATTGAGATGCAATACTATTGTGTTGTAAGAAATGGCAAAGGGAATGGTTTCAGAAAAACCTGAGAAGATTTATATGAATTGATGTAAAGTGAAGTGAGCAGAACCAGGAGAACATTATACACAGTAACAGCAATGTTATAATGATGATCAACTTTGAAAGACTTAACTACTCTGATAAATACAAAGATCTAAGACAATTCCAAAGGACTCATGATGAAAAATGCTATCTACCTCCAGAGAGAGAATTGATGAACTGAGTGTAGATTGAAGCATATTGTTTTTCACTTTATTTTTTTCAACTCTTTTCGCAACATGGCTAATATGGAAATGTTTTGCCTTACTTCTCACATATAGTGGATATCATATTGCTTGTCTTCTCAGTGGGTGGAGGAGATGCAAGAGGGAGGGAGGGAATTTGGAACTCAAAAATTTTTTAAATGAACGCTAAAAAAAAAAAATACTCTAACCTCAGATCCTCAACTTACCCATTTCACATAACTTCTTCATCCACCTCACCTTAGCTACATACAAAAAGAATCAAAACCTTGATCTTGCCATTACCCACAACAGAGGTGTGCTAGAGCCAGAACTAACAATCTTGAGGGAGATGGTTAAATTTTCAGAGTTTGCATTTACACCTCAGATGTCAGCATTCACTAAAAACCAGATATTGATTTATTGTTCTGTTGATTGTCTAAACTCAAAAAAGTGTTAACAATGCAGATGAAACTTAAAGGTACATATACTGATTATTTTTAATTTATTATATATATGTATATTGTATATCTTATATATACTATATATTATATACATTATCTTATTTGTATTTTTGTACATTATATATAATTTGTTAAATTAACTTCACAACCTCTTTAGTGAGTTATAAGAAGATTGGAAGAATAGAAGGGGATCAGGTTGTGGAGGTGTGGAAGGTGGAAGTTTAGCTGGGAAGTGAGGGAAGCCAAGAGGTGGAAATGAAGAGGGAGAGTACTCTGGGCAAGAGGAAAGCCAGTGAAAATGCTCACAGTCTGGAGATGGAGTGTCTTGTTCAAGGAACAGTAAGGACAACATTGTCACTGGATCACAGACTATGTAGTGGAGATTTTATTAGAGTTTACCAGAGTTTATTGAGTAGGGTGGCGATATGATTTAGGAGTATTACTTTGACAGCTGAGAGGAGGATGGATCAGAGTGGAAAGAGATTTGTGGCAGAAAGACCAACCAGCAGACTATTGCAATAATCCAGAGAATATGTAATAAGGGCGTCAGTGTCAGAGGTCAGAAAGTAGCATATAGGAGAGAAGTTATGAAGGTAAAATATTATAAATGCATATATATAATATGTACACACATATATACATATACATACCATATATGTGCATGTGTGTAATCTTATTTGTACATAGTTGTTTACATGTTGTCTCTACCATACAGTGATGTTTTTGAGAAAAGGAATCTCTATCACCTCCAGGATCAAACAAAAACTCCTCCAACTGGCATTCAAAGCCTTCACAACCTGGCCCCCTCCTACCTTCCCAATCTTCTTACACCTAACTCACTACCACAGTAGTCTGTGATTGAATGACAATGGTCTCCTCGCTATTCCTTGAAAAAGAAATTCTATCTTCAGACTCTGAGCACTTTCACTGGCTATTCCTCATGCTTTGAATTCTCTTTCCCACCTCATCTCTGCCTCCTCATTTCCCTGGCTTTCTTCAAATCCCAGTTAAAATTCCACCTTCTATGAAAAGTCATTCCTGATTCTCCTTAATGTTAGCATCTTCCCTCTATTGTTTTCAATTCATCCTGAATTGTTGTTTACATATTGACTACCCCATTAGATGGTGAACTAGCTCCTTGAGAACAGGGACTATCTTTTGTCTTTCTTTGTATTCCCAGTGCCTGGAACATAGTAGGAGCTTAATAAATGCTTACTAACTACAACACATTGGGTAGACCATATGTGATGAATTTATGGAAATACATGAACAAGAATTATATTGTATGAGAAGCCAAAGACAGGGATGGATTACAATATACATGAATGGAAAGTATCTAAGGCTAACAAGATCACAAATCCAAAGTACTGATAAGAAACAACTTTCCCAGGGCAGCTAGGTAGTGCAGTAGATAGAGCACCTGGCCCTGGAGTCTGTAGGAACTGAGTTCAAATCCGACCTCAGACACTTGACACTTACTAGCTGTGTGACCCTGAGCAAGTCACTTAACCCCATTGCCTAGCCCCCCCAAAAAATTTATTTATTAAAGAAAAGAAAAGAAAAGAAAGAAAGAAACAACTTTCCCTTCATTCCAAATACACGTGTGGAAGTGAGTGATCTCCATGTATAAACTTTTGTTGTTTATACAAATACATCAAATAAGAATAATTTAATTATCAAAGATTAATTGGTAATGAATTACAGCAAAAAAAAAAAAAGAGATTTCCTTTTCTGCTTGGAAAAATGAATCTAGGTCCAGAAAGGATCAAAGATTAAAAAGAAGTCCAGGTGGTGGTAGATAAGGAAGACAGATTAAAAAAAAGAAAAAAAAGGCTTTTAGTTCAGTCCAAGCTAAAACCAGAAGAAATATGCTTCTTAGGTATCCAGGGTATTTATGCTTAATCAGCCTTAACCACCAGTAGAAACTAGAGACTAGAAATACCATTTTGACTATACTGGACTAAAAGCAGAAATGAAAAACTAGAGGAACTAGAAAAAATATGCAAGAAAGGATTCCTTATAAGTTCTAGAAGGAAGTCTCCAGCCTCTTAACAATCTGAACTGGTAGTTTGAAACAGATCTCACTAGAAAATGGTATCTCAGTTAGACTCATCTTCTAAATTGGATTCTGTATCAACACCAACCTTACATTTCAATATCACTTTTTTTAATCTAATTATTTATTTATTCTTAGTTTTAAACATTCACTTCCATAAGATTTTGAGTTCCAAATTTTCTCTCCATCTCTCCCCCCTCCCCACTGCAATGGCATGCATTCTGAATACCCCTTCCCCCAATCTGTTCTTCCTTCTATTCTACCACAGCCCCCACTTATCCTCTTTCCCTTCTATTTTCCTGTAGGGCAGGATCAATTTCTATGCCCGATTGCCTGTATATCTTATTTCCTAGTTGCATGTAAAAATAATTTTTAACATTCTTTTTTTTCGTTTGTTTTTTGTTTTTTTTTGTGTGTGTTTTGTTTTGTTTGACTAAGCAATGGGGTTAAGTGACTGGCCCAGGGTCACACAGCTAGTAAGTGTCAAGTGTCAGAGGCCAGATTTGAACTCAGGTCCTCCTAACTCCAGGGCCTGTGCTCTATCCACTGTACCATCTAGCTGCCTCTGACACCCATTTTTAAAACCTTGAGTTCCAAATTATCTCTCTCCTTCCCTCCTTCCCCACTCACCCTCACTGTAAAGGCAAGCAATTTGATATAGGTTATACATGTGTACTCATGCAAAACATTTCCATAATAGTCATGTTACAAAAGACTAACTCTATTTCCCTCCATCCTATACCATCCCCTGTTTATTCTATTCTCTCCTTTGATCCTGTCCCTCCTCAAAAGAGTTTGCTACTGATTACTCTCTTGCCCAATCTGCCCTCCCTTCTATCATCCCCCCCCTTATCCCCTTCTCCCCCTATTTTCCTGAAGGGTAAGACAGATTTCCACACCCAATTGAGTGTGTATGTTATTCCCTCCTTAAGCCAAATCCAGTGAGAGTAAGAGTCACTCATTCCCTCTCACCTCCCTCCTCTTCCCCTCCACTGTAAAAGCTTTTTCTTACTTCTTCTGTGAGATAATTTACCTCATTTTACCTCTCCCTTGCTCCTTCTCCTAGTACAATCCTCTCTCACCCCTTAATTTTATTTTTTAGATACTATCCCTTTATATTCAACTCACCCTGTGCCCTCTGTCTATATATATTCCCTCCAACTACCCTAATACTGATTTTTCTTGGAGGCTTTGAATATAGTTTTGACTTTGTTGTCTTCTTCTAGTTGTATGTTTTGATCTTCTTTTCTAGACTCTTTTTTTTTAACATGGCTTTCAGGTGCTGGAAATTTGTTTCACTCTGTCTTTTTGCGGGTTCTGGTGCTCTAGAATTTATTTGTTTCACAGGTATTTGGAGGGGTTTGAGGGAGAGCGCAAGCAAGTCACTGCTTCTACTCTGCCATCTTGGCTCTGCTCCCCTCAATATCACTTTTATATTTAACAAGTGCTTTCTTCACAATGAGCTTACAAATTAGGCAGGGAACATATTAATATTTCCACTTAACAGATTAATAAATTGGGGCCTGAGAAGGTAAAATGGTCCAATGGTCACATAGTTATTAAGTATTGGAGCCAGGATTAAAACTCATCTTCTAAATTCATCATTTTTTTCTAAGAACCACTAATTGCCTACTTATATGTAATCTGCACTCTCTCATAAGCTTCCATCACATTAAATAGGTCTTTGTTGCACTAAAGAAACCTGATCAGTATATGTTGGTTTTGTGATAATTCACTATAGAAAAGGGCAAAGGGATAGACTAGATGTCAAAGGTCAGAGCTTCAAGTAGCTTTCAAATCCTTCAATGGTATAACTGTCTCAGCAGGTACACATTTATGATATGCCGTACCTTTGTTGATGAGCCAAAGCCAAATATATCCCTGATATTCCAAAAAGTTCTTCTAAATAAAAAATAGTGATTTTGTACTGCCACACATTTAATTTACAATCACACTGGGCATGTGATCTTCCTGAAAGGTAGTTTTTAAGAAGATACGCAAGCTATTGAAGCAAATCTGGGAAACTGACCAGTTTCAAATCACAAAAAGATGGCATGATTTAAATATGGTATGGAACGTGGGGGAGCCTACCACAAAAATATCAGTAACATAGTATGTAAGGAGGTGAAAAAGAAGTATCCATGGAAGCAGTCTTTGCCAGGAACAATAACTTGTCTTTGGTAATATGTTTGTACTTTTTTTTAAACCTCTCTTTTGTTCATATTTATCATGATTCACTATCAGAAGCATTATCAAAATTACTCATAAAACTATAAAATTCTATTCTTAGTTTAGCAAGAATGGGTCAGTAAAGTTATTCTCCAATTCATAAATGGTCAAAGGAAGCTTTCAAAAGAAGAAATCTAGGGGCAGCTAGGTGGCACAGTGGATACAGCACGTGCCCTGGTGTCAGGAGGACCTAAGTTCAAATCCAGCCTCAGACATCTTACACTTACTAGCTGTGTGGCCCTGGGCAAGTCACTTAACCCCAATTGCCTCACCAAAAAAGCAAAAAAAAAAAAAAGAAAGAAAAGAAATCCAAGCTATCAACAATTTAAAAAAAAAAAGAAAGCTCCAAATCACTAATATTTACAGAAATGCAAACTAAAGCAATTGTGGGGTTCTACCTCACACTTATCATATTGACAAAATTGACCAAAAAGGGAAAATTACCAATGATGGAGGGACCTTGTGAAAACAGACAAACTAATGTACTGTTGATAGGGCTGTGGATAAGTTTGGTCATTTAGGAAAGCAATTTGGAACTATACCTAATAATTTACTAAACTATAATACAGATCAGTGTTATGATTCAGTGATACAATTGCTGGGTCTATACCTCCAAAGAGATCAAAGAAACAGAGAAAGGACCCATACATACAAAAATGTTTATAGCAGTTCTTTTAGTAGTAGCAGCTAAAAATTAGAAACTAAGGGGGAGCCCATCAATTGGGCAATGGCTTAACAAATTCTGATAAATGAATATAATGGATTACTATAATGCTCTAAAAATGATGAAAAAGACAATTCAGAGAAACTCAGGAAGATATTTTGAACTGATGCTGAAGCCCTCATTCATACTTCTCTGAAAGAAAAAGTAGAGTTGCGGTTAGTGAGGTAGGGCAAGCAATGAAATTTATTTACAATTGTAAATTATAAGTGGCATTTCATGCATTAGTTTTGTGAATTCATTTATATTTTTGGTAAATAGAAAGGGGGTATGTAAGGTGGCTTTATGGAGACTTCAACATGTTATCAATGACAACTTGTTCCAATCTCATTTTGATTCTGTGTATATCTTCACCTTTTAGATGCTTCTTGTAGACAACAGATTGTAAGGGTTTGTTTTCCTATCCATTCTGCCACTCTGTTGTTTTATTGAATTGTTTAGTTCATTCATGATAAAAGTTAACAGTGTTAAGCTTGTGTTTTCCTCCATTTGTTTCTTTAGTACTGCTTTTTAAAATATTTTATTCCCTTCCTCATTTAGGTCAGTACCTGTCCCTTCCATCGGTTTTCCTGATAATACTTCCACATGAATCTATTTCCGTAGGCTCCTCTCCACCTTCCCCTGCTGTCATTTGCCTACCCTTATCCTAGTGAGGGAAGTTTTTACTTTCTTTTATCTATTTCTTTCCCCTTCTCTTTTTTTTCCTCTCTCAGTTAAGCAGTTAGTTTCAAGTCTCTCCCATCTTCCCCTCCAACATTTTATATTTATTAGTATTCTTTTGAAGTGCCTTTTTCTAAAAATGCTTTCTTTGCTTTTTCCCCTCTTCTCATCCAGTCAATTTTGAAATTGTGTTTTCTGATTTCTGAACTATATCCTTATTTTTTTTCCTTTATTCTATGTTCAATGTTGGAATGAAGCTTATGAAATCCCAGGTTTGAGCTTTCTTGTCTAACCAATTTCTAAGTTAGTCATTATAGATCTGGCCCTATCATCCTTTTTTCTGCTGTGTCTCATTCTTAGAAATATCAATTCATAAAAGTAAGATTGGATAGAAACAATATTGTGGTATATAAACTACCCCTTATCCGAAATCATTCAGTTCATTCCTAAACTCCTCCCTGAAGGCCATATACCACTTCATACCTTGAGTTCATACCACAACCCACCATGTGTGCTAGGAGCTGACATAACCCTTCTCCTAGACCAAGATGTTGCCTGTCAAAGCACAATATTCTCTCAGTAAAGGTAACCCTCTAATGTACCAATTCCTCCTAAACTAAACCCTTTGTCTTCAAATGAAAAAAAAACTTTTAAACATAGAATAATTGATTTCATTACTTATTCTTTCCTTGATAACTGTGGTTATTTATATATCTTGGATTTTTGGTGTTCGGGGATATCTGAAAGTTAAATATTCTGCTAATATCTATTTGGAAGTCTGCAGGAATCCCTCAGAATGCTCTCTTTTGTTGAACAGCCTTTTTTCATTGATGTTTCGGTTCAGATTGTCAGCGCATGTCCTTTTGGGTTGCAGCTTGAGCTCCTTTTCTTTTTCAAAATATGTTAGCCCATTCTCTTTGCAATTTCTTATAGCTGCAATTGTGTTATTCAAATTTCTTTTCCTTTATATCTGAAGGCCTTTCTCCTGGCAGGCTCCAAATTTTGTTGCTCATCATTCAAACTGTTCAATTGAACCACTACGTGTCATAAAGTTTGAAGCATATTGCTCCCTCACCCCAACTGGGGCAATCTGTAAATTCTTTCAATTGGGGCTTTGTTGTTTGTATTAAGAAATTCTGGGCAGGTTACTTGTATTATTTCCTATACTATAGTGCTGATACTTTTTGATATGTCATGTTCTTCTGGGAGACCTATTAGTCTCAAGTTATTACCACACATCCTGTCCTCAGTCACTCATTTTAATTTATATTGAGTGTTATTTTAGTGCCTTTTGCTTCTCTTGTGCCAGATTTTCTTGCACTTCTGAATTTTCTGTCTTTCAAATCTATTAATAGTTTATTTCTTTAGAGAGATTCCCCAGAGTGGATTCAATTTTTCTAATTAGCTAATTGAGGAGTTTTTTTTATTCTACATTGATAGCATAAGTTCCAACCGATAGTCACTACTAATTTCTTCTTTTATGAAATTCATTTCTTTTTTGAACCATTCTTGAGCTTCTTTTGGTGGTTCCACGCTTTCTTTTGGAACCCATGATATTCTGTATTTATTCAGATCTTGATTCACTTTCCTTTTACTTTTGTATATTTGTAAGAGACCTTTGTATTCTTTTCCTACTGGTTTTAGGATCCTTTCTGTTTAATGATCTGCTGGTGTTCTGCAATTTGATTGATCTTTTTTT
Source organism: Vombatus ursinus (assembly GCF_900497805.2). NCBI lineage: Eukaryota > Metazoa > Chordata > Mammalia > Diprotodontia > Vombatidae > Vombatus > Vombatus ursinus. Next base: position 48,347,709 of record NW_020954564.1, on the reverse strand, counting down.
CTATTGAAATTTTTTGCATTTCAGCCTCTTAATTTTATTCCCTATCATACATTTTCAGAATTTTCCTCCTTCAATGGTGAGGATGTCCCCTGAGTATGGGAATTAAAAGATTGCCTCAGCTTCCTCACACTGGAGGATAAAAGGATAACTAGCATTGGTCCCTGCCGTGAGTAGCCTCTTTGGAACAGTACTAACCATGGCTGGGATTCAGTGTCCTTACTTCAGGCCCAGCACAGATACTCATAATCACCTATTCTAATTCCTCTCTGCTCTCCTTTCTGGCTGAACCGAATTGATATCTGCTGCCTTTTACAGGGAGGTAGGAGAGGAAAGGGCTCCAGGCAGACTCCCTGAAGCTTTAGGGGTTTCAAATCAGGTTATAGTCAAAAGGTAGCAAATTTTCAGCATCAGCTTCACATGGCTGGGCACAATATTTGCCACTTTTTTCAGAGTATAGAAAAAGGGAGGTATTGTTCCAGAAAAATCTATGCAGCAGTAAGGGATTTCTAGATGGACTCCAGGCACAATTACGTGTGTTATCTTGCTCTCCTGCCATCAGTATGTGAATGCTGGTAGAAGAATGCAAATAAGTGAATACTTTAAGAATTAGAGCTCTCCATTGTTATTTCACAAGGTTTTTACTTGTTGGTGCTATCATTTTTGTCCTGTGGATTTGTCCACAATTGTTCTACATCTGGAGCATAATTCCTCCCTTTTTTTTTTAGGGTTGAAGAACTGAAGGGTTTTATAGAAAATGATTAATCCACCATCTTTCTGTTCATATTACCCATAGATTCCACCATTCACAACTTGTGCACAATAAGTAGAATAAGAAGTAAAATCAAGGGCATATATGACTGAAAAAGGAGATGAGCTCACCATCTATTGAGAGTGAGGACTAACAAATCCAGAGATCAGATAATAAACTGATACCTATTAAATATTAAAACAACCAAAGTAAAGATTCCAGCGCTTCATGTACAAGAATCACGCAAGACTAGAAGGTATGGAGAGCTTATGATTTGAACCAATGGGATTAGTCCTCTAATAACATCAATGAGATTATGGATCCATCTGAATATCAGAGAAGGAAGAGACAGCTTAATTTAGTGGAAAGAGCACCGGCCATTAGGATTAAAAGAAATAATAGATATGCAAGTAAATATACATGCAAAACACTGTTTCCCTCAGATTAATCTAGTCTTAGAAAGTCAGAGCAGCAGAGTGAATAGGACTTTGGAGTCAGGAAGACTTAGATTCAAATCATAACTTTGTCAGATAGTAGTCACTAGTGTGACACTAGGCAAGTTAAGTAATTTTTCAATGCCCCCAAGAAATTCCAAGATCCTAAGTAATAGGCAAATTAGTGATTTTTATTTGTGGAGTTTGCACACCAGGAGATCCCACACACCAAAGAAATTCCAAGTCAAGGCCAAAAAAAACCACACACACACACACACACACACACACACACACACAAAATGATAACACATTTCATTGAAAGCTTGGCTTGTTAAAGAAATAAGTAAGGAGTATATATTAGTTTTAATTTTTTTAAAACTCTGGTTAATCAAGATCTATACATGTTGAATATGGCAGTTTTCCTCTTATTACTTGACTTTTCCCCACTAACACAAAGCATGTAGTGGGTGCCCTAATAGTTGTTACTAACAAATAACTGTTATATTGAAAGGGATGTTATTTACATAAGTAAATAGCTTTCTGATATATAGATAAAACCATGATCTTACTAATGTGAATATTCCCTGGACTAATACAAAGAGCAAACCATTCACACTTTTTAATGTTATTATTTTTATATCTTCCTCCTTAGAAGTTCTACCTAATGAACCAGAGATCTACCTCAGATTCTTTTAACAGTTTGTGGAAGCCAGTTCGATCCTTGGTCTATCAGCTTGTTTTCCTTTGTTCTTCCTAAAGAACAGTCCACTTCCTTTTCTTGATATAAATGTTCTTAATATTTCCTTGTATAATCATTCATGTTATCATTGAAAATAAGCTGAATCTAGATAACACCCACTATGTATTTTTGTTAAGTAAATCATTATGCCTTACAAAATCAACATGTGATATGGAACCAAATACTCTAACCACCCTACCCTTCCAACACAAAACAGGAACAATAAAATAATCCTATAAAAACAGTAAACAACCTATCTAGCAAAAGTGCTCTATTCCACTTATCTACTACAGTGGTATGAACTACTGTGTTGAAGATTTGTATTGATGGACATCAAAAAATGCTGTTTGCTTGAGCTTTCCAATTGGTAAATTGCTGGAGAAAAGAGCTCTTACTGTTTAATAATACAACTGTGGTTAGCCAAGGAGATTGCTAAAATCCATGAGTGGAATATAAATTTTCCAGTTAAATGATATATTTGAAAGAACCAACTTCTGAACCAATATCAATGTAGAATAAATTCCTAGTTACTAAAAATATCTGACTATTGTATATAGTTAGACATACTACTGATCAAGATTATAGGCCATTGTGCTTCAATTTCTACATGTTTCAGGTCTTCCTTTAGAATCCAATATTTACTGATCTTTTCGATGTAGAGGCTGAATTGTTATAAGGAGCAACTAGAAAGGTTGAGGATGTTGTAGAAGTCATGACTATTTAGGTACAAGTTGATCTTAACTTCAGTAGGTTTCTCTCAACTTTGAAATTCTATGAATCTGTGATTCTAATGTTTATGTGGGAAAGTTCTATAAATAACTATCACTGAATTTTTACTTCAAATAGAAACTGTTCAACAGTGATAGACTTAGCTCTTCTCAGCAATACAATGATCCAAGAAAATTCCAAAGGACTCATGATGAAAAATGCTGACCACATCCAGACAAAGAACTATGGAGTCTGAATGCAGATCGAAGTCTACTATTTTTGCTTTTTTTCTTCTTTCTAGTGGTTTTTCCTTTTGTTCTGAATCTTCTTTCACAACATGACTAATGTGGAAATGTTTAACATGATTTTTTTAATAAATTTATTTGTTTTGAATTTTCAACATTCACTTCCATAAGATTTTGAGCTCCAAATTTTCTCCCCATCTCTCCCCTCTCCCCACCTCAAGATGGGGTGTAATTTGATATAGGCTTTACACATACATTCATATCAAACCTATTTTCAAATTAGTCTTATTGTAAAGAAGAATTAGAACCAATGGGAGAAACCATGAGAAAGAAGAAACAAACAAAAAAATGAAAAAAATGAGAGAGCAAATAATATGCTTCGATCTGCATCCTGACTCCATGTTTCTTTCTCTGGGTGTGGATAGCATTTTTCATCAGTATGTGTGTACATTTTTCACTTTTGGAGTTGTCTTAGATCCTTGAATTGCTAAGAAGAGATAAGTCTACCAAAGTTAGTCATTGCACAGTGTGGCTGTTACTGTATACAACGTTCTCCTGGTTCAGCCCACTTCACTCAGCATCAATTCATATAAGTCTTTCCAGGTTTTTCTGAAGTCTGCTTGTTCGTCATTTCTTATAGCATAACAGTATTCCATTACATTCATATAAAACTTCTTCAGCCATTCCCCATATGTTTAACATGATTATACATGTATCACCTATTTCAGATTGCTTCCTGTCTTGGGGAAGGGGGAGGGAAGGGAGGAAAGGAGAAAAATTTGTAGCTCAGAATCTTACAAAGATGTATGTTGAAAACTATGTTTACATGTAATTGGAAAAAATATTATTAAGTAAAAAAAACCCAATACATCTTTTCTCTGACCTTATCCAGTAACAACTCACTTATCTAGCACTTAAAGGTTTACAAAGCACTTTCCTCACAACCCTGGGAGGTCTGTATTGTAAGTCCATACTCCCATTTTACAAACTGTGAAGCAGAGGTTCACAGGTGAAGTTATTTGCCCAAGATCACAGGGACAATTAGCATCTGAACAAGCACTTCAACTCTAGTCTTCTCACTCTAAGGCCAAGATTTTGTCCACTATACGTTCCATCACACCATACTGAAATAATCCTTTATTGAGAGGGGGGAGGAAATGTATCTTTACATTAAATTGTCCACAAATTCTCCCTTGGAACAAACAAGCAACCTCTTTTGATTAATTATTGCTATTTCTAGTCACCTAGTTTTTCAACAAGAGCCCAAAATACAGTTTATATAGGAAAAGAGAATAGATACTTCAAATATTTCTAATACCAACCGAAATTCCATTGATCTCTTACCTGGATGGGGAAGTAACATTGGAGTCCAAAACACAATAAGCCAGCCAAACACAAACTCTGAAAGGTCCTATTAAGTCATGAAAGTTGAGTACTAGTTCAGTGACAGTAAGTCTATCACCCAAGGCCTCTTTTAGCTAAGTTCAGAGAATTTCATCATTCTGCCCTGGTCAGACCATATCTGGAGTACTATGTTTACCTCTGAATGCTATATTTTAGGAAGGAACATGTCTAGCTTAACTATATCCAGAAGAGGGTGATCAGTATGATGAGAGGACCAGAAACCATTCCATTAGGCATATCACCTGAAAGAAACTTAGGCCCAAATAAAAGATGTAGGAAGTACAGAAGTATTTGCAGGGGTGCCATATGAATAAGTGATTATACTTGTTCTGTTAGTCTAAGAGGGCAGTACTAACAAAAAAATGTGCAAAAAGGCACATTCCAGCTAAATATAAGGAATAACTTCCTAACAATTTAAGCTGTCTAAAAGTAGAATACGAGTGAGTTCCTATCAACGGAAGTCTGTAGAAACTGGATGACAATTTTTAGTGATGTTATAAATAGTAATTCCTATTCAGGCACTATATGGTCTCGACCTCCCTTCCAATTCTGAGATTCTATTATTCACTAAGTGATGGTATTTGGGGAGCAATAGCCACTGCTGAAATATCTACTAAGAGAAAAGACTGATTGATATGTTGGAGGAGAGGGTACCCATGTCAATGACATCATAAATCTTTTGAAGGATTGAAAGAGATAACTACTCATCTGACTATCAAAAGGGAGCTAAGTACATACATGAAGCCCTTGGGGCTATTACCATGTACTCAAAATATTTGGAACACTGGATGAACAAATAAACAATGATGTTAAGCATTTTTAGATTGGATCATAAAATGTCAGAAAGAGTTTATTTTTTGTTGTTCTAGATCTGTGATTTTATTGAATCAATAAAGATCAGCACCTTCTCTACAACTCATACTCTTAAGAGAGTTGCTTGGAGCACTGACAGGTTAAATGATTTGCCTAGGGTCACATAATGTAATAGCTAGCATTGATATAGTGCTTAAAGTTTCCAAAGAGCTTTATAAATATCATCTCATTTGATCCTCAAAACAATCCTTTGAAGTAGGTGCTATTATCTCCATTTTACAGATGAGGAAACTGATATTAAGTCATGTAGCTAGTGTCTAAAGCAAGATTTGCAGTCAGATCTTCCTGACTCCTGGTCAAGCACTCTAACCAGAGACAAGAACTGAACCCAGGTTATTCTTACCCTGAGATTGATTCTCTATCTACTACATCATACTCCCTGAGTATGAGTTTGGTCTAGTATTAACTCATGGAATAAATATTTATAATATGTCATTTTACACAAATACTATTTCTTATACATAAAACTATCTAGTTAAATTGTGCACCTGAAGTCAGGTTTGCTGATTTACAAAAGAAAGCAATTAAAGGTTGATTGCATTAGAAATTATTCAGTATTTAAACATTTACAGAGGCACAATAGTGTTTCACATCTGCATGTTGCCACTCACACATAGAAGGAGTGTATAATGGAGCAGTAATTAGACAAAAAGAAGGTCACCCTGAGAACAAAAGATATAATTTCCTTGTTAACCATTTCTTCCTTCTTTCCATTGAAGTTTTCTGAACACCAAAAAACTCTCTAATTTTGCCTTCTCTTCTTGTAAATAATACAAGAATAAATGATCATGAGATTATCTTGGCTAAATTCAATAAGGAAGTGACATATAAGGACAGTGTCCATAATGTACTTGAAAAAAAAAAAAACAACCAAATACTCAGCTGAAAAAAAAATGCAGCGTAATTCCAAAGTTGTATTGATAGTGGCCTTGAATGCAACGTTCATTAACCAAGCCTGTGAAAATTTGTGTTATAATTATGGATAAATACACTAGCAATCTTTTAATACTCTATGGGAATATAATAGCCATCAGAATAGTTCATAATCCTAGATTTGAACAGCTTTTCTAACTACAAGCTGTCTGAGTAATTACTAAGCTGTCTGAGAATTGTGAACTCTGTACCTTTTTATTGCACTGACTGGCTATTTGTTATTACTTCAAGTAGTAATAATATATTAAAATATTTATTTAATATATAAAAATGCATGTTTGCATTTAAATTATACTGAATCCTAAATTCAAAACTTAAGTTTAGAAAAGTATAGTGAAGTCACACACAACCCTGTTTACCCATGGCAGCAATCAACAGGCATTTACTGAGTGCTTACCATACTGTCTGGCACTAAGCTAAGAGCTAGGGACACAAGGAAAGACAAAAACAATCCCGGCCCTCAAAGAACACATATTCTAATGTGGAAGACAAATATGAAAATAAGTAGGAACAAACAAGATATGTATATACAGAGGGAAGGTGAAGACACTAGTTGGTAGAGGAACTAGAAAAAACTCCTACAGAATAAACAGGAAAAGTTGCTATTTTAAAATCCCACAAATAACAGCACAAACTCTATAATAAGTCACCATATTTAGAGTCAGAAAACCTGAGTTTGAAACTTAATTTTGCTACTGACTACCTCTGTGCCTTGGGCAAGTCACCTGAATACTCAGGGACTCAGTTTCTTCCCCTATAAAAGAAAAGCTAGAGCATCTCTAAAGGCTATATGTGCAGCTCTACACTCTATCCTATTTGGATGTGTTTTGATGAGAAAGTAGGAGATATTTAGAAACAATCCTCAGGCAGATGATCAAATCAAATATTGCCAAGAAATTCCTAGTCACACTACCTCACAGGGAAAGGTGGGTAGTCACACTACTTCACACTTCTTCAAAAGGAAAATGTTTTGTAAATCCAAAGCATTGTATTACTGTGAGTTATTATTATCACTGAAAGCTATCCTGGGACAGCTAATGGTACCTTTGCATACTGTTTCAAGATTCACAAAGTCTTTACATATATTATTTCGCTTGATCCTCACAACAATCCTGAAAAAGTAGCTGATACATGTACCACCAACCCTCTTTCTATAAATGTAGAAACTGAGGCTCAGAGGTGAAGTGTGCATTTAAAGTCTCACATCATTCTTTCTCTGGAAGTGGAACATGGATTCAAACTCACATCTTATGATTTGAAATTCTGATTTTTTAAATGGAATCATCTCATTCCAGTATTTCTTGATTCCAAAATGTATCTATTAATCTCTTGTAATTATTAACAAAGTGAAATCCACTTGTTCATTATAAAATTGTTATTATTAAAAGATAGTAGACTTATAATAACCTTACTTATTATGGGTGCATTCTAATGGAGAATGTCATAATTTTATGGGGAAATCAATATTTTTGTATTAGTCTCATGGGAACAATAATCAGGTTCTCCTGGAGAATTTTCTGCCCATGCATATGTACAGCTGAATTTATCGGTCTGATTTTCCAAGAGCTGAACAATTCACCTTGAGTAGGAAGTAGTTACAGAATATATCCACGAGCTGTTTAAGAAAAAAAGGGAAACAAGTCTGAATAAAAGAAAGATATATTCAGAGATACTTCTTTCTCAGTTTTGGGAGATGTCTCATTAATATACCTTTCAAAAAATTTTTCCGGGGTAGCTAGGTGGCACAGTGGATAGAACACCAGCCCTGGAGTCAGGAGGACCTGAGTTCAAATGTGACCTCAGATCAAACACATGACACTTACTAGCTGTGTGACCCTGGGCAAGTCACTTAACCCCAATTGTCTAAAAAGTTAAAAAAAAAAATTTTAGGGGCAGCTCGGTGGCGCAGTGGATAGAGCACCAGCCCTGAAGTCAGGAGGACCTGAGTTCAAATCTGGCCTCAGACCAAACACTTGCCACCTACTGGCTGTGTGACCCTGAGCAAGTCACTTAACCCCAATTGCCAAAAAAAAAAAATTTCCAATTAAAAAAAAACTATTTTCTTTCTCCCTCTCCACCTCTCTCACCCCAACTGTTAAGAAGAAAAATAGAAACAAAATCCTTTTAACAATATATGTGGTCAAGCAATACAATCTCACACACTGGCCATGTCCAAAAGAAAAAGAAGTCTCAATCTTCACCTTGAGTCCATCACCTCTCTGTCAAGATATGCGTAGGATGTTTCATTCAGGGTCCTCTAGAATTATGATTGATCAATGCATTGATCAGAATTCTTAAGCTTTTCAAAGTTGTTCATTTTTACAATACTGATGTTATAATATAAGCTGATTTCTTGGTAATGCTTACCTTACTCCGTATCAACTGATCAAATTTTCCAGGGTCTCTGAAACTATCTGCTTCATTATTTCTTGCATCACAATAGGATTCCATTATATTTATATGCCACATCTTATTCAGTCATTCCCCAATTAAGGGATATCTCCCTAGGCCCCCCCAGTTTCTCTGTTCTTTGCCACCACAAAAGGAGCTGCTATAAATATTTTTGTACATATGGATCTTTTTATTCTTTCTTTGATATAGATATAGTAGCAGTATCCTATGTAAAAGAGTATGCAGAGTTTTCTAACCTTGGGGACCATAGTTCCAAACCACTTTCCAGAATGGCTAGACAGTTCACAGCTCTACCCATAGTGCATTAATGTGCCTGTTTTCACAAAACTCCTCCAACATTTGTAATTTTCCTTTTTTATCAGATGTGTCAATCTGTAAAAACCTTAAGGCTGCTTTAATTTGCATTTCTCTAAATATTAGTGATTTGGAGCCTTTTTCACATCAGTGTTGCTAACTTGGATTTTCTCATTTGAAAACTGTCTGTTCATATTCTTCTACTATCACCTAAAGGATAGCTTTTTGTCTTATATATTTGGATCAACTCCTTATAAAACTTGGAAATGTGACCCTTACCAAAGAAACTTGCTGCAAGGATTTTTTTCCCCCAATTGTTTCCCTCCTAATTTTAGCAGCACTGGTTTTGTTTATGCAAAAACTTTATAATTTTATGTAATCAAAATTGTCCAATGTATTTTCTCTGTGTCTTTCTTTGTTTCGTTTGGTCATGAACTCTCTCTTTATCCATATACCTGAAAGATAATTTCTCCCTTGCTCCTCTAATGCTTCATAATGTCACCCTTTGTGTCAACTTTATATATCCATTTGAAGCTCATCTTGATATACAGTTTAAATGTTAGTCTATACTTAGTTTCTGTCAGAGTGTTTTCTAATTTTCCCATCAGTTTTTGTCAAATAGTGAATTCTTTCCCCAGCAGATGGGGTCTTTGGGTTTATCAGATACCAGGTTACTCTGTTCATTACCAGCATGTCATTTAAAGGGAGTAATTAACTCAGTAATTAAAGAGTCCTTCATATGTGTTTTTAGAGTGTTATCTTAACTCTTAACTCTTTCTCTCAAAAAAATGTGTTTTCTTAAAAATAAAATGTCATCTACATAAGTGAATCTGGACCCCTTTAATCAAAGTATATTTGGTGGCATTTTCTTTCAAAGCCCATTAAAGTATGTTTTTCATTTTAAAACTACATATTAATTTCTTTGAACAGAACTATATGGTCAATTCTTTTACTAAAAACTAAAAATAAAAATAAAAAACAGAGAGAAGGCAAGTTAATTGTCAGTGGTCACTTGATAAAATGACAGAGGGGATTTAATCAATCAAATAGCATTTACTGAGTATCCTGGTGGTGGAGAGAAGAGGGAAATAGAGCTATTAAGACATCTCATATAATGTTGTCCCAAACAACATCATTTTCCATTAGTGTCATTAATACATTATAATCAAATTTTACCATGCCATTCAGTCAATCACCAGAGAAGCAAATTATATATATATGGTCCACAATAATCCAAGCACCTAAACCTCAACAGTAGTAAGTACTCCTGAGCATCACTTTGTTTATAGTTGCCATAACACAAAGCGTGTGCATATGCATTGTTCCTAAGGAAACAAGCCCTCCCCTTTAATGTTGCTTCTCCATTAATAATTCTAGGTGGAATATTCCAGTACTATCTTAGATACAGTCCTTGCTGCTGAAGAAGCTTAAAATTGGCCAGGGGAGAGAAAATATTTACAAGTAAAGATAGATATAAACATTCTAAGCATTGTGAAATTGGAAATTACGGTAGATTTGCAAATAGATGGAGTTCAACTCTAGATCTATAACCCAAAGTATTTATATAGCCTTCTTTGAACAATATCATATACAATTAACAAATATTTTTTGATAATGGCTTTGTACAGGAGACAGACTTAGAGATATGATTTAAAGGTAGGGAAGAATGCATAAGAATGCTATCCTATACATTAGACCTTACAACTTCTCTACTCTGGAACGATATATTTCTCTTCCTAGCCACAGGCTGCCCACTCACTAGTCTTTACAACATTCACTAGTGGTGGTAAGAAGTAATTTAATACAACAGCCCTACCCACAGAAAATTTCCACTCAACTTTAGAGGCTTGTCATATCTGTCCCATCAATTGGTGAGAAGAAATGAAAATGGATTCTCAAGAGCAATAGGCTTAATGCACTACCCTGAGGTAGTAAACCATCCCACTTATTGTAAATAGTTTTGAAACCCAGCGATATAACTATAAGAGCCATTTCTTGTCTGTAAAAGCAAAGGCTAAGGCATATTAACTGCTGGAGCTTCAAGTCATCAGTATAGCTAAAATACCAGATGCAGAAGAAAAAAAAAAGTAAAAAGCCTACCAGCAAGAGTGATCTCTTTTGGATTATCTGTGGCCCTGGCAAACTGAATACTCAACAATCAGAAAACAGATTTGGTGATTTGTAACATTCACATATTAACCACATTTTCATCATCACATAACTACAAATAAATTAAATGGACATGGAGGCAAGGAAAATATAAAACTATATAAAAATTTGCAAAGTTTATGGAACATAAAATTAAAATAAAAACAACATATTGTAGAAAATATTTATAGCAAGCATTTTTGAAATCTCACATCAAAAATTTATAAGGAATGGGTAAAAATATTCTAGAGCAATTCAGCCTTTCTCCCCACCCCATACCCTACCATCCATGGATAAATTATCGAAATATAAAGACTTGTTTTTCTTGCCATCTCAATGGGGGTTAGAAGAGATAGAAGACAGAGAGAACATCTCCATTTGAAAATGAAATTTAATTTTTAAAAAATATAACTAGATAATTTAAAAAGAAAATAAACAAATTTCAAATAAGCTCCTAAACATCATTCAAGCTCCCCAATAATCAAAGAAATGGAAATTAAAACAAGGTAGGGGCAGCTAGGTGGCACAATAGATAGAGCACTGGGCCTGGAGTCAGGAAGACTCATCTTCTCTAGTTCAAATCTAGCTTCAGACACTTACTAGCTATGTAACCCTGGGCAGGTAAGTGAATCCTGTTTGCCTCAGTTTCCTCATCTGTAAAATAAGCTGGAGAAGGAAATGGCAAATCACTCCAGTATCTCTTCCAAGAAAATCCCAAATGGGGTCACGAAGAGTCAGACATGACTAAAAAAGACTGAACTGAAAACTGAACTGAGGAATCATATCATATTCACCAAATTAACAAAAATAAATAACAAAATTCTGTGCTGCTGAGCATGTGAAGAATGTACACTCATACATTGCTAATAGAATTGCAAATAAGTAGAAACATTTCAGAGAACAATCTGATACCATGTTATAAGAAAGAATGACCTTTGTTTCCTCAATAAGCTCACTATTAGAAATACACTCTAAAATAGTCCATCAGTATAAAAATAGTTGCATTATTTGTTAATATGGAAGGAAACAGCAAATAACTTCAGTGTTCAACATTACAATAGCTAAACAAACCATGCAATATCAATATACTTAAATACTACAATTCAATTAACAATAATAAATATGAATATAAAGAAAACAACAGAAACAGAATGGAAAGAACTATATTGACAATAACTTCAGTCACATAAAAGAAAAAAGCAGGCAAGAACATAAAGATGAAAGGAAACAAATATCTCAAGGGAACATAGAAAGAGGGGAAAGTAGGTATGGTTATTTCTATGTAGAAATTCATTTTTCAAAATTTAAATAGTTTTAGTTTATGTTTAATGAGTTTTAATGTTTAAAATTCATAATAAACTATTTTAAATGGATATATGGACTGGGGATAGGTGACACATGCCTGTAATCCCTGCTATTGAGAGAATCTGAGGCTGGTGGATTACTTGAGTTCAAGAGTTTTGTGATGAATTGTGTTAAGCTTATCAAATGTCTGAACTAAGTCCAGTACCAGCATGGTGGGGGTGAAGGGAGAGGTGGAAGCAGAGTGGTGGAGGCTGGGGCTGGGAAGGGTCTCCAGGCTATTTAAGGAAAAGCAAATTGTCCTAGGTTAGAAACAGTACTGGTCAAAAATCCTGTGCTGATCATGAGTGACCAGCCTGGGCAAAACCTAGTCCTCCCAAAAAATAATTAGAATAACTAAAAAAAAAAAGATAAATCTAACTTTGCAAAAAATTATATTGCTCTTACACTTAGCATTCAGCAACTGAAGAAAAGCCAGAAAGATACAAGTAAAAGCTATTGTTTAGCATGTTTATCAAAAAGACAGAAGAGTGAATATTAAAATTCTACACTACAGAAGAGTGGCTGCCTTATTTTTCTATTTCTCTGCTTTCATGAACTGAAATGAGATACTTTAAAGTGACATAATTTCAACTAGCCATTTTTAAAAATCACTCCTGGGGTTTTATGTATTATGTTGGTTTACTTTTAAAATTTATATTTTAAAAAAAAACCTTTCATTAGCATTAAAATGGGAATTGTATTCCTATTAATGGTCCATAGTCACTTCAGTGTCAAGGCCAGTGAAACCGTTCCACTGGGTAAAGCCCTAAGTTAAAATATTATGAGACTTGATATATATTCCTTCATAACTGTTAAAGCATCAATGGCATTATTACAATTTATATGTTGCATATGTTCTTTCTACCAAGAGCCTGGTAGTCCTCTGAGATGGGAGTGAGGCTGACGTGAGCAGCTCTGCCTCACTTAAATCCAATTCACACACAATTCAAGACATCACCCTTGTGATATCATTGGTCCTCTTTAAGAAGGAAGGATAAACAAAAAATAAAACAAACAAAAAATGATAATAATGATTATTCTGATTGATTCTGAATGTTATACTTTTATTAGCAAATAATTCAGACTCAATACAATGGGTTAGTAGATATATCATACCCAAATCCTAAATTTTATTTTTCTCAGTCTTATTCTGAGTTTAGAAAACAATAAAGATGTTTCAGCAAGAAATAGCAGAAGGATTAGATTTAGAATTAGGAGATCTAGGCTCAAATTTTGCTTCTGATAACAGCCAAGAAATTGTGGGAATACTACTATGTCTTTCTCACTGATTCTTCATCTATAAAATGAGTATGAAAATACTACCTACAACACAAAGTACCTGAAAAGATCAAATGAGATCATATATGAAGTAGACTTTATAAATTGCAAAGTGATATATATACATATACATATATACCTATATGCATACACACATACATGTACACACACATATATTTCAAGACCTCCATACCAACACAGAAAAAGTTAGTATCACTGGACTCTCATTATAACAAGATCTATCGGAGCACATTTTTTTTTAAATGAGCTCACCTTGGGCCCTAAAGAAAGGTCTTGAAATATCAGAAGTAACTGTCTCACCTATAACATGCATACTTGAAAACAAACAGAAGGAAAAATATTACAATGAATCTCTAGTTTCAGAGTTCTTAGTCTTTTTTATTTCAGACACTCCACCTCCTTTGGCTGTCTTGTAAAATCTATGGACCCCTTCTCTCAGAATAATGTTTTTAAGTGCATAAAATGTATGACATTACAAAGGAAATAAATTATATTGAAATACAGTCATCAAAAAATTTTTAATTCATAAACCCCCTGAAATCTTGGGACCCTAGGTTAAAAACTTCTGGATATATCAATGTCACTTGGAAAAAGCAATATAACAAAGCTTCCTTGAAAGAGAGGATGTAGTCAATGTCTTTAAGACATGTATCACCTAGGTATAAATAATAACTCTGCCAGGTCCAGAAAAAAATCACAAATAAATACGCTAATATTTAAATTTTAGAATTTAGAATTTAGATATTTCATGTAAAATGTTCAATTCAGGAAAAAGCTGAGAGACTGATCTCTAAGCCAGAAGGAACAAATGTAATATAAATTATATCCTCAAAACACTCTGCTTGGTACACATACCAATCAGCTTATAATTGTATTTTCTTGTTGACCATTCTAATGAGTTGGGGAGTAGGTGGGAGAAAGGTTGGGAGAAGCAATATAAATAAAATTGTCATCAGTTGCGTAGCATAATAAATAGTGCTTGACATAGAATAAGTACACCTGGCTTCAAATCCTGCCTTAAGCATTTACTATCTCTGTGATGATGGGCAAGTTACTTAATCATTCAAAGTCCAAATTTCATCTGCTAACTGGAAATAACAATGCTTGAAGTAACTACCTCATAGGATAGTTGTGAGAAAAGTTTTATAAAACTTAAAGCACTATATAGATGTTGATTATTATTTTTCATATATATAGACACAGATATATCACATAGAATTAATGAGCACTACCATAAAAACCAAAAAAGGTAATATTATAACCTAAAAAAATTATAGCCTCAAATTTTAATCTGACATTTTAACTTAAATTTTTTAATCTAAAATTTTTAATATGAAAAGTAGAAAAAATAAATCCTAACAGTGAAATGAAATTCTGTAATTGTAATTTAGAATAACTAAAGAAAATGTTGTAAAATTTTCTTGAAGTTGGGATGATAATGTTAATTCACATTTACATAGTACTTTAAAGTGCACAAGAAAATGAAAGTTATTAATTACGCATACCCTCTGACCCAAGATATCACTAGTAGTAGTGTGTGGTGGAAGATGAACTAAAAAGGGAAGAGATTTGAGCCAAGCTCTTGAGCCATCAAGTGGCATGGTCAAATCTGCACCCTAGGAAGTTTATTTTGATTTGTGTATGTGCGTGTAAGTAAATGTGCATATGTAGATACACAATGTGTATATATATAGGTGTGTCAGTGTATATGTATGCATATATATACATATACATATACATACACACATACACACACACAAACATATACAAATCAAACACAATGTAACTTTAGAAGGCAGTAGCTGAAAGAACCAGAAAGGCCTTGCAGAAAGCTTTGTTTGAGCTGAGTTTTAAAGGAAAGTGGGATTCCAAGAAGCAACAGAGTAGAAGAGCATCCAAGGCATGAGAGATAGTACAAAGGTACAAAGCCTAGAAATCAAGTATTGTGTATGAGGAGCAGCTAATAGTTCGGTATGGTTTGACCACAGAGTATGGACAGGGAGCAATTAATATATTAGTAGACTGGAAAAATAGGAAGGTGTAAAGAGATTTAAATGCTAAACAAAGGAGTTTACAGTTGATCCTAGAAGTAAGAGTGAACAACTGGAATTTATGTAATAAAATGTAGAGAGGGTTGGGAGGAGGAAGGATGGGAATGACATTGTCAGACCTGGACTTTGGAAAAATCACTTTCAGTTGTGTGGAGAATGCACTAGAGGGGAAGAGAATCAAGTGGCATGGTTAGACTTGTACCTTAGGAGGCTTAATTTGGAATTTTCATGTAAAATGGATTAGAAAGAGGTGAGATAGGAAGCAGGGAAACTGATTAGGAAGTTATTATAATAGTCTGGTCAGAAGAGACAAAGGCCTAAACTAATGACTATGTGAATACAGGGTTAGGAACAGCTGCAACAACAAAAAGTGTTAAAAAGGTAGAATTGGGAAGAGGTGGTAATTGAATGGATATAGAGACTTAACGAAAGAGAAAAGAGAAGGATGATTCCAAGGTCAAGGCTAGGTGACTGAGTGGCTAACAGCACCCTCAACAAAATGAGTTAGGTCTGGAAGAGGGTTGGCAATTTCAATGTAAAGGAATCAGAAATGAAATATTGTAGATTTAGAATCAATATGACTTGGGGAGTTACAAGAAATGAAGTAAAATAGAAAATCAAAATTGACTCTGTATTTTCAAGCCTTAGTAACTGGGAGGGTGTTCATGTCACTAACAGAAAAAAATCTGGAAGATCTTATGGAGAGGAAGAATTAGTTCAGGAGTTCAGTGTGGATCATAAGTATGAGGTGACAATGGGATAACTAGGTAGACATGTCCAGCAGGCAGGAAATTTTTAAAGCTGTCTGTAGAACTAGAATTCAGGAAAGAAGCTAGGGACAGATATACAGATTTCAGAATTTTCTGCATAGAGGTGATAAGCAAACCAATAGGATGAGATTGTCACAGGGGAAATATAAAAAGAGAAGTCCCAAGACAGATATTTAGGGAACATCTGTACTTGGTGAGCAGAAGTAGGACAGCGAACTAGAGGAGACCAAGATCAATCAGGTAATTAAGATGAAAACAAGGAGAGAGTTGTGTCACAGAAGCTAAGGAAGAAGAAAATATCCAGGAGAAAAGGTTGGTCACCACTGTCAAATTCTACAAAACAATAAAGGATGAAGCATGAGAAAAGGTTTAACAATTAAGTTATTTTGGGTTCTTTGAGAAAGTTGTTTTATAGGGAAGTAGGGTGAGAAGCCCAACTGAAAGAGGTTCACAAATGAATGGGTGGTGAAGAAATAGAAGAATTGTAGACTGTTCTTCCTAGGACAAAAGATATAAGATTGGTATAGTATGAGGGATTGGCAAGGTCAGGGATTACTTTTAAAGATACTGGTTGTGTTTATTTATAGGCAGCCAGAAAAGAAGAAGCTGGATTTGTTTTTTGGTAGGGTATGAAGAAAGACAGGGGGAGAGGAGATTGTTCTATAAGACAAATTCCCAAAAGAGATGGGAAAGAAGAATATTTTCTCATTCTGTGCAATTCTTGTCTATATTATCACTTAATTCCTTCACAGATAATCTACCGAAAGTGCTGGAAGTTTATAGGCATTAATGGGCTTTAGATCTAGAACGAACTTTTAGAGATTCAACCCCCTCCTTTGATGAATGAGAAAACTAAGACCCAGAAAATTGAAGTGACTTGAACAAAGACCTACTAATTTTCAGAGCCAGAATTCAAACCAGATTTTCTCATTTCAAATTCAGTAGTCTTACTACAACACAGCACTGCTTATGAAAGGTACCCTTGTTATTTCAGTATCTTAGGGATATCAGTAACACTCAGGTTGTTATCCTATTACATTACATTCTCACTACAAAAACAACTAGCCTCCTTTTCTGACTATTCAAATCCTTGATATCATTGCTGGACATTGACAATACTTAAATACAATTTTTCTCCAAATATCAAGGTATTTTCGAACTGACTTCCCCCAAAATGGACAAGATATAACTGCACTTAAATATATGACTATATAACAAGATTCATTTTAAACCCGCCTGTAAAACTAACCTCTGTACTCCACATATAATGTAAGTAACAAATAATTTTATGAACAGCCCAGTCATCACAGTTAAATAGCCTTAGCTTAATTGCACTTTCTGAAATGGAAAAGGAATATTAATTTTAATTTTTTAAATGTAAATCAGAAAAACTATTTTACTCTTCCTTGTTTTATCATATACATTTTAACAGTGGTTTGGTTGATAACTGAAAGCAAATGAACTCTTTACGTATCACAGATGCTATACTCAGAAAGTATCTGATCCAGAGAGTTCTATTATGAAAAGGAAAAAATATATTTTTCACATGAAAGCAAATCCTTCTCGGGAATATTTGATTTTTCATCTACTCAAGCATCTATACTCATTACTAGACCATGAAAGAAGAGTCAGAATATAAATTGAATATATGCCATCCTAATAACCTAAATTTAAGATTTCTTACTTCACCATGGTCAACCAAAATAAAGCCCTTTCTTTTTACCCACAAATATGCTCAAACTGGTTTTAGAGCACTAAACAATAAAAAAGGTTGTCATGTGGAAGAAGAATTAGTCCTAAGAGACCAGAAGTAGAGCCAATAGAGAGAAGTTACATGGAGGCAGATTTCAGCCCCACATAAAACAGAAGAACTTGCTCATAATTAGAGCTGTTCAAAAATGGAATGTTCTGCTTTGGGAAGTAGTGAATTCCCCCTCACTAAAGAGATTCAAGCTGAGGCCAGATAAGCATTTATCAGGGATGCTGTAGAGGAGATTCATGTTTCAGGGAAAAGTTCAGCATATTATAAGATTTAAACCTAAAAGGAACCTGAAAATTCCCCTAGACTAACCTTTTTATTTTCCAGATAAGGAAACTGAGATCCAAGGTGGTTGAATGACTTGTCTGAGGTCTCAAGCAGAGTCAGGACTTCAACTAGATATCCTCTAAGGTCCCTTACATTTTAAAATTCCATGATTATGAAGTGAGGCAAGGGACAATAAAGGCCAAAATCAGTTTGTGGAAAAACAAGGCTGCTTTCCTCATAACCAGTAACAGGACATCCCAGTGAGGAAATCTAACAGAGGTATTACACTCCTACTATATGCAAGGTACTACTTGTTGGTTGATTAAAAGAGTATTTTTCCAATGTCGGTATATCTGAATCAAATTCTATGAGATGGAAGGTAACATGTAAGGAGACTCATCTTCCTTGCTATGCTTTGGTTATTTGTATCATTTTAATAGGATTTTTCTATTAATCGGTGACAAGCCATGAAATTTTATATTTTCACTATGACCAACCCATGAAATTTGCCAACTTTGTCCACAATACATACTGGGTCATAGTTATAAAGTCAGCTATGCTTTTTAGCTAAATAATCATTGAGGCTTCTCCCCTTGGACAGAATGAAAAATTTGCCTATAATTAAAGCAGGAATTGTTAACTGCAGGCTGTAAAAGTTTACAGCATTGTTTGACAGCTGCAAAGATAAGCCAGTTAAAAACCCTGGGATACGATACATACCTGTGCTTCCCACACATCTGAACAATAGTAGTATATCTCTTAGCATCATGAAATCAATCTCAGATTAGGTAATGAAATATGCACCAGCCTTTTCCCAGAACCTTTGACAAATCACACACAATCCTAAATCTTCATAAATCACGATTAAAGACAAGTATATCATCACCAACGCATATATCTTCCCATGCCTGACCCAGAGACTAATGAGAAAAGGCCTAGACTATCTCATCTGATTAATTAATTCAAAATGTCTGCTGTTATTCAAATGTGAGGCTGGTATTATTTGAATAACACTTGACAGCAGTGCCTGAAGATATCATTTCTGATTTGTGAAGCTGCTGCTGCATAACTGATCATAGTTTATGAAAATGTTCCACCGAAGCTGCTGTTCTAGGCACAAGTGTGAAAGATTTTCTAAAGAGGTTGAGGTTTAGGGGTTGGGGTGGGGAGATGTCAGTAATTAATGTTTTCAAATGTTTCCAAAATATGTAATATCATTTGTCTTTGTTTTCTTTGTTAAATATTGCCCCAATCACAGCTTTTTCATTCCTCAAAATACAAATATACATCAAAGGATCTCTCCTTTATAGTGTGCTACTGTGGAAAGAGGTGTATCTAGAGACAGAGGATCTGGGTTTGAATACTATCCCTGCTACTTAGTAGCTGTGTGATCTCAGTTGAGTCATTTTATCACAATGGGCCTCAGTTTCTTCATATTTAAAGTGAAAGGATTGGACTAGACAATCTCTAACTTCTTATCTAGCTCTAAATACGATAGGCTAGGACATTAGAGCAAGGATCTGTCCCATACTCACAAAGTCCAAAACTGGGACACTGGGGAGAGATGGGAGCAAAAAGCAGTAAAAAGAGGAAGGCTTTACAAACTGAGACATTCAGAATATAATACCTCCACTTTGAAACATTTTTTGTGATTGCCTTTTTGTTGGTAGGCTTTAAGGAGCACTAGACATGATTTCATTGGTATAGATAACTACCTAGACCATATGCCAACCTGCATCTCCTTTTGCTATTTGTGTTACTCTTGTTGAATAATATTCCCTCATTGTGGGGTGTCAAAAAAGAGTTGTATCATAAAAGTAATCTAATTTTTAATTGAAAGAAATTTTTCTTAAATCAGAAAACAAAATTATAGTTTGCTGGTCAGAATGGATTTAATGAAACCAAAAGAAGTTGTGAATAATATCCAAGAATGTATATTCTTGTCCACTTGTCAACTGGAATACCTCTTAAGTGCCCCGTCTTCAATACCTCACACAATGCAATAGTTGCATATATCAGATTTGCACCTCATTCACAAACATCTACTAAACATCTATTAGGTACTGAAAAAAGAAACATCATTATCATTATCATCATAGCTAGCACATATAAAGTACTCTAAAGTTTGCAAAGAGCTTTACATAGTTCAACTCATTTGATCCTCACAACAATTCTATGCATTTTACAGATGAGAAGTTATGACAGATATTGAGAGGTTAAGTGATTTCCCCTGGGTCACACAGCTAGTAAAATCTGAAGCAGGATTTGAACTTGTCTTCCTGACTACAAGCCCAACACTATCCACTGCACCACCTAGCTGCCTGCATAAGAGAGAAAGGAAGAATATATTTTAAAAATATGCAATAACAGAAGATAGCAAGTACGTCAGAGCTTATCTAAGGTTAGCTTATAAAGTGAGGCATTAACTGTCTGCCCTGGACTAACTGGACATCACCGGTTTCAGCTTTCCCTGCTTCCCATCTTCTTCTCACTCCTTCCCCAACCCCAGCAATTTTTCCCTGCTGCCTCTGAGGTCCTTTACAACTTTGAGATTCTGTGGTTCTTTTACACAATTCCCCAGATTCTATCAGTCTGATTCTCTGCAACTTTATCCTTACATTCAGAAGGCTCACATCATGTGTGCTCTGTGTGTGTGTGCTGCCACTGGCAATTTAGATTACAGATAAAAAAGGAAAAATCCAAGGATGTCAAAGTAAAGAAGCAGAATTGCAGATGCAGCTGTGCAATGGATAAAGAGAGATAGAGAGATATACTAAAAAATAGTTTTAAAAAATTATTCATATGGACTTTCTAAAAAAATTTTAAAGGCCACAGCATATATATGTGTGTGTGTAATACACACACACACACACACACACACACACATATATATGTATGTATTAGTAAACATCAACATGAACAGCATGCATTTTAATTTAAGGTCAGATGTTATCATCTAAAGTCAGGCAGGAGTTTCTTCATCTTTCCTTAAATCAAACTAATGTGACAATTAGTAGGACATTAAAAGAGAAGAATCTAATGCCCTTCAGATAGGTCTGTGAACTCAGTGGTCACTTAAAGCAAGAGGTCACATGCTACCCTTGAGAAAATGCAGGCCAAATAAGAGTTTCATTTTTCAAAGGTATATATACAAAAAAAGGTTTCCAAACTTTAAATGCTTCAGTTAATACTAAGAGGTCACTCCTATATAAGCACCTGAATACAAAATAAGGTTATCATGAGAACTCTGTGGGGAATTTGAATAAGATATGCATCAAGACAGGTTGAAAACATAAAATAACTTAATAAATGAGAGTCGTGATGTTGATGAGAATGACTCAATCCAGGTCAGAAAGGAAATGAAGCAAAGGAAAGTTTATCATATGTAGCGTGTCTAATCTAGAGTATCCAGCTAAGCTAAAAATTATTATTTATTTCAATGTACATATAGGCAATTATAATGATTTCTTGATTTGTTTTATGTTCACTCATAACCAGTATAGAGCCAAAGACACAAACCTAGCTATGTCACTTTCATTTTAATTATAAAACAAATTAGTAATCTTTCATTTTAAACAATGGCATTACATGCTAGGATAGTTAACTATAAGAACAAGAACAAAGGCTATGAAACGTATGGCTTAAGATGAATATGAATCAATCATTATGACAGAAGTAGCACTTATTTGAGAGTCAAAAGTGAACAAAATATTCTATGTCAGCAAAATGTCTTCTGTCAAAACCTACTCTTTAAAATTTCACTACAGTGTGTTAAGACAAACGTCCTTTGCAACTCTTGTATATAGAAGTATACTCTAAACCTTCATAATTCAAACCTCCTCTATTTGCAGACACACAAGAAACATCTTCTGAAATATTATTTTCCTTGTGATGAAAGGAATTGTTTATAACTATATGGAGAACTAAGGTCAAAACAAAGAGGTGAAGATTCAATTTCCATACGTTTAGATGGCCAATCATTTCACAAAATATTAATAGGGATTTATTCAATCTTTGCTTTTTACTTTTTCAGAATAAATATTATTAGTAATCAAAACAAGGAAACAGTATTACAAAACAGTTTGTTTACATGCAAATCATCTAGTTTTCCAGCCAAGAAATAATTTCAGATTCCTCAAAGCATTCAAACAAACATTTCCTAAGCACCAACAGTATGCAAAGGACTGTGCTCAAAAATTCTCTAGATTGTGACCCTTAGGTTCAAAGGATGAGGCAAAGATCAAATAAATTACCTTTCTTGACAATCAAATATCCTATGGCAAAAGAGAAACAGGGCAGTATAGTGAAAAGAGCACTGAATTATGAGTCAGAATACTTTGAATCTAGTCATTTTCCTTACTAACCAAGCTTCAGTTTCAAAATCTGCAAAACAGAAGGAGAGGGATTATATTCAGTCAGGGGTTTTTAACTTTTTTGTGTGTAATGGCCCCTTTTGGCCATCTGGTGAAATCTATGAAAGCCTTCTCAGATGTTTTTAAATGCACAAAAAAAAAAAAAAATAAGTAGGATCAACATATATTAAAAAAAAATCCACATAGACAATACCCCTGAAATCTCTCAGTGGATCCTAGTTAACGTAGAAGTTAAGAACCTCTGCATGAGATGATCCCTTCCTTCCTTTAATAGGCTATGATGCTAAATGTCAGATACGCAATACTTCATGTGAAATTTGAATTGTAGAATGTCAGAGTTGAAAGGTCCTCAGAGATCATCTCATCCAACCTCTCCTTGAGTAAGAATCTCTTTTTTTGTTCTTGTTGAATTCTTTCAGCTGTGTCTAACTCTTCATGACCCCATTTGGGGTTTTCTTGGCAAAGATACTGGGGTGGTTTGCAGTTTCCTTTTCCAACACATTTTACAGGAAGGAAACTAAAGCAAACAGGGTTAAGTGACTTGCCCAAGGACACACAGTTAGTAAGTGTCTGAGGTCAGATTGGAACTCACGAAAATGAGTTTTTCTGATTTCAGGCCCAGCACTCTATCCATTTAGCCACCTAGGTGCCCCAAGAATCTCCTTTACAACATCCCTAAAAAGGGGTCACACAGTCTTTACAAGAAAATTTTCACTGATATGGAACTAACTAACCTGAGGCACTTCAATCCATTGTTGGGCAGCTCCTAACTTATAAGGAAGTTTCTCATTATAATGAGCAAAAATTTTACTTCCTATGATATTCAGCCGCAGGCCCTAGTTCTGTTCTCTGGGAAGAACTCTAATCTCTAATACACATGGAAAATCCATATCTTCAGTCATTCACTTACTAATTATTTACCCAGCATGCCATGTGCCAGGCACTGTGGCTGGTGCTATGGGAGATACAAAATAATATGAAGACATGGATTCTGCCCTCCCCTCTCCTCACATACACACAAATTAGCACTAAAAGAAACATAAACAGCATATGGCATTTTTTTAAAATGATAACTAAATCATATTCCAATTAACAATGATTCAGGTAAATCTTATTCAAAAATTTTTCTAACTCATTAGCCTGATACTAGCCTCTCTACAATCTACCTTATCTTATACTATTTCCTTCAACATATTTAATATTCCAATCAAACTGGACTACTCACCATCCAAGTACATACTCCCTTACTTCCCCACCTCCACACCTTTGCTCACAAAGTTCCTTTTATATCCAAAATGTCCTCTCCCCTCCCCCAACTCAAAGTCCAATTTAAATGATACCCTCTCTAGAAAGTCTTCCCTGATATACCAGCTCCTCCTCCTTGGATCTCAAATAGCACTTTGTTTTCACCTCTCTTATATACTTGTGCAGTTTTTGTATTACAGTTATTTACCTATGTTACAGGCAAAGACCATGCCTTATGTTAATAAACTTGGGCACAGAGAGAGATACAAATACAGTGCCCTGAACATAGTGGGAGCTCAATAAATGTTTAGAAGCAAAAAAAAAAAAAAAAGTTTATTGAATTACAGGAAAAGCCCAAATTTAGGCACCGAAAATATTCATTCTTTTCCTCATAAAATCCCTATCTAAAAGATAAAGTGTTATATAAAACATAAGGTATCATCATTACATCTTAAACTCATACACTGTTTGGGCTCAAATGGATCTTAATGATGACCTAATCCAATTAAATAAGGATGAGAAAATGTAGCTTATACATTTCTTCCTTTACCTTGTAGATAGATGCTGGCCAAAGCCTCCTGTCTTTCCCATAGTTTTTTCCTACAATCACCACCTCTTTCAACTTGACCTGTCAACTCTTGCATATCTACACTCCCCAAACAAGGAAGGATAAAACAATAGTAGGTTAAACCTCTGGGAACAGTTTGTATTTGGAAGACCCAAATTTTAGGAATGAAATGTGTTGTTCTCCATTCGTAGTGTTCTAGGTACACATTCCCAAGGACACTGCAATACAGAGAAAACTTTGAAGATGAATAATTTCTTTTTCAAATTAAACAAAATTTATATGCATGAACCTTGTTTCCATTTTTCTTGCCTATTTAGATGTAGGCACTACCTTCCTTGAGGTGCTGACAAGTTTTCAAAGAATTGTTCTAGAAATAGCAATATAAAAATTAAAGAGCTATGGGATCATATTTCCACAATTACTTAAACCTTAAAATAAACAAATATAAAAGATATTAAGATTATAGAGGACACTTCTTCAGATTCAACATATTTTTATGATATATGTTTCTGCATCCATACAAGAGGTTAATTATTGGACTATCAAGTTAAAAATAAGCCCATTTTTTAGATGTTATGCTGATCCCAATTTATTTTAATGTTTTAAACTCTGCAAAATATACAATTGCTGTACCTGTCAAATATTTCCTGTGTAGTTGAAACTGGGCAGAGGTAATAGAAATACACAGCTACCAGTCCAAACAGAACAGCAGTGAGTTTTCAACATTTCATTTTGAATTGCAATTACATCCTGACATGTGATTCTAAAAATAAAATGTGAAAAAAATGGCTCAAGACTATTGTAACTGTCCAGAAAAACATTTTCAAATAACCACAAGGGCAACTTTAAGCAACAAACTTTATATTCTATGATTCTGAGCAACAGTTCTGATGATCTTAAAAAGAAATTCTTTTCTCAAGGAAAACACATGATATAGATTTCAAAATGAAAAATAGACACAATTTTTTTTCTACAAAGCAAAACACTTTTTTCTCTCTTACAGTAGCTAATCCTCCCAAAAGCTAGTTACAAACTCTTTCTTCTTGTTTTGTACCTTTAGACATAATCTACTTTTATCCCTTAGCAAAATATGAACCAGCTACTAGGCTGACAATGCCAAGAACCATGACAAAATGGATTATTAATGAGAAACTGAACTCCAGAACTCTATTAATTTATGTCTTCCTGTCGGATCCAAAAGATATATCAGCCTTCTCACTCAAAAGAAAAAAATGCCAACACTGTACTTTGTTTTAAAGTTCTCCACAGATGAAGAATTCATTATCCAAAGTACAGTTCTGTTATTTCAAGTCTTTCTTATAGAATAAAGAATCTTTATCAAATGGCTAAGAAAGCTGCTGACAAGTGCAAGTACCTTGCAAAATATATTTAAGTCAAACATTCATGGAGCAAACTTGGGGGAGGGGTGGGAAAAAAAGGTTAAAAAAAAAAGAAAAGAATAACCAGCAATATTCCATTCCCCACTTTGTCCTAGGAGCTATCAGGAAACCAAGGCCTTTTGATTCCAGTTGTAAAATGGTAAAACGCATATTAACACAACTGCATGTTTGTAGGTTTTTTAAATTCCTAATTATACTAATTATTCTGACATGAAGGGAAATGATCTAACAAGTAAAGAGAAGAATGTGTGATTTCTTTATGCATAAACAGCAATGTTTAAATGACATAAAATATCCTTTTAAGCTTTCATTTAAAAAAATCTATCTAATCTATGCTTATCATAATATTTATGAATTTTAAAAAAGCCAGAGAGGAAAAATTGCTATAATGTACTCTGTGTGACCTCTGCTTTCTACAGAGAATGAAAACAGCCTTTTGCTTTTCAATCCCCATCAAAGTGGAGTAAAAGGAGGGACAGCATTCCCTTGCTCACTGCCATTAATCATTGCTTTCTTCAACCAAGTGCGTATTAATTTCTGTCATCCCAAACATCATCGAGTATTGTTACAGCACCGTTCACTCCTCATTCACCACCAGTTGTTACCAGTTTCCCTACACTGAGCAGAGACAGGGTGAATCGTGTGGATTTCAGTGTTACAGGCCTTTATCCCTGGGGTGCTGACACCAATTAAGCCATTTCAAGAAGAAATGAGAACAGGCCCAACCCTTCCATGTAACAAGAGCTTGCACCTAGCATTGGCAGGTTGCCATTTTCTCTTGCTTCACACTACAGAAATACTCTTCCAAATCCTTTTGAATTATACAGCCTGTTTACATGTAATCAGCAATGGCATCCTCTCCTTAATTTTTTTTGGTCCAACTTTAAAACCCAACACAAAAAAAATTCTTTTATGATTAGAAAAGATAATTCAAAAAAATGAACAAAACTCTTTTTTTTTCTTTTACATTACAGAATCATTAAATTCAGGTCTGAAACAATCATATTAAATTCCTTTTCATTTTGTGACAAATTCAAAAGAAATTTAATTTCAAATAAAAATTAGGAGTAAATCAAGTTGATCCTTGTATCATGTATTGAGGCTAACTTGAAAGAAGATATTTTATTCCAATAGCTCGATTTTAGCAACATATTCTTGGACTTCATACACATGAATAAACAGGACCCTTTCTGTATCAATGGTACAGTTTTTGTCTACTGAAAGGATGACTAACGTTGGATTGGCACTGGTTTCCTTTGGGGTTCTCTGGCTAGGCATTAAACATTATAGCTTGTAAAAGGTTACCTCCAAGTCAAAAAAAAAAAATACAGCCCCAAAGTGAATTTAATTAATATTATTTTTGCATCCCTAAATATAGATATCCATCAAACTCTCTCACAATACTGTTGATTTTTCTGACCGCTTTAGATCTAATCATTCTCCTTGTTTTAGACATTTACATCTGCTTTTAAGTTTTTATGGTTGCCTGTTGGCAGGCAGCAAAGTGGAGCTGTCGATGCTGCTGCAGAATAATGCAAGGTTTGTTATGAATTAAATATTAGAAACCTTAACGCAGCGGCCAATAAGAATTATTTGCCTTATTAAAGCAGCAGAAGACGCTGATTAAATTTTCATTGCATTGCAGTCTTTTTCCCATTTCTACTTTCAATTCATCATTCTAATGTATGAAAGGCTTGCCGAATAATGGCAGGGGGACTTAATTTCTGGAATGCAAATATAGCAAAGAAAATACCATAAATACCCTCCCAGAAAACATTAAACAGTCAGTTCTAATTAAGTGAATACTAACTAAGTAAATATTCTCTTAAAGGGAAAAAAATAACTCAAATGTCAAGAATTTTAAGAAGGAAAGCATATTACCTATATTACAAATATATACAGATACACATTGTAGAAGGA
>NW_020954564.1:47947275-48314775 GCF_900497805.2 Vombatus ursinus | reverse complement strand
GATTTTCTCTTCACTGCTTCTAACAAAGGAAAGAAATACGATGTCGAAAACCTGAGAGTTCCCACTGTATTTGAATAACAAGTAAAAATCTAAAAATACCTCCACTGTATGTTATTACCAACTGTATCACTGGATTTTATAGTGACAGGGCTATGCTATAATTTTTAAGAAAGCCTCAGCATAAAGCACCATAAACCCAACCATTGCTGTAATGTATCACCTTATCTCGCACACAATCATTTCAAACACAACTTTTCATGTTAGTATAATTTGTTCAAAAATGGTAATAAATACATCCTGAAAGCTAGAGAAATCATTGCACAATCTATTGTAACTTGTTCTTGCTGGTGACAGTTAATCCCAGCACCAAGATCCAGTGATACAACATTTTAGTACCACTTAGTTCAATTAAAGATATTCACTACAAACATGCAGGGTTCCTAGTCGACATTAAATATGATTCAGTGATAACGTGACATCTATCTGCAAATAATTATCCCCAAACTAAGACATGGATTTTTGTCAGTTGGTGGTGTTAGAATTCTTTCTTTCATAATAAATATAAAATCAATTTCCTGTTCCAGTCCTATTCCAACTTGAAAATGATATATTTGACTATGAATTCCAAATACTTGCGTCCTTAGGTTTTGGGGTTGTTTTTTTTTTTTTAAAGGAAAGGGAAGAGGAGAGACAAGAAAAAAGAAAGGAAAACAAACTCAGGAGACCATTTGAATTATTCCTTTTCATCTGGAAAATTAACATGGAGTTGCTAGTAATAATGGACCCTTGGCATGATATACATACAAGCCTATATTTTTTAATACATTTATAAAAACAATTCATACAAATTCCCCCAATACAATGCAAGTAATAAAGAAGTGATTGAGAAAATATTAGTAAGCTGACCCCCTTCCCCATCAACCTCTATTCTAAAAGGTTGTTGCTTCTGGGGAACTCATCACCTCTCCCTTTTTCTCTTCTTCTCTTACTCTCTTCTTCTCTCTATCTGCTCTTTCACCAAAAGCAATTTCAAATGCTTTTTGTTCCCATTTAAATCAAAAATAGCTTCATATGTTTTAAATGAAATTTTGCAAGTAATGAGCTCCTAATGAAGATTCATTGATTTAACTAGTTCGGGGAGTACTGGGAAGGGAACAAGAATTAAAAATAGCCAAGGATTTCATTTAGAAAAGCAGTTAATGTGTAGGTACACTAAGTACTCGTCACCGAAAATGTAATCAGGAGTTCTGTCTCTGGAGAGAACCTGATTCTCCTCTCTGTATGCATATTCCGAACTCCCATTAACATTAATGGGAGCTACACATGCATACTGAGGAGAAACTAGCCTCCTTAGTGCGCATGCATAGCAGCTGTGATGGTTTGAGAATCCATATGGCTCTGAAAAGGAGTTATGGTTTATTGGGTTTACATTCACAGATACAGTGGTGGAATTCAGATGCCAAAACCAACCGCCCATATCCAAAATATTCTGTTATGTAACCAAACTCAGAAGGGTAGACATACCAATTCTACCAATAACAGCTTAGTTACTTCAAGAAACACACACTCTTCTCAACTCTACCTGTTGAAATTCTTCTCTTCCTTCAAGGCCCAGCTCAGATGCCAACTCCTCCATGAAGCAAAGATAACTTGCCTAGGAGAAGTGTCATAAAAGACGTTATATCAAGGACATGTATGTCTAGAAAAATAAGTGGGCCAGTCATGTACTGAGAATGAGAAACAGATGCAGAGCCCCAGTAGTAAATTAGTATACACAAGAAATTCAAAGAAGCAAACCTCTGTCCCCTTTCCTAACATAATCTATGAAAGATTGATGGAAAACAGAGAAAAGGATTATAGATGAAGGAAAAGTGTGGAGCAGTCAACAATGATGATGGAAAGATTCATGGATCCCAAATATATAAGAAAAACTCATTTCCATTTTTTAGTAATAATGAAAAGAAAGTCTTTGACTCAAACTAAAAGAAATTCAAAATTAAGTATGAAAACTCACCTTTGGCTCATTCCATTACAATCAAGTACAAGGGAGATAATTGTGACTTTATATGCAACTCATTTATCTAGAGTGTTAAGATTTATAAACTGTATTCCTAACAGCAGTAGTGTGAGGTAGGTAATGCAAATTTTTTGAATTAGGAAATCAGTTTGGAAAGGCTTCCCAGAATCTAGTCAAAGCCTAGGGTCAAGCTCAGCTCTTTCCATTACACTTCTACCATCTCTTTAGATACAGCATATATATACATATACATGTAACATATACTAATAAATATGTTCATTCAATAGGTTGAGACAAGGTGAGAGGTTAAGCCTTAATTAAGAATTTTCTTGTTTTATGGATTAAAAGTCAGAATCTTAATGCTAATTTAATGTTACTCCATGTAGTTAAATAAAATCTATAGCTAGTATAATAATTCTTCCAAAATGGGTCCAATACGCTTATGACTTCCATCAGAATAATAGTTTCCCATAATTAAATAGGAATATTAGTTTATCAGATGAACATTCATCCATATTCTAACCAAGCATATACTTCAAAAGTGAATGGTAATACAGAAACCCACCAGTAGGGAAAAAAAAACAAACAAAGATGGGACTTGTAGTCCAAAGACCAGAGTCAAGCCCAGGCTGGACCATCTATTAGCTACTCAAGCAAGTCTATTCCCCTTTCCTGGGCCTTACTTTATGCACAATAAAAGGGTTGACTAGATTATCTCTAAGACTTCAGTCTACCTCTAACATACTATGATTCTCTGAACTTCAAAACAGAAAAGAAATTATTTTCAACTTTTTTTTTTGGTCCAGACTTTTGATTATATCCATATGAGGTATTTCCAGGGGGAAGCTTCCTCCTCCACCAATTCAGACTGCCAATTCAAGATCAACTGTCGGTTAACTTATAGTTTTAGAGAAATGCCTGGGGCACTGAGAGGTTAAGCATCTAGCAAATAGTCACACACACCCAGTATGTGTCAAAGATAAGACTTTATCAACTCAGGCCTTCCTAATTCCAAGGCCAACTTCTACCAACTTTCCATGCTGCCAACATTAGATGACACAAAATTTCCCTGACTTTCCTTAGTATACAGAAACAATGAAATTTTCATGTTCAATAGCTCCCATTAGATCAATTAATATTCAGACAAAGCCCTTAACATTAAGTTTAAATAATGGGGGGGAAGAGGGGAGGAGGAGGGAGAGAGAAGAACCACCAATGTTCTGGAAGCTTCTCTAGACCTTTCAATCAATTTTATTTATATGCAAAACCAAGAGAAACTCAGAAAAAACAAAGCTCCTCCTGATGCTAAAGCTCTCAATTTACTGACAGGCAAATGGCTTCATGCTGCCACTTAATCTCATTTCTTGCATAATGCCCTCTAATTAGCATATCAAAGTGAATTAATACTTCTAGGGCATTAGCAATGGGGAAATCTGCTCCAGGCTCACAATAGCAGTTAAGAGAGAGCCAAGAAATCCTCAAAAACACCACAAACCACTTTGCATTGCAAAACTGTTCAATTTATTTATCCTCTCTCTCTAAACACTTTTACCGCACACTGTTTTACTACTGTTCACCAAACAAAATGATAATTGCCAAAGTTACCAGTATCTGTAATGCCTGTTTGGAATCTTAATTTAGATGATGTTGAAGATCATTTCTATATGCATCCCTTTGTTCTATTACAAACATTAATACAGAGACAGTGGAATTGTTGGTGCTTTCAATTAATTCACTTAAATCATGATAAAATTTTATGACATTTAAAAAAATTTTATTTAAATAATAATAATGCAAAAAGCCACCTGCTGGACACTGAAGATTAAGAAGATGATGACTTTGAGAACTGATGCATCGCCTCAAAAAACGATTTATTTTAATCACTAACAAAGATTCTCCCAGATGATGTTAGTATCTCATAGAACCTGAGCTATTAAATGATGCAACTGTATTATCAATTTCTTATTGATTGTACATTTTAAAAATCTGAGTGTTCTTTTAAAAGCTTATGTTTGTTAAATCTTTAAAACACAAAAGTCTAAAGAGACAAAGTGCTGCTTCCAATTTTATCTCTCAGCTATAAACATAACAGTCTACTAATTCTCTTTTCCTTAAGAAATTAGGCATCAAAAAAAAGAAAAAGAAAAGAAGCATCAATGACTATACATTTCTAATCCTCAATCATAATGCTCTATTATTAACAAAGAATGAAGAGATACTATATAAAATCTAATTTAAATACTTTTATCACATTACTCTCAGAAAACCTCACTTAATGTTAAAACAAACAGACAAAATTTATAAATACATGATTATTTTAATGACCATGAAAATCAGGGAATAATGGTTGCTACTGAACAACCATCATGAGAATCAAGTTTTGAAGATAAAGGACATAATCCTTCTGACATGGCTTCCTCCTTAAAGAAATGATTGTTTCATAGTTTTTTTTTTTTCCTGTAGACTAGGTATTGCTTTTAAATTGCTTCTCTAAATAAAGGGGACAGTTGGATGTAAATGTGGTCTAGTCAGTAGAAAGAGCTGTGGCCTTGGGAATCAAAAGACGGGGGAACCAAGTATATGTTTTTTCATCTATAAAATGGGGATAATATACATGTTGTACTGATTTCAAAGGTTATGAAGCATTATAATCCTTTAAGTATATAGAAATAAGAGTTATCATTTTACTTAAAGACTATAAAGATAAGACTATCAACCAGAACTAATAGCCACCACTTTTGTTTGATAAGTAAACTACTATAACTTTATAAAAGCTGTGCTGGCAAGATTTAACAAACTTTTAATATTTCAAATTAAATACTGATTTAAATGATTTATGCTGTTCATACTTTAAACACTTACATGCCCTGTAGAGTAAAAATAAAGTGTCACAAAAAGAGTGATCTCTTATCTCAATCCCTACATTCATCTTGATAAAGTAGGTAAAACCAGACAGCTAAGAAAACAAATAAGATATTCTTCTCAAAAGGAGAATTCTGAGACTATAAATATCTATTAGTATTACCTAAATATATTTCAATTAGTAATATTAAAAGAAAATAAAGAATCCCAAATTCTATAGAATAGTATCAGAATAGACTAGTATCTGCCTATATATGTTAATTATTTATCTTGAATACACATAAACACGGTTGCATATATAAAAATACACAGTATAACTAAAGTAATAAAGACAAATTTTCCCCAAGTATAGCTTGGCTTACGGAAACCAGTCTTGTCACTTAATAGCCAAACTGTCTATAAGATGTTTTAGCCCTAGCTAATGCCATTATAATGAAACACACAAATACAGAGAAAATACTTGAATGTCAAATTGAGATATACATAAACTTTTGAAAAATCTGAACATTTCAATTCTACATTAAGTAATTGACTAAGATACCAAAGAATGCATTTGCATCATGAAAAAAATACCGAAATGAAAAACCTATTGTGTGAACAATGAAAAAAATATATGTACACATATATGTGTATGGGTGTATATATATACACATATATATTCAAAGTTTTTAAAAGCAGCAGATAAGAATAAGGCATATCCTACTTTGGATCACCATTCACTCTTATGAGGGGAAAAAAGATGTTATCACCAAATAATATGACTGGCAAAGTTCCAAAATAATAAAAACATTCCCCCAAAATATACAAATTTACTTCTAATTCCATAATAAAACAAATCCCAATAAAAATAAAGGCAAAAAAAAAGTTTTGCCTGTGTGTGTGTAGATGTATATGTATATATGTGTGTATATATGTATATATATATATGTATATATATATAGTTAGCATTGACAAGAAAGGCCACTATTTTTTTTTTAAGTAGAGGTGGGAGAGACAAAATGTTGGAAGCACAAATTCATGTATTCAAGATGATATTTATTTCTTACTTAATAAAGACACGAAGTTCTAGAAGAGATGAAGTATTGAAGCAAAACTCAAGTTCTCTGAAAGAATACTACATATAATTTCCTTCAGCAGGATAAAAGGCATTTGGAGAAGGAAGTTAGAAAATTGGTCCACCATGGTTTGTTGCCCCTCCACCTCTACCTCAACCTATTCTCCAAAATCTCAAACATGCAAGAGAAACATTAAGGGAAAAAGGTTGATAAAAAACAAAATTCTGAAATTACTTTTTTAAAAAGCAAAACATTTATAGAAAATTGAAGCAATTAATTCTTGATATTTAGGATGATTGAATGGCTTTACATTTCTATTGTTGCTTAATCAGTAGTAGATTTTACAATTTCAGAGGGCTTTAAAAAATGACAAAACAAACTGGTTAAGGCACTAGAATAATAATGTGGGAAACAAAATACATGTGTTGTATGAACTTTGACTACATATGATAAATATATTCAAGTACCATTAAAAACATTCAGAATGGTAATGTGTGTAATACATATTAATATCTAACACAATATATACCCATTTTCATTTTGCTAGAGTGTTCATTTAGTGTAAAATTGAGTCTAATACACTAAAATTAAAGGTATGCCATGATACTGTATAAATATGATAAAGTGTAATATAGTTATTCTATTTATTGCTGGATAGGAGTAGAGTCTAGATTAAGCATTTCGAAGAATGGCAATTCAAACAGAAAAAGGATACTCAAATGAGTTTCTAAACCTTTCTGGGTAGAATTGAGTAGGGAGCAGTGTAGTGGATTGAGAGCACTACCTAGCCCTTTAATCATAATGGTGACATTGTGTGGCTAGTTACATTTGTAACAGTAAAAATAAAAGGTTTCCTTTCACATAGTAGACAATATCTCTCCTCCCCCTCCTCCCTCCCCAAAAAGATTTCATTTTGTAAGCTGCATTCTTTATCTATTTTTCTTATCTAAAATTTTCCCTTATTCTTTGCAGGGAGGGTGCCCTTAAAGGTATAACATTTTTAATGATCATTTTCTCCCTCTCTTTAGACATAAAAAATACTTCAACCAGCCCAACCAGCCAAGCAGGCCTTTCTCTTCCCCTGCGGACACCTCCTGCAGTCGAGAAGTTCATTAAGTTTTATGATCTTCCCAAGTCAGTCCTGCTTATAAGCCTCACAAAGGCTACAAATCTGGCAGACCATCATGTATGCCATTAGACATTACTAGTAAATGAATGCTATTTAGGGTTTGTGGTAGCAATAAATCAAGGTTTGGTTGGCAGCTATCAACACTGGGTATTTTAACCTAGTGTTTAAAAAGGGAAAGGTTATGTGGGTCTTTTAAAGATATATGTACATATATATATTATATAAATATAGCAGTTTTTAAAAATCCATACCTTTCTGTTTATATACACAGACAGAGCTCTCAGTCTTAAACAAAAATATTCTTCATGCGAAAATATATGAAAAAGTAATTTTCTTTTCCAAAAAATTTTTCAAGAGTACCAAATCATGCAGCAAATCAACTGTAACTTAGGGCTTTTTCAATGATGTCAAGCTTCTGAGGACAGAGTGTTTTACCAAGAAAAGCATGTCAACATTTGAAATCGTTAGGTGTCCAAGAATGATACAAGAGCACATAACAAATGCGAACATTAATATAAATGCAACCTTAGGATTGAAGGACTATTTAATAAAAAGTATGCAGTAAAAATCAGTAAAAGATAAGCTTAAAAAATTCTTATTCAAGTTTTGCTAATTTTTTGAAAATTTTTCTTGATTTTAAGTGTTCACTTTTAGAAATATACAAATGTCACAAGTGAAAATTAATTACTGGATATGAAAAAAGACTTTAAACCTAAAAATAATAGTATGAAACATTTTTAAAATAGACAATAATGTAAGAAAATACAAAATTAGAAAAGTAAGACTTTAAGAGAAAGTCTTATTCCCCAAGCTCCAAACAAGAAAATAAAAGTATACAATCATGATAGATAACCTAAAGAGAAAAATAGTTTTTCATATTTGGGAGAAACCTAGGAAATATGTATTTTTTTTCAAGCTCAATCCTTTATTTATATCAGGAACTAACACAGTATTCAGTCTGATGAGAGTACTACAGATCTACTGACAAACCCTAAAATAAATACAACTAAAAATAAAATTAATCTATCAAAGTTACTTATTTAAGAAGAGGAACAATTGAAATGGCATGATACACTGACATGTTCCCCTTCTCCTCCAACCACCACTACTCCTCCATTATGGAGAATAGAGCCATCAAAAGTACCCCAGGTTTCCATTAAAAATGACAAGCTAAACTCTTCTTTTGATGCTAAAGAATTAAGCACTGGCCATAACATTATTAAATTTCAATAAAATGATTGGAGGGAAATATATTCTTAGAAATAAGTTTCATCTAAAACAGGGGGTGTTAAGCTTTTTTGTGTGTGTGTCATGGACCTCTTTGGCAGTCTGATGAAGCCTATGGATCCCTTCTCAGAATACCGTTTCTAAATGTATAAAACAAAATGCATGGGATTACAAAGGAAACTAGCTATATTGAAATACATAAATCTTTTTTTTTAATCCATGGACCCCAGGTTAAGAACCCTTGATTTAAATATATCCCAAAAATATTAATCATTCAAATTCAAAATGTTTTGGAAACATCAGACCATCCATACTGATTCTTATGGAAACAGATCAGAGGAAAGGAGGAAAGATAGAATCTGATGTTACATTTTCTTTGCTTTGGTAGCTCTAATGTCTATACAGCTGTTTCATTTCAAATGGAAGATCCCTGAGTATGTCCTTTTCTAGGACTAGTTTTGGAGGGAGAAGTGGAAGTCACAGAAAGGAGGGGGGCTCCTCCCCCATACCCACCCAAGAGAAAGAGATTCACCCCCATCAATCACTCAGTGCTTTAATCCTGTCCTTCTCAAGCTGCTGGGGCTGGCAGGCTCATGCCTTTGCCCAGACACCGCCTTTACTCTTTGTTGGCTTTTAGCTATTTTACAAAAGAGATAACTTGCAAAGTTGGCTGCACTAGCTGAAGCATAAAAGCGAATCTCAACTTACAAGTTATCACTGAAATCCCTAGAAACATTTTCAAACCATAAAGATCTTTTTCCTTGTCAGTTAGCCTCTTGCTTTTTAAATAGCAATACAACTACCCAATACTCTCTGCCAGTAATCTCTGTCTCTGAAAAGACTTGTTTCTTCTTAACTCACCTCTGACATGCTGTTGACTATACTATTTTCTTTTCAAAATGGTATAACTAAGCCCTCTGCAAATAAGCAACTTGAGGACTTCTGTGTTCCTGACTGAACTCTGCCTGCTATATGTCTAAACAAGGCAGGCAGTTTTTTCGGTTGATTCTGAAGCTGGTTTGGCAAAAACTTACAAAGAGGCAAAAAAACAAATACAAGTCAAAGAGGAGAGATTCTTAACTGTGATTAAGGTATATTGGGGGGGGAGAGGGAATATCATTCCCCTTATCCCACATAATATAATGCAATAGAAAGCAGAATCAATCTTAATATTCACAACATAGTCAATACCCAAGTGCTTAGCTGTCAGCAGAAACTGAAGTGGAGTCCTGATAGCACAAAAAACCTTGGACATTAAGCAACATGATTTACTGAGAACTATGCACTTTTAGGTTTCTAAGCTAAGATTCTTCGTGATTTAATGTTTGATGTCTCATTTTATAGTCAGATAAAAAATTTTGTCTGTAATTTAAGCAGGCCACGATTTCCAAAGGTAACTAAAAATTGACACGCAAAATAAAGTTAACAATCTCAAATCCCACAGTTCTCAAAATAAAATGTGTGTATGTGCATATACATTTACAGACACATATATATATTTTAGGATGGCTTCCTCAATATTAAGAACCAACATTCTCTCTCTCTGTCTCTCAAAAAAAAACATGAAAAGGTACCATTTAGGCAATTAATATTTCTTGATGATTTTTTTAAAGAAAGCAAATAAACTCCAACTTTTTTGGAAATATTTTGTCTAGATAAAATCATCATATAAATAAGAGCAATAAGTCTACTAATCTAAAGTATATGCAGCATGTGAATATTTTTACATTCAAGTTTACCATAAGTACATTTAACCTTTTAGTTTCATATTTCTTGCATATATTGGGTTTTTTAACTTTTCTTCTTTGCTTCAACTTTTAAAAAATGAAATTCCATTTACAACATGCATTCAATACACTAAAATATGCCTCATAAAATGTTCAAACTTGGTTAACACCATCCTGGTTCTACACCACATAAAAGGCAAACAGTGCCAGCCATACTAAAAGTTACCCAAATTTAGCCAGCTTCGGACTTGAACCCATATAACCATTTCAAGATTAAGAAACTATTTAATTCCAAATGGACAAAAAAAAATTAAATCAATACTATTTACAAGGCTTGTTCAATATGCTTTTGTATATAATTCCTTTCTTCCTGAAAACTGTTTCTCTTTAATATGGTACAGAGCCTTGAAATATTCCCTTGAAAACTTTAATCAGTTTTTAGCCCTCCACTTGGCCTTTCTTATCTATTTTATAACATACATTAATCTTATTACATTTTAACTCTTCTCATGTATGCATACAAATTACACATTTAACATAAATATAATGTATAAGAAGTCTAAAAATACATGTTACTCTTCCATACTTGGTTACAAGTATTTTTCCCACTCAGCAGCCTAATTTAAACATTCTACTGAGACATGTTCAATTGCATACATTCTTCTATTGGAAGAGCTGATGCTTAAGGTTGTCTAAGTAAAACAGAAAGTTGCTGGCAATGCTTCCTCTCAGGGACTCTTGCAATTGGCATCTACTCTCACATTGCTCCTTGAAAAAACTGACATACAAACAAGGAAAAGGGAAAGACGGAGAGTGGCTGCTCCCTGATTGCAGCCAGAGGGGACTGGCTCCTGAGAAGGATGACACATGAGCTTTTCCATCTACATTTCATTTTATATCGGGAGTATGAATTGTAAAATTGACTCCAGATTTATTGCAGCTTTCTCCAGTACCCCCCCAACCTATTTCCCCCCCCTTTCAAGATCAGGAGGTAGAAAAAGAGAAAATGATCAAAGATGGCGGTGCCCAAAGTAGCAGCTCCTAGATTGGCAGAGTCAAATGAGTAGTTACAATGCCACATTGAGACCACTGTTAACACTAGAATTCTTACCTGTTTTCTCTTTTATTTCACACAGGACACTGAAGAGAGCAGGTTTCATTCTATGACAATTCAATGCATGTTTTCTGGGGGGGAAAAAACAACCCAAACAAAGGTATTAGCATCACCTATTGAATAACATGGCGATTTCTTCAAGTGAGTACTTAAAGATTTCATTTCAAATCTGTGTCTTCCAATGTCCATAGAAGCTAACACAAACCAGAGTATATTTCTAAGGACAGCTTTTATCTTTAGGGGAAGCCCTGAATAGTTGCCCCATACATAGATAGGTGTGATTATATCACGTGCTGGGGTAGAGAAGATCTAGAAATGTGAGGAAGCTTAATTGGGGAGCACCAAGAACAAATGGGGAGGGGGGAAGAATATGTATATGGGCTATCATTCATTTTGTAAGTGAAGAATAGAAGAGAGTACCTTTTTTAAACGACAGTTAAAGTTTTGTAGGTCTGTTCAAAGACTGTTACTTTTCCCATCTGTTTTGTTTCCACATCATATTGGCCCTAGTTAAAATTCTCTACTAACCTGTGTGGGATACAACCCCTAACTTTCTCTTCTGCTAACAAGTAACAGATTTATTACTTGGGGGATGGGTGGGGTGGCCTTCAGAATCTTGAGGCTTTATTTCATATTTACTGTGATTTAAACATTTACTGTTGCAAGTGGAAAAAAGCAACAATGTCTTGTCACTTTCATCAGGCAACTACCCAACACAAGGACTTGATGGAGTAAAGAAAGTTATACTTCCTCAAGTGGAAATCACAGGCTCTCTCAACAGACACTTATTGGTCAATTTTGTCATTTTAAATCACTGTGACGAGATCACAACGGGGTTGCCGACAGATAAAAGGAAAAAACGGCAAAAGTCACCATCTATCCGGTTTCTTGCCTTTAAAAAAAAAATCTGAAAAAAGCCCTGTGTGATGTGTGGTTTAAAATTCCCAAGAGCAACTTTTTTTCCCTTTTGCCTCCACAGGGGTGGTGTGGAAATTTGTGCCCCACAAAAAAGGATAAAATGTTTATTTATAGAACAAAGTTCATTTTTAAAAGAAGCTATTAAGACAGTTTAGAACCAATAAGGAGAAGAAAGGAAAGAATATACAAAAACAAAAAAGCAAAAACAAAAAACAAAAAAGCACACACACAACAACAACCCACGGGAAGAAGACAGGGTGGAGGGAGCCACGCGCGCACACACACAAACAGACACACAAAAGATGTTCAATGAGACGAAACCAACTTTGCTTGCGCTTCGTCCAGGCTCTGGTCGGTGATGGTCATGATCTGGTGGAGGATGTCGCCGATGTCCTGCTTCCTGCCATCGCCGTCCGCCCCTTCGTGACCGTGGGGGGGAGGCGGCAAGGCCATGCCCCCCTGCACCGAGTGGCCGGCCAGGTTCACCCCGGCCAGAGTCTGCAACATCCTGGATTGATCGTCCATCCCGCCGCGCGCGGGCGGGAGCGGGAGGCGGCGGCGGCGGCGGCTGCTGAGGAGAAGGTGGAAGAGGAGGAGGAGGGAGAGTGAGAGGAGGAGGAGGGAGAGGAGGAGGAGGAGGAAGGAGAGAGAAGGAGGGGGAGGAAAAGAAGAGGGGGCGGCGCGCTCCCCGCCCGCGGCTGCTGGGGGGGCAGGGAAGGAGGGAGGGCCCGCGGCGGCGGCGGCAGCGGCGGAGCCGGGCCCGGGGGAGGGCGGGGGGCCCGGCTGCTAACCCGGCCTCGCGAGCCGAAGCCGAAGCCGAAGCCGCGGCGGGAGCGCGGGAGAGCCCGCTGAGGAGGAGGAGGCGGCGGCGGCGGCGGCCGAGGCTGAGAGATCCGGGGCCCCGCGGCTGGAGCGGCGGTGACTGAGGTGGCGGCTGTGGTGACGGTGGCGGCGGCTGCTCCTCCCGCTCCCGGCGCTGCCGCCGCCGCCGCAGCCGCCGCCGCTGCTCCCGCGCCCCGTCCTCACAGCGCCCCTCGCCCGCGGCCGCCGGGCGGCTGGTCCTCCCGCAACTTGCCCCAGAGCCTCCGAGTTGCCGGGACGCTCCCGCCTCCTCCCCTTCCTCACTCTCCGCTCGCTCCCCTCCCTCCTTCCCTCCGCCCCCCTCTCAGTCTCCGCCGCCGCCACCGGGCCGGAGCTAGAGCCGGAGCCCGAGCCGGAGCCGGAGCCGGATCGGGACGCGAGCCCCCCGTGGGGGGGAAAGGAAAGGGGAAGGAGAAGGGAAATCGGCGGGAGGAGGAGGGGGGAGGAAAGACAGATGGACGCGGTGGAGATGAGGGGGGAGGCGCGGAGAAGGGTGAGAAAGTTTGGGAGCCGGGGCAGGGAGCCGGGTGGACGGCCCGGCCAGCTGCTGGGGGCAGCGGGCGCCCCGCAGATTTATGAAGCAGGACCCGCCGCTGCCCAAGCCGCGCACCCACCCACCCAGGCAGGCGGGCGGGCAGGCAGGCAGCCGCCAGCGGACGGGGCTCGATGGCCGCTCTGCTGAGGGATTGACAGGCTGCCAGTGCCACTCACTCACTCACTGCGGGCCCCCGGCGCGGAGGGGAGGGGGCAGAGGGCGGAGCAGCCCGTGCCTTGGCCACACCCCTAGGGAGGAGGTGCCCGGGGCTCATTGGACCTCTTGCCTGCCCGCGCCTCGCCTCGGCCCCGCCCCCCGCCCGGCCTCCGCACCTCGCTGCCAAGCGCGCGCCCCAAACTCTTCTTTCGGCTGGCGGGCGCGCGCGCAGATTTCCGAAGTCCAAGCCAACTGTCTTGGGTTGACTGCTCGCGGGTGGCGCACTTTTCAATGGGGAGTGTGGGAGGACAGTGTATGTACGCGTGCGCAGACAGGTGTAAAGGGCAGGGAAGGAGGGAAATCCCCTCTACCCCTTGGACTCACTCGGCAGCTTCAACCCCTAGCCGCTCCAGGCGACCAAGGGCCATAGCTAAGACTTGAGGCCCGTTCACTTTCCCGCGCTTCCCGAGAGTAGGAGGGACCCCTTTGAGGGACTGGGCCGGGAGTCGCCCTCCAATCACAACGCTCTCACAGACAAATGGGGTGGGACCATATGAGGAGATGATTTATCTGATTGGAGATTTCGAAAACGTTCTTTATACGACAGGAGGAGCAGGAGTTCAAAGGCCCCGCCCCGGTCCACCGTTGTCATAGTAACCAGGGTGGCGCTATAGACAGTGGAGTACCCCGGAGCTTTCCGCCTTTGTGGAATCCGGAGTGCTGAGGAAAGAAATCCATTCGTGGCCTTCAGCGTCAAGAAGAAGGGATACGAGAATTGTCAGAGCAGAGGTGGACCTTATGGGCCATCTTGTCCAACATCCCTCCCCCATTTTACAGATGAGGACACCGGGGCCCACATAGAAAAAGCGATTTACTGAAAATCTTCACACAACGAGAAAGTGCCAGAATCTATAAACAATCTCAATTCCTTCCACTTTAGAGCCCGTCCTCTTTCCACTAGGAAGAACATCTGGAGGGAGGAAAGGGGAAAGATCCTAGCATTTACAGCTAGAAGTGACATCTAGTCCAACCCCCTCATTTCACCCATGACAAAACTAAGACTCAGAAGGGAAATACCTTGCCCAAGTTCCACAGTAGCAAAGTCTGGATTCAAACACAAGCCCTCTGACTCTTGGGCGAAGCGTTGAATCTAAACTCTGAATTTCAAAGTCAAAATCCAAGGAATGTC
Organism: Vombatus ursinus; assembly: GCF_900497805.2. Taxonomy (NCBI): domain Eukaryota; kingdom Metazoa; phylum Chordata; class Mammalia; order Diprotodontia; family Vombatidae; genus Vombatus; species Vombatus ursinus. Next base: position 48,299,985 of record NW_020954564.1, on the reverse strand, counting down.
TCTTGAAACAGAACTCCTTTGGAGCACAGCTTGATATAGGAGAAAGTAGATTTTACTTGGAGTCAAAGGATTGCAGGCTCTAAACTCTTATCATTAATTCTGGTAACTGGAGCCAGTGGCTCAGCCCGTAGAACCTCACTTTCCTTATTTGATGCAGAACTCATTTCCTTTTGAAGTAGTCCCTTCCAAATTCAGATTAATTGATCTCTAATTTCCCTCAAGGCTTCGGTCTCCAAACTTTTTGAACATGCATTCCTAAATAAACGCAGTAACAGCACAGAAACTAATAAGAAACTTCTTTCTAAATGTACACAAGAAGAAAGATATCAAGGCAGAAGTCTGATGGAGGTAGCAGTCAGGCATAGGACATTACAGACAAAACCTGGTGACACCCTGACTACAGGTGAACCGATGTTTTTTTGTTTGTTTGTTTTGTTTTGTTAGCTAGTTTTGTTTTGTTTTTGTGGGACTACATATAACAGGAGAGGTGTATGAAATGGGGGAGGGGAGAAAAAGCAGGGAGATCGAGAGGAATAAGGTGATATGCTAGAGTTAAATCAAGAGCTAGAAATGAGGGGAAGGTGACTTCTGTGGCCTCAAAAAGAGAAAAGTCTACAGGGGACGTGGTGCTGAGGATGGGGGAAGGATTGAAAAGTGGGTGGGGGGAAGGAAGAAGGCCTTGTTTTGGTGTTAGGAGAGAGTTCCACTGATGAATGCTTCTATGGGTAATGAAAGATGGTCTATGAAAGGAGATAGGGACCTTGCATTGGATGTAGCACGGGGGATTTGGGGCTTTAAAAAGTCTACTCATCCTATCTCAGGAGGGAGGGAGTTGGAACTCCTGGGGACAACTGGCACCTGAGGAATTTTTTTTTCCTTAAAGACTTTATTTTTAGTGCAAACAAAATTTTGAAGCTTCAGAAAAGGCAGCAGTTTTAGAATGGCAGGATATAGTGGGCAATTCTCAACACTGCTTTTAAAAAATGACGGGCAAACACAAAAATAAAGCACGTACCCAGCGAGGACATTTTTGATGCTAACAGGGGAGAGGGGAGAAGGTTAAGCAGGGAAAGTGATCAGTGATGAGCTACATAATTAGAGATGTAGTAGAGGAGGGGCCCTTCCATAGACCAGTGTTCTCTCTGACACTAACCATAATTGGCATTGTTCTGCAAGTGAGGCACAATGGAAAAGGAGACTCCACATGGCAAGCTGTACAAGGCAATGACAGAAACTGCCTAGAGGAAAAAGGCTAGAATGGATACTTTGGAAGTTTCAGTTGCATAAGGAATACAGAGAAAAGAAAGAGACCAGATAATTATAGGGGTCATGAATCACAGAATGAGGGTCTAGAGTAGAGAAAAAAAAGATGGATAATAGAGTGACAAAAATCAGTTTTGAAAAGGGGCACAAAAAAATAACAAGATGAAGAGAGGAAGAGGGAATGTACTTGACTAGAGGAAGAGGGGGAAGGGAAGAATTATATAACCAGATAAAAACAGAGGAGAAAAAAAGGAACTAATAAGCAAAATCCCAGAGGGAAAGGGATAACAAATGAGAGGAGAAGTGATCATGGGGGAGGGGAAGAGAGCCAATGGGAACAGGGACACCTTAAAAAAAGATTAAGGTAAAATAATTAAAAGAGCGTAGTACTATGTTTACAGCAGGAGGGCAAAAATCATAACTTGAAAAAAATCAATATTAGAAATGGAAGAAAATGTAAGCCTAACTCATAACTTTAAATATGATTGAATTAAGCAATCCAATAAAAAAAAGTGACAGATTTGTTAAGAAAACAAAATTCTACAATCTGTTGCTTACAAGAAACACATTTGAAAAAACAAAAACACATACAAAATAAAACTGGAGGAATAGGAAAAAAAAAATTATACATCAAGTGAATCCAAAAAGTAGCAGTCACAATAATGTTATATGACAAAGTAAAAACAACCATTCAAAAAATAAAAAGGGATAAACAAGAAAACTATTTTATGATAAAAAGGAGCCATAGACAATAAACCAGTACGGTAATAAACTTATACACTAGAAATGCCTTAGCACCCAGATTCTTAAAGGAAACATTTTCTGGGCTACAGGAAGGTATAGTAACATGATAGTGACAGGAGACTTCAATATCTTTATCAGTTTTGGATAAGTCTAACAGACAAATAAACAAAAAGGAAAATATGGACCTCAACAAATTACTAGAAAAATACTTACGGTATCTTCTAAATAGAATATACATATTTCTCAGTACCTCATGGAATTTTTGCAAAACTTGACCGTGTATTAGGGCACAGAAATATTGCAAACAAGTAAAAAGGTAGAAATAGTTAATACATACTTTACAGACCATACCACAATAAAAATAGTTATTGGTTCAAGGACCACAAACAAAAAATACAGACAAGAATGGAGACAACAAATAAAATCCTAAAAAAAAAAAAAAAAAAAAAAAGATGACTGAGTCAAAGAACAAATCATAGAGACAATAATTATATAAAGGAAAATGATAATGATGAAACAACATACCAAAATTTCTAGAATGCAGTTGAACCAGTTGGGGGGTGGGGAGGGATCATATCGTTTTAAATATATACTAATAAAATAGAGAAAATATAAATAAACTGAATATGCATTTAAAAATTGGAAGTCCAACAAATCTAAAATAAGCACAAAAGAGAAGGTATTAAAAATTAAAGAGGAAATAGCTAAATTGAAAATAAACCGTAGAAATGATCAAACTAAAAGCTGGTTCTGTGAAAAAAAACTGATAAAATTGATAATCCCTTAGCTAATCTGATTTTTAAAAAAGAAAGTAGAAAATCAAACTGATTAAATAGCAAATGAGGAAGACAAAATCACAACAAAACCAGAAGAAATAAAAAGAATAATCAGAACATATTATGCACAGTTATATACTAACAAAGCTGAGAACACAAAAGACAGAGTAATACTTTCAAAAATAAACACTCGAACTATCAGAAGATCAGATAGAGATCTCAATAACTCAGTCTCAGAGAAGGAAATAGATCTAACTGTAAAGGAACTGAAAACAAAAACAAAAAACTCCTGGTCTTGATGGATTCACAGGAGAATTCTATGAAACTTTTAAAGAAAAGTTAGCCTCCATATTTCACAAATTATTCTCAAAAATTGAAAAAGTAAGCACCCTACCAGAATCCTTTTATGAGCCAAATATAGTCCTAGTACCTAAATCAAAAAAAAGATAAAACACAGAAAGAAAACCATAGGCCAATATCATTAATGAATACTAACTTAAAAATTTTAAACAAAATCTTGTTAAATATACTATAGCGATTTATCCAAGAAATCATTCATTATGACCAAGTAGGATTTAAGAATGATTCAACATTGGAAAAATAACAGAATTAATCATCTGAAGACCAAAACATTCAAAAGTACATGATCATCTCAAGAGATACAAAAAAAGCCTTTGACAAAGTGCAACACTTTTTTATGCTTAAAAAAAAAATTCCACAAAAAAGAGGCATAATGGGACCTTTTTTAATCCCATTAAAAGCATCTACCTAAAATCGAAAGCAAGCATCATATACAATGGGGATTCACTGGAACGTTTTCCAAGAAATATGGCAGTGAAGCAAGGATGCCCACTCTCCCCACTAGTATTTGATATAATTCTGGAAATGCTAGCGACAGCAATAAAGCAAAAGAAAGTAATTAAAGGAATAAAGATAGGTAAGGGGGAGATAAAACTATCCCACTTTACTGATGATTTGATAGATTATTTGGAAAATCTTAGGACATCAGCAAAGATACTAATTGAGACAATAGCTTCAGTAAAGTCACAGGCTACAAAATAAATCCTCAAAAATCAATAGCATTTCTATATAATAATAATAAAACACAAGATGCAATAATAAAAAAGGGAAATCCCATTTCAAGTAACTATAAAATGCATAAAATATCTGAGGATTGACCTACTGAAGCACACAGAAGACTTGTTATTCAGTTACAAAGTACTCCTCAAAGAAATAAAAACAAGTCAAATAACTGAAGAAATATTCAGTGCTCATGGGTAGGGCATGCCAATATAATAAAAATGACAGTGCCACCAAAATTAATTTGTACTTCTAATGCTAGTCCGATCAAATTACCAAGGGGATATTTTACCAAACTTGATAAAATAACAAAATTCATTTGGAAAAATAAAAGATCTAGAATATTAAGGGAAATGATAAAAAAGAAGAAAGGATAAAATGGGAATAGCATTCATAGACCTCAAACTATATTATAAAGCAGCAGTCATCGAAACAATTTGCTATTGTTAAAAAATAGAGGGAGATCAATGGAACAGACAAAATAAGAGAGAATCCAAAATGATAGAATTCAATAATCCAGATTTTGATAAAGTGGAAAGCATAAATTGCCTAGGGAAAAAAGCTTCCTTATTTGACTAAAAACAAACTTTAGGAAAACTAGAAAGCATTCTGGCAGAAATTAGGTTTAGACCAACACCTTACACCATATTCCACAATACATTCTAACTAGTTATGTGACTTTAATATTAAATATCATACTTTTAAAAAATTAGAAGAGAAACATCATATACCCCTCACAGCAATGGGTAGGAATATAGTCTTAAGCAAGAGATAGAAGCAGTAATGAAAGTTGATATATAAATGTGAGTTATTTATTATAGTTGCTGTTGTTGTTATCCAGGCTTCTGACATATCATTCCCCTTCTTGGAAAACCCCAGTCTACCTCTTTTATATGCTAGCATCTCAGGTTTATTGAAGTAGATATTAAAAAATAGACTAGAAAGAGATTTGTGGTTTGTGTATTGGTTTTAGTTATCTGTCTACTCTTATTTTCCCTTTAACATGAATAAATGACAGTTGACTCATTAGATGCCACAGCCAAAGAACTTACATTTGAGATGTAAGATACTTCTTTCAGCTATTTCTCTCCTTCATCTTTATCAATAGAATACTAAAACCATAATGTTCACTAGGGCCTGAAACCTGGATGTTCATCTTTTAGTAGACATTTAGCTTTCTGGAAGAGGCTGTATTTTATAGCAGAAAGAGCCCTTGGGCTTGTAATCAAAAGATAAGACTTGGCTCTACCACTTACTAATCATGTGACCTTAAGCAAATCCTTCTGCCTCTCTGAAAACCAATTTCCACACCTGTAAAATGGTGGTATTAACAACTATATTACCTACCTTATGGTAATTTGTATAAGCACCAAATGAGATAATTTATGTAAAGTGCTTTATAAACATAAAAGTCTTACATAAGGGTCAACTATTATTGTCTGGTGTATTATTGTTATCCTTTTACTTTTTTAAATAGTAGCATAAGTTTCTTATTTTTCCCTTTAAGATTCATAGATTAAAATTTTTTACCCTAGACAAATTCCTTGGTTAGGCATTTTTGAAAAGTCTCCCAGGTTCAGTCCCTAAACTCAGTAAACTGTCTTACCTGGAACCAAAAATAGAAGTATATAGATATGAAAAATGGCTTTTACTCTGCAGGGTTTAATGTAGGACAAGCAGTTCGGTAAATGCCAGATGGATTCTTGGAATGTAGCAAGCTAGTTGGTTCCAGATTCTTCCCCTCATATGTTGTGTGTACTTTTAAATACTCCCTACTGCAAAGCTAATAGCTAACCTTACAGTTAGGTAGTCTGAAGTACTTACAAACTGCCCAGCTGCTGGCTAGAGAGTTCCAAACAACCCACTCTGCTTACTTGTCTTCAAACGAATCCCCTATCTCACATTTACTTTTTCTTTCTTTGGTGTCATCCATTTTCTTGGTGCTATTTAATGCATTTTGGGACCTATTTCAAACACTCCAATCTCAGTTACTCATGATCAACACTAATTCTAATAGGTAAAACTTCATGTAATTCCAAGTGACTAAATTCCAAATCCATCATGATAATAATCATAACTTCACTGATAGCCTCCACTGATGCTTCATCACAGCATAAAGGTGACACTGAGTCCTCAAAGGGTGAACCAACTGAACAGAAGTTCTGGCAGGTCCTACCAAGCTGGAAAGGGTTTAAATGTTGGCCCAGGGATGATCAAGATATCTGTGTTCAGAGGATTAACCTAGATCAGTTGAGAGCTTATCACAAAAGTTCTAATCACAGGGCAATGATTTGGTGGGGTTGGTTTTTGGCCACAACAACCCATGAAGACCTACTACTATGACATAGGATTATGATTTGCATTGTTGGATGGAGATCCCATCCATGCTGGTAAAATTGGGGATTTTAGAAGAATTGATGTTTACCCAGTAGCCTCCTCACAACTTCCTTCCCAAGAGATTAGACAGGTAACCTTCATTAACCATTCAACATCCTGGATGAAGTCACCATTTTCCCCCAAAATAGTTTGATTTTGAAGGCCCCACTCAACTCTAAAATGCCATGATTCTTTGACTTATTATCAGGCCTCTTTTGTACCAGTACTAACTAGCCTCATAATCTGTAGAAATCAGTTACAAAGATTGGGATAATTAATGGGAGATGTTTATTGTTACTTCAAGCTCACTACAAAGTTATGTAAGTGAAGCACCATATATAAAAATATAAATAAAATTAAGAAAACATTTAAGCAAGTAAAAGCAATTAGGAGCTATGGGCTATGTAAACAAAGCAATACATAAAAGCATAAATTAGATTTAGGAAAACAGTTAAACAAATGCCAGCAGTTAAAAATAAAATAATTTGTTAAATGTATAATACCGTACAGCTATTTTAAGTTACATATCTCTAAATTCATGGTCATTCAGTGGTCTGGAAACTTTATGCAATAGCTCCAATGAACTGATTTGATTTAATTGGCATGCTGCTTAGGCAACTTCCCCTTTTGCCAGTATTAATATAAATTACTCTTAATATTAGATATTCTAAAGATTTTTGTAGTCTCATTAATAAATACAGTCATGCCCCCAACAAATATCATTTTACAATAGCATCTTTCATATATAAGAATAATTATAATGAATCAATTTCTATAGGGCATTAAGGTTTACTTTGTAATAGAACTTTTCTCACAAGTCTGTGAGTAAATATTCAAAAGATTATTATTACCATTTTACAGATGAGGAAACTGAAGCTTACAAAGCAGAAGTCACTTACCAAGTTCACTCAACTAGTAAGTATCAGAGCCAGGATTCAAACTCAGGTTTCTACTAACACCAAATCTCATACTTTCTGTTACATCAAATACTTATGTAAAGTCAAGGAATCCCACTATAATGGAGTTTGACCCATTGTCCACATATAACATTGTATTTATCAAACCATCTGCTGTCCAAAATACCTTTTCTGCTGAAAAAGACACATGTTTTAGAGAAACCAGTTAAGAGGATTAGGGAAGGGGGTTACAAATGTACAATTGACCTTAAAGTTTTTTTTTTTAAGTTGATGCTAGAGCACCCAATAAACTGTCAACTGCAATATCCTCAGAGATCTTTGAAACAGTATGTATTTTTTTACTTTGAGATACTCCATTCAGTAATGCCCCCAATGACTGCTGTACCATCACATGTAATGTATTAAAGCACCCGCATCAATCTGTAATGTTTCAAAAGCAGTGTTTATTAAAGATTCAAATGAAGTATAATTTCTTTTACATGATTGTGCATTCATTAAAAAGTGAACAGTGACAAAGTGAATGATAAGGATAAAACAAAGATTATGCCCTAATCAAGAAGGATTCTATTATATTAATCCTTTCCCCTAGGCTTTTTTAAAAAATCTTGCAAATTCTTTCTCACTCTTTTCCCCCATAGGTTTGTATTAACATAAAAAGAAACCATTTTGTGAAACTATCAAGAGGATCTAAGACCCTCCAGAATCTGGCACCACCCTGCCTTTCCACATTTTGTCCACATTTCCTACTCCCCTCCACAGGCCTTATGCTGATCTCTGAATATTCTCTGCACTTTCCTGCATCTCTGCTTTATCTCATACTTCTTCCTATGATGGCAAAACTCTCCCTACAAAGCGTCTTAAATTCCAACTCATTGTTTAAAGCCAAATTCAAATGCCACCTCCTTCAAGAAGCCTTTCTCTGATATTTCACAGTCAGTAATGACCTTTTGCTCTTCAGACCTTGCATAGCATAAACTACACCTCTCTAACGCACTTATCTTGTATTATTGTATATTTTACAATATACAATATACAAGGACAACTCAAAGCCTGGGAGGCTTGTTGCCAGGCACGTATACATAATAAAGGCAGAAAGTTGGAACAAAGGATTGAGGTTGAGGGCAATACCTCCATACTGCTCAATCTGGAGTTCTATTCTTGCCATTCTTCCCTCCCTTTAATTTCCATAAGAGACCAAAAAAGCTTGAGGATCAATAAATCTGGAATACCTCAGACCCTGATAGTCCTTGGCAGTTTGATGAAAGAGCAGACCCTCATGATTCTAAAGGTATACAGGTTGGTAATCAGAATCTGATGGAAGTTAAAGGGTATTTTCTAAGTCATATAGAAGCTTGAGGTAGGGAAAATGCCCCTGTTGAATAGGATAGTCAGGTTCAGACAGATCAAATGCCTCTGGGTTCTATTTAACTAGCTGGCTATTCTGTGTTCTTCTAGAGGTGAAGATCCTCCTGGAGAGGGAAGCTACACCTAACTAAAACTCTAGAAACCTACAGATTCTCCTAGTGGAGAAAAGGCAGCTGAGGGTGTTGTCCTTGACTCCTTCACTAAAAGAATGGAAGCTTAAGCCTCTGGGCTCTAAGCTAACAGTGAACCCGTTTCTCCTCTCATAGGGAAGAGATCGATCCTCAGCCGTAAACTACACCTAAGACCGATGCTAGAAACAGAGAGAGTTGCTCCACAACTTCATGTCTGGTAGAGTAACATCTAGCAGTGACTGTAAAACCAGCAGAGCAATTCCTAGAAGTTATAAAACCAGATACCAAGGCGAAACCGCAAGCCAACAGAAGTGAACAGATTGAACAGGATACAAAGCAATGATAGCACCAGAAAACACCAATGGAAGCTTTGGAGATATGAGTTGTACTTCAACAAAATGTGTCCTGGACACATGTTTTCCATAAGTGTGTGCTCCTTCACATGAATTTCCTATATAGGTCCGTTCTTCTCACTGATAGTGTTCATCCACACTCAGCTGTCAAAGTGATGTTCCTAAAGTGAAGGTCTGACCACAGGATTTCCCTATTCAATAAATTCCAGTGGCCCCGCCTATCACCCCCAGAATCAAATATAAAATCCTCTTTTTGGCATCGATAGCTCTTCATAAACTAACCTCCATCCCACCTTTCTAGTCTTCTTACACATTAAATCCCCTGTCCATGTACTCTACAATACAGTGTCACGGGCTTCCTTATTCTTCTTCAAACAAAAAACCTCATCTCCCAACTCCAGGCATTTTCATTGGCTATCCATGCATGGAATGCTCTCCCTCATAATCTCTGCCTCCTGACTTTCCTGGTTTCCTTCAAGTCCCAGCTAATATTTGTACCTTCTACAGAAAGCCTTTCCTGATCTTTCTTAATTCTAGTACCTTGACGCTATTGGTTACTTCAATTTATTATCTAATTTATTCCAGTCTATTTATTTTTAGCTTGTTTGTACAGTTATTTTTATGTTGTCTTCTCCATTAGACTGTGAGATCCTCAAGGGTAACTGTCTTTTATCTTTCTCGGTATCTCTAACATTTGGCACAGTGCCTGGCATATAGTAGGCACTTAATAAATATCTATTGACTGACTGACTAATATCCTTGTAAATAAGTTTGTCTAGAAAATATTCTACTGCTACCTATCTTAGGACACTGTTCTATACCTTTGCTTTGGACTAATTGAATCTTAAATTGGTTGGCAGAAGTAAACACAATAGTTGGGGTTCAGAAACAATGGACTTTGGATTATTTTGGTTTTTCATGAGGATGCTTTGGGGGAATATACTGAAGACAGGTAGTGTCCTAGGAACTACATGTAGTTAGATATTTAGTGTTATATTTCCTACTAAACTGTAAGCTCCATGACAGCAGGAAGATTTCTTACCTAAACTTGGTATATTTCACAGCACCAGGCATAGTGCACAGTAGGTATTTGACACCTGTTTGTTGGTTTGAATTATCATTGAAAAAGAAGACATTAATTCAGGTCCATATTAAGTATAGCTAATAGTGACTGAGCATAAATTCAATGAATATTGAATTGATTATCTTGTGCTACTTTTTCCATTTCTGTCCAAACAATGAGACCATCAAGCCAAATTTTTTGCCTCTCATTTGACCATTTGTGGTCCCATAGTGTTGTAGGTGAAGCTCTAATGTTAACATCCTCTTAGTTCAAGTTAGATATTGGGGAAAATGAGGCACTCACAAATCACTGAACATTTAACAAAGGAAGTATACTTTGACCAAACATAGCAGTGCCAAGCAACAAGATTATAGTGGCACTTAACTTCTCTGAATGCATGCATGTCATCCCTCCTTGTTCATTTCCTCCCTATCTCCCATGTCCATGTAATCAGGATTTAGTGACTTGTATGATTTTATGCACCCACCAAGTCTGAGACCCAAACTTCATATGGTTAGGACTTTTTGTGCTTAGATGACCAAGAAGCTGCACCTAGAAAACTGAAGCTAATCAAGTCCCAGGGGAAGCTTTGTCTTATCATATACCACTCCTTGACGTCAAGATCCTAAGGATCCTCTAGAGGACCTTCCACTATTTAAGGCTTATGGAGCTTTTACCTGTTAGTCCTCATGGCACAAACAGTAGTAAGGGGAGGAAAGAGGGAAAAGGGAAACAAAACAAAACAAAACAAAAATATGGAGAAGAAAAAAAGCAATGTCTAAGTAGAGAAGGGGGTGCATTTGAGAGATGTTGCAAAGGTAAAATCAACAAATCTTGGCAACATATTAGATATGGGAGATGAGAGAGAGTCAAGGATGACTCCTATGTTGTAAAAACAGAGGGACTGGGAAGAAGGTGCCATCTTCCACAATAATAGGGAAGTTGGGGTGTGGGGAGGATTTAGGGGGAAAGATAATGTGTTCCATGTTGGACATATTGAGATTAAGATATGTACTGGACATCCAGTTTGAGATGTCTGAAAGGCAATTGGAGGTCAGTAGAGAGGTTAGGGCAAAATAGATAGATTTGAAAATTATCAGCATAAAGATGGTAATTAAATACATGATAGCTGATGAGGTTTCCAAGTGAATTAGTAGAGAAGAAAAGAGAACCTAGAACAGAAACCTGTGGGACATCTACTTTTAGAGGGCATGATCTGGATGGGGATACAGCAAAGGAGGCTAACAAGGAACAAGCTAATGGGTAGGAGGAGAACTAGGAGAGACTGTTGTCCCAAAAGCCTAGAAAGAGAGTATCAAGGATGAGGGAATGTCAAAGGCTGCAGACAGGTAAAGGAAAATGAAGATTGAGAAAAGGCTATTGAATTTGGCAACTAAGAGATCATTGGTAACTTAGGAGAAAGCAGTTTCAGTGGAATGATAAGGTCAAAAGCTAGACTGTAAGGTATTAAAAAGAGAGTGAAAGGAGACAAAGTTGAGGCACCTATTGTAGGTGGTTTTTTCAAGTTTAACTACAAAGGACAGAAGAAATATAGTGCTATAGTTACCCAGAATGGAAGAGTCAAATGAGGGCTTTTTCAGGATTGGAAAGGCATGTTTGCAGACAGTAGGGAATGAGCTAATATAGAGAAATTAAAAATAAGTGATTGAGTGGGGATAGCGGAGGAGGGCAATCTATTGGAGAAATCTGGATGGTATAAGATTGTGTATGCAGGTGGAGGGGTAAGCTTCGATAAGGGGTAAGACTAGCTCATCATGTGAGTCAGGGGTAAAAGAGGAGATGGTGGCAGAAGGCATATTCGCAATAGGAGATGAGGAAGAGGGAGAAAAGAGAGTTCCCAGTGAATGGCCTCCATTTTCTCTGTAAAACATAAGGCAAGGATCTCAGCTGAGAGGGAGGAGAAAGGGAGCATAGAAGGTTTGAGAAGGGATGAAAAGGTTTGGAAGAGCCATTGTGGGGAGCCAGATAGTGAATTGATAAGGGAAATATAACAGGATTGCCTAGCAGCAGTAAGGACCCAGTTGAGGTTGTGTAACATAAATTCATAGTGGACTCAGAATAATTTTGTGATTTTCTCCATATTTGTTCAGCAGCACATGTGTAGGAGCAAACGTAGAGGATGGTGGAAGTGATCTAAGGCTAAAGCTTGGTAGAATACAAAAATAAATTACCTGTCATAAATTTGATTCATGGTATACACTGAGTAACTTTTATCCCTCATAATTTTGGAGAAATCCTCAATGTGAGACAAAACCTAGGCAAGACATGACCAGAGACAAAATCCAAGAAAAGGGCCCATAATAAAATCAATGGCTCCAGACAGCTATATACAAATTCAGAAAGTTTAGCTAGCAAATAAGATAAACTAGAAATTAGAAATCCTAATTAAAGCAGAAAACATTAAACTTATTGATATCACCGAGAATTGTTAGGCTGAGACTCATGAGGGATATGACTCTAGAAAGTTATACCTTATTCAAAAGAAACATGCCAGATAAAAGAGAATTTAGGGTAGTATTATACATTAAGAAGATTCATTCATAAGGAAATTAATTAACCAGATTGGGAGAAGGGAAAGCATGATTTGGATGAAGATCAACAAAGAAAGAAACAGAAGTGATACTATCATCAGAGTATACTACAGACCACCAGAACAGAAAAAGGAAATAAATGAGTTCAATAAACAAATCACAAGTCTGGCACACAGGTATGATATAGCAATGATAAGGGACTTCAGTTCTCTAAACATCTGCTAGAATGTTCTCTCTCTGCCAAAAGCAGAGCACCTAATTTTTTCCTGACTTGTCTTAATAATTTCATCTTTCAAAACAAGGATTCTATTCTGGATCTTATTCTTACCAACAGAGGATCCAGTTGCTAGAGTAGAAATGATGGGAATTTTGGCAGGGTGGGGGTCTTAGGTTCCAACTTATAGTTTGTGGTATAATTGGGGAAAGTTGAAAATAGTCTGATATGCAACCTAGATTCTTGGAGAGTTGATTTCAGAGATTTCATTGAAAGGTTAGATAGGATCTAATGAGCTAAAATTCTACAAGGGAAGGCAGGAAAGGAAGTATATAGCTATAATATAATATGATATAACATGATGTGATGTGATGTGATATAATGTAATATTATATATATAAATATATATGTATATATGTGTATAAAAAGATATAGATATATATACAGAGAGAGAGAGAACTTTAAGGGTTGTCAGTCAGTCAATAAACATTAAGTGCCTACTCTGTACTAGGCTCTGCAGATACAAAGAAACATAAAAGTCAGTTCCTGCTTTCAATGATCTCACAGTTTAACAGGGGAAAAAACATGTAAACAATTGTGTACCAAAAAACAAACTACATACAAGATAAATTGGAAATAGTCAACAGAGGGAAAGCATTACAATTAAAGAGGACTGGGAAAGGTTTCCTGTAGAAGACAGAATGTGATCCTCAGAACAACCCTGTGAGATAGAGGCTGTTATTATCTTCATTTTAAAGATGTAGAAACTGATGTTGAGAGAAGTGAAATGACTTTCTCAACATCACACAGCCAGTAAGTGTCTAAGGCAAGATTAAACTCAGGTCTTTCCCATTACAAGTCCACAGCTCTACCCACAGTGCCATCTAAATGTAGATACTCTCAAAAATGAAATTCCAAAGACACAAAGAAAATAATTCTGATGAGAAAGAAAATAATTCTGATGAGAAAGAAAAAAAGGAGTTCTCTAAAGAGACTAATGCATATACATTGGGAAGTCACCAACCATCTTGGATTTTTAAGACAGATGCAAAAATGGAACAAAGTCATGTTATAGAGGATGCATACAAAAGCATTCTGTGAAAGAATAGTGTCAGGCATGCTAAAGCTCAACATTAACTACAATTGGCAAGGAAAGTTAGGGACAACAAAAAGCTTTTTGTTTTTGTTTTGTTCTGAGCTATACTGAGTAAAAGAAAAATCAAGGAAGGCATAGTACACTAGTTTGGGGCAAAAAGGATAATTTTAACTAATACTGGAGAGAAGAGAAAACACAATAGCTACCCTTCTACAATTCTATGGTACTTCACCAGTATTCTGGAATCCTTCAAGGATCATTGACAAGTGGGTCAACAATCACATCTTCCAGTTCTTTCAGTAACTAAAGGTGTAGTTCATTTGAATCAGGTAATTTCACTTCATAAATAGAAGGTGGGTGCTCTCTTAACGTCTCCTTACCTATCTTGGGTATCAACTATCTATTTGCCACTTCTTAATCTTTCTGGTCTAAAGATTGTTTTCCTTAACAGAAAAACCAGAAACAAAATAAGAGCTTGATTTTCTAAAAGGAGGATGAGAATGAACTTGACATTGATTCCTATAGGTGTTTAATAAATGGTTGTTGAACTGAATTTAATTAAAGAGATAGTTAGTGAATAGCTAGAAAAACAAATGGTGAGTACAAAGAGCCTTCTTGGCTTCATCAAAAGCAGGTCATGTCAGACTAACCTCATTTCCTTTTCTGACAGAATGCTATAAATACAATTTACCTAGATTTTAGTAAAACATATGACAAGATCTCTTCTTTGTGGACTTCTTATAATCAAGATATAGAGATGTGGACTAGAAAATAATATAGCTAAATTCAGAATCAGTTGAATGGTGAGATTCAAAAAATAGTCATTAATGGTCCACTTTCTTGGAAGGTGGTCACGAGTAGAGGAAACCAAGGATTGCTATTAGATCCTGTGCCCTTGAAATTTTTATTTGGATAAAAGTTGTCAAATTTACAGGTGGCACAAAACCATGAGAAATAATTAACACTCTAGGTGATAGAATCAGAACTCCAAAAGTCTTAACAGGTTAGAAAACTGGGCCAAATCTAATATGTCAAAATTTAATTGGGATACAGGTTAAGTCTTATGCTTAGGTCCAAGCAAAACAATTTCACCAGAAATTTCAGAAATGGAAAGCACCTTAAAATATGGAACATGGGAGGGGTGGTGATAGAGGTAAGATGGCAAAAAAAAGGCAGGGACTCCTCTCAACTCTTCCAAATTCCCCTCCAAACAACTTTAAAATAATACCTCAAAATAATTTCTGGAGTGGCAGAACCCATGAAAGGATGGAGTAAAACAGTTTCCAGCCCAAGACAACATAGAAGGTTGGCAGGAAAGGTCTTTTGCACCCAGGTGAGAGTGAAGCACAATTCAGTGCAGGCAGTGTTCCAGCAAAATAGCAGCAAGCCTTGGGAGCAACTGAATCAGTAGCAGCTTTCAGAGCTTTCAGCTCACTGACAGTAAAGGGGTCAGACAACTGATCAGGAGGAGAGTACAGGGGTCCCTTTGCTGGTACTGGGTTCAGGACTCTGTTGCATTGCCCATGTGCAGATCCAAGTTAAAGCCCTGGGTCATAGTCCCAGAGTAAGGAGAAGCACTAGTACATCAGAGCTTCAGGGAGTGGGGTCCCTGGTCACAGTTCCAGGGTGGAAAAGTGCTTATGGTTGCTCACAAACCAGAGCTCAGGCCAGGAAAGCAAACCTCTCCTTAGATCATACCAACTTGGGAGAACTGAAAACTTACATATTCCTAGAACTAACTCTGAAAACAGCTATACGAAAAACCTGAAGCTTGCCCCTCCACCTCAGGAGCACAATGCAACTTTAATATACAGTTCAGCATCAAGAAATAGGATAGAAAAATGAGCAAACAACCAAAAAAAGAACCTGACCATAGAAAGTTATAGTGGTGCCAGGGAAGATCAAAACACAAGTCAGAAGAAGACAACAAAGCCAAAATTGCTACATCCGAAAGCCTCAAAGAAAAATGCAAACTGGTTTGAAGCCCCAGAAGAATTCCTGGAAGGATTTTAAAAATCAAATAAGAGAAATAGAGGAAAAATGGAAAAATAAATAAAAGTGATGCAAAAAAATCATTTAAAAAAGAGTCAACAGCTTAGTAAAGAAGGCACAAAAAATACTGAAGAAAATAAACACCTTAGAAAGCAGAATAGGCCAAATGGTAAAAGAGGCACAAAAATCCACTAACAAGAACTTCTTAAAAAGCAGAATTGGCCACATGGAAGAAGATGCACAAAAAATTCATTGAAGAAAAGAATTCCTTAAAAAATAGAATTGACCAAATGGAAAAAGAGGTACAAAAGTTCACTGAAGAAAATAATTCTTCAAAAATTATAACTGAGCAAGTGGAAGCTAATAACTCCATGAGATATCCATGAGATATCAAGAATCAATCAAACAAAAGCAAAAGAATAAAAAATAGAAGGCAATGTGAAATATCTCATTGGAAAAACAACTGACCTGGAAAAATAGATACAAGAGAGATAATTTTAAAATTATTGGACTACTTGAAAGCCATGATAAAAAAAATAACCTAGACATCATCTTTCAAGAAATTATCAAGGAAAACTGATCTAAGATTCTAGAACCAGAGGGTAAAATGGATATTGAAAGAATCCACCAGAGGCAGCTAGGTGGCACAGTGGATAGAGCACTGGCCCTCAGGAGGACCTGAGTTCAAATCCAGCCTCACACACATAACACTTACTAGCTGTGTGACCCTGGGCAAGTCACTTAACCCCATTGTCTAGCCAAAAAAAAAGAAAGAAAAAAAGAAAGAATCCACCAATAACCTCCTGAAAGGGATCCCAAAATGAAAATTCCCAGGAATATTATAGCCAAATTCCAGAGCTCCTAGATCAAGAAGAAAATATTGCAAGCAATCAGAAAGAAACAATTCAAATATTGTGGAGCCACAGTCAGGATAACACAAGATTTAGCAGCTTCTACATTGAAAGATCTGAGGGCTTAGAATATGGTATTATAGAGGGCAAAAGAGCTAGAATTACAACCAAGAGTCACCTATCCAGCAAAACTGAGTGTAATCCTTTGTGAGGCGGAAATGGATATGCAATGAAATAGAGGACTTTCAAGCATTCCTGATGAAAAGACCAAAGCTAAATAGAACATTTGATTTTCAAATCCAAGACTCAAGAGAAGCATAAAAAGGTAAACAGGAAAGAGAAATCATAAGGGTTTCAATAAGGTTAAACTGTTTATATATCTACATGGGAAGATGATACTTGTAAAGTCTAAGAACTTTATCATTACGGCATTTAGAAGTACACATAGACAGGGCATGGGTGTGAACTGAATATGATGGGATGCTATCTCAAAAATGAAATTAAAAGGTAAAAAGGGTAAGGCACTGGAAGAAGGAGGAAGAGAGAGATAGAGTGGGGTAAATTATCTCACATAAAAGAGGTATGAAAGAGCTTTTTACAGTGGAAGGGGAGATGGGAGGGGAGGAGCACTTGAACTTTCCTGTCATTGGAATTGGCTCAAAGAGGGAATAACATACACACTCAGTTGGGTATAGAAATCTATCTTACCTTCCAGGAAAGTAGGAGGAGAAGAATGTTAGAGAAGAGGGGCTGGGCTGATAGAAGGGAGAGAAGATCGGGGGAGGCAGTAGTCATAAGCAAACTTTTGAGGACAGACAGGGTGAAAATAGAGAGAAAGAAAAGCTGGGGGAAACAGAATAGAGGGAAATACACAGCAATCATAACTGTGAAAATATTCTTATGGCAAGTTTCTCTAATAAAGGCTTCATCTCTCAAATATATAGAGAACTGAGTCAAATTTATAAGAATACAAGTCATTCCCCAATTGATGAATGGTCAAAGAATATGAACAGACAGTTTTCAGACAAAGTAACCAAAACTATCCACAGTCACATCAAAAAATGCTTTAAATCACTATTGATAAGAGAAATGCAAATTATAACAACTCTGAGGTACCACCCCACACCTGTCAGATTGGCTAATAAGGAAAATGACAAATGTTGGAAGGGATGTGAGGAAATTGAAACACTAATGCATTGTTGATGGAATTGTAAACTAATTCAACTATTCTGGAGAACAATTTGAAACTATGCACAAAGGGCTATAAAACCATACATACCCTTTGACCCAATTATACCACTACCAGGTTTATATTCCAAAGAGATAAAAAAAATTAAAAGAACTGATATGTACAAAAATATTTATAGCAGTCTTTTTTTGGTTGCAAAGAATTGGAAATTGAGGAGATGCCCATTAATTGGGGAATGGCTGAACAAGTTGTGGTATATGATTGTGATGGAATACTATTATACTATAAGAAATGATGATCAGGATGCTCTCAGAAAAACCTGGAAAGACTTACATAAACTTATGATGCAACATGAAGTGAGCAGAACCAGGAAAACATTTTATACAGTAACAGCAATATTATACGATGACCAACTGTGAATGACTTAACTAGTTTCAGTAATACACTGATCTAAGACAATTCCTTAAGACTTATGATGAGGGGCAGCTAGGTGGTGCAGTGGATAGAGCACTGTCCCTGAAGTCAGGAGGACCTGAGTTCACATCTGGCCTCAGACCAAACACTTAGTACTAGCTGTATGACCCTTGGCAAGTCACTTAACCCCAATTGCCTTTAAAAAAATAAAAATAATACTTATGATAAAAATGGTATCCACCTCCAGAGAAAGAACTGGTAGAGTCTGCATGCAGATCAAAGCACACTTTTAAAAAACTTTCTTTATTTTTCTTGGTTATTTATTTGTTTTTGGTCTATGTTTTCTTTCACAACATGACTAATATGGAAATATGTTTTGCATGACTGCACATGTATAACCTATATTAAATTACTTGCCTTCTCAGTAAGGGGAGAGGGGAGTGAGAAAGGAAGTGAATTTGAAACAACATTAAAAATGAATATTAAAAATTATTTTTACATGTAATTGGGAAAAATAAATTATTAAACAGAGGAAAACATAGAATGCTGGAGTTAGGAGAAACCTTAGAACATAACGTCAGAGTTTGAAAGGTCCTTGGAACATAGGATATAGACTGTTAGAGCTGGGAGGAGCCTCAGGGGTCATATGATCCAACTTCTGCATTTTACAGAGGAGGAAACTGAGCTCGAGAGAGAGAAAATGACTTTTCCAAGTGAGCTAGAGTTCAACACCTGAGAACTGTGTTCAGTCCTGTTCAGTGTACAAGAGAAGCATGAAGTATAGTCCCTGCCTTTGAAAAGTTTGTGACATATGGCCAGCAGTCCTCAGAAGGATCTTGCATGCTATTCTGTGAATCCATTTATAGAAATATGGGGTTCAACTGAAGTAGATGCCCTTCAGCTATGAAATGGCTAAATAAATGGTGGCCACTGAATGAAATGGAATATTATTAAGAAATGATTAATATGAAGAATATAGAGAAGCATGAGAAAATAATTCTACACAATGATGACAAAATGTAAAAGGAAAGAAAATAACTGTAAGCAAATGGACCAGACCTAAGGGGATCTCCTTCCTTCCTTTTGCAGAGACAGGGGGTTATTGGTATTATGTTACATATACTGTCAAACCCTGTGGAGATGTTGGTTAGTTTTGTGGAACTGCACTTCCTCCCTTTTAATTTTTGTTACAAGGCCTAGCTCTCTGGGGAAGGATATATTTGGAAACAAATGTGATATAAAAACTAAAGGTTAAGCTCAACAGCTTAATGGTATAGTACAGAATCCAACAAAGTTAATAAAGTCTTTGTCATAGTTTCCAAAAATAAGAAGATGAGAGTCATGATATGTATTGTGTAAAGTTCTGAACAATGTATTTTAGGAAAGATATTGACAAGGTAAAGAGTATCCAAAGGAAGGTAGCTAGGATCAATCAATCAATCAACAAGCATTTTTTAAGAACCTAATATTTTCTAGGCACTGTGCAGGAGGTATGAATAGGAAGACAGTAAAAACTAAAGACAGATTAAACTGGGATGGTTTTGCTAAGGAAGAGAAGACAGTGGAGGCATGATAGTTGTATTCAAATATTTGAAGGAGCTATCAATTATTTGGAATAGGGATTAGACTTATCTTACACTTGGTCACCAAGAACAAATGTAGGAACAGTTGGTGAGGTTGGAAAGAGACAAATTTGGGCTTGATGCAATGTAAAACTTTCTAATAGTTAGAACTATCCAAATGTGGAATGGGCCACCTCTTAAAGTAATGTATTTTCCTCTCACTCGAGGTCTTGTGGCAAAAGCTACATGATCAGTTGTCAGGGATATTGTAGGGGAGATTATCTTTAAGGTTCAGGTTGGATAAGATGTCCTCTAAAGTCTCTTCCAATTCTAAAACTGTGTAATTCTATAATAAGTGTAAAAACAATGGGAGGCATCTAAAAGTGGAATGAGTCACCTCTAGAGATAGTGTATTTCTTCTTCATTTGAGGTCTTCTAGAAAAAGCTAGATGCCCAACTACACAGAAGCTTCCTCCTTTATGGAGGGCACCAGTTTCCTTAAATACTGCATGGACAGCTAGGCTTTTGTTTTTATTTCCCTAGTGTCTAGTATAGTGCCTGACACATATTAGGCACTTAAATGTCCGGAAACTTATCATCTTCCCAAGCTGTCCATCCACTTTTCAACTTCTTTTCATACCACTCCACTGAGTGGCCTTTATTGATCTGCTTTCTATTAACCAAAGTGGATGGAAAGAAGCCTAGATTATGAATAATAGAGGGATCAGTAGAAGAACTTCCTAACACCTTTGAAACTGAGAAAAGCATTTAGGAACTGGAAAAGAGGAAAGCAAGAGAAAAAAAATAACGATATACAAATTCCAGCTATCATTCAAGGTCTAATTCTTTTCATAGGATCATCAGCCTAGAGCTGGAAAAGATCTTAAGGGGATCAAGTCTATCTCACCCTCCCATTTTACAGATGAGGTCATATTATGTTCATGAAGCCTTCCCTAATTATATCATGCACATTGAGTTGAATTTCTCCAGCACTGACTCTCTGTAACAACATGTATGGGTAATACAATTAGTACTTAATTAAATACTGTCTTAAATTGTGTTATTGTTTCAAATATGAGGCAGCTTGGGGTAATGAAAACAGCAATGAACTAGGAGACAGAAGACCTGAATTTTAATTCCTGGCTTTGCCACAGGACCTGTGTGGCTACTAGGCAAGTCATTTTCCCTCTCTGAGATTCAGTTTTCTCATCCATAAAATATAAACAATAATACTGGCACTATCTACTTTACAGTGTTCAATTTAATTCAACAAATATTTATTAAGCTCATTCTATGTGTAAGGATCTGAATTGTTTGGGGTGGGGGAAAACAAAAATGAAAAATTATTTCATCTTTTTCCAGGAGTTTTCTATCTAAAAAATAGGATATATGCAAAATGTACAAATTTTAATGAAACTATCACTGGTCAAAACATTTTTTAACTCTCCTTGTAGAATTGCTATCACATTCTACATGTGAAGAAAATACTCTACAAACTAAAAAGCACTATATAGCATTAAGATTAGTATTGTCTCCCAAACTAGAATGTAAGTCTATTGAGAGTAAGCATCATGTGATATATAAGATGTGCTTAAAGTTATATGATTTTAAAGTAAGGATCATGTGTTAAGAGTTAAGACTAAAGTGATATTACTTTTAAAAGTGAGTACATAAATCGAAGTGAGTGATGTCCTTCAAAATCATATTAGGAGTGCTATGTATTCATCTACACAATAACAGTGTTGATTAAAATATTTGTGAAGCTCCTTTTAGAAGTGTCTTCTGAGGTCATTCTTTTGGATATCCTCAGTAATGTCACACTTACATTCTTTGAGGATGAATTTCA
This sequence comes from Vombatus ursinus, assembly GCF_900497805.2. Classification (NCBI taxonomy): domain Eukaryota; kingdom Metazoa; phylum Chordata; class Mammalia; order Diprotodontia; family Vombatidae; genus Vombatus; species Vombatus ursinus. Next base: position 48,278,201 of record NW_020954564.1, on the reverse strand, counting down.
TTTTCAAAAACAGTAAAAATCATTTCAGGCCTAGTCTGGTGAATAAGATGGGGGGAGATGGGCATCAAGCATGAAAGTACTGTTTTTCATTCAAAAACAAGATGTATCTATAAAATCCTCAGAATGATTTTTTACATAGTTCATAAACTAGATCTCAAGACGTTTTCAAAAGAAGAGTTCCAAAAATGTTTTAACCAGTGACAGAACAATTAGAATAAGACTAGAGCTTCCAGAGGTGACTTTTAAAGGACAACAATCATTTGGATGTATAAATTCTGGTTGTTGTTTTTTAAATCAGTCTTTTTTAGTTATATCTCACATTCCTTTTTGTGTCCTCTGTAGCACCCAGCATAGTGCCTTGCTCCTATTAGGCAATCAATAAATATTTGTTGAATGAATGAACGGAAAGAGAGTGGCAGAATGAAAAGAGAAACAGTGAGAGAGAGGTAGGAAGAAGCAGGGAGAAAATGGAGATACAAGAATTAACCTTTGTTAAGCAAATAATATGTACAAAGCACAATACTAGGAATACAAAATGAAAAACAGAGCTTTTTTTCTCCTTAAGAGCTCTATGTTCTACTTGAGTTGGGGGTGAGGAATATGACACACATATACAAGCAGAGGGCAATGGGGACTAAAGAGAGCTCCAGACAAAGTTCTCTAAGAAAATTAGAAAAGAGCACTTCCACCTAAAGAGATCAGAAAAGGAGAAGGCAGAATTTAAAGTGGGCTTTAAAACATTTTTTTCCCAATTACATATAAAAATTTTTAATATTTATTTTTAAAAATTTTGAGTTCCAAATTCTATCCCTCTTTTCCTCCCCCCATTGAGAAAGCAAGCAATTTGATATAAGTTATACATATGCAGTCATGCAAAACATATTTCCATATTAGTCATGTTGTGAAAGAAAACAGACAAAAAAAATCCCAGAAGAATAAAGTTTTAAAAAGTATGCTTCAATATGCACGCACTCTATCAAAAATATTTTATTTTTTATTTTTCCCTAGTTGCATGTAAAAACAATTTTCAACGTTTGTTTTTTAAAACTTTGAGTTCCAAATTCTCTCTCTCCCCACTTCCCCACCTTCTCGCACTGAGAAGGCAAGCAGTTCGATATAGGTTATACGTGTGTAGTCCTGCAAAACATATAGTCATGTTATGAAAGAAAACATAGATTAAAAAAAACCTCAAGAAATATAAAAAAATTTTTTTAAAATATACTTCAGTTTGTTTTCAGACACCATCAGTTCTTTCTGTGCAGATAGATAGCATTTTTCATCACTAAGTCCTTCAGAGTCGTCTTGGACATTGTCTTGCTGAGAATAGCTAAGTCATTCACAGCTGATCATCTTACAATATTGCTGTTTCTTTGTACACAGTGCATGTTACTTTGCAATTCTTTCCAGGTTTATCTGAGAGTGTGCTGCTCATAATTTCTTATAGTACAATAGTATTCCATCATAATCATATACCACAACTTGTTCAGCCATTCCCCAATTGATGGGCTTCCCCTCAATTTCTAATTCTTTGCCTCCAGGAATGAGCTGTTATAAATATTTTTGTATACATAGGTCCTTTTCCTTTTTGTTTTTTATCTCTTTTGGGATACAGACCTAGTAATGGTATTGCTAGGTCAAAGGGTATTACATGCTTTTGTAGTCCTTTGGGCATAGTTCCAAATTGCTCTACAGAATGGTTCAATCAGTTCACAACTCTACCAACAGTGCATTAATGTCTCATTTTTTCCCACATCCCTGCCAACATTTGTTATTTACCTTTTCTATTAGCCAATCTAGTAGATATGAAGTAGTACCTCATAATTGTCTTAATTTGCATTTCTCCAATCAATAGTGAGTTAGAGTATTTTTTCATAGTGCTATAGATAACTTTGATTGCTTCATCTGAGAATTGATCATACCTTTTGATCATTTGCCTTTTGAGGAATGACTTCTATTTTTATAAATTTGACTCAGTTCTATATGTTTGAGAAGTGAGGTCTTTATCAGAGAAACTTGCTTCAAAAATTTTTTCACAGTTACTATTGTTAACTATATTTCCCTCCATCCTATTCCCTCCCCTCACTTATTCTATTCTCTCTCCTTTCACCCTGTCCCTCCTCAAAAGTGTTTTGCTTCCGACTACCCCCTCCTCCAATCTGCCCTCCCTTCTATCACACACATCTTTCTCTTATCCCTTTCCCCTCCTACTTTGCTGTGGGGCAAGATAGATTTCTATATCCAATTGAAAGTGTGTGTTATTCCCTCTTTGAGCCAACTCTGATGAGAGTAAGATTCACTCACTCCCCCTCACTTCCCCTCTCTTCCCCTCTACTGTAAAAACTTTTTCTTGCCTCTTTTTGTGTGAGATAATTTATCCTCTTCTACCTCTCCCCTTCTCTTTCTCCCAGCACATTCCCTCTTACACCTTAATTTTATTTTTTAGATATCGTCCCTTTATATTCAATCACAACTGTGCCCTGTCTATATATACTCCTTCTAACTACCTAATAATGAGAAATGTCTTATGAGGTACAAATATCATCTTTCCATGTAGGAATGTAAACAGTTTAACCTTATTAAGTCCCTTATGATTTCCCTTTCCTGTTTACCTTTTTATGCTTCTCTTGAATCTTGTATTTGAAAGTCACATTTTCTATTCAGTGCTGGTCTTTTCATCAGGAATGCTTGAAAGTACTCTATTTCAGTGAATGTCATTCTTTTCCTCTGAAGAATTATACTCAATTTTGCTGGGTAGGTGATTCTTGGTTGTAATTCTAGCTCCGAACTTGAGAGATAGCCAATGCAAAGGAGATGGGAGAATGTATGATGATAACTGGGCAGCTAGGTGGTGTAGTGGATAGAGCGCCGCTTGGCCTGGAGTCAGAAAGACTCATCTTTCTGAGTTCAAACCCAGCCTTAGACACTTACTAGATAGTGACCATGAGCAAGTCAATTAACCCTTTTTGCCCCAGTTCTTCTTCTGTAAAATGAGCTGGGGAAGGAAATAGCAAACCACTCCAGTACAAAAAGTCAGACACAACTGAAAAAGTTACTGAAATGATAATTGATAATAGCAGGTTTTTAGTTTGGTCATGTACTAGGGGACTGGTACTCTCTCATCCTGAGCTATTAATGCATGGAAAGTGTGACAGGAGACTGACCAATGAGCCCATTATATGCAGAGTGTTCAGTTAATTCAATACAGAATGTCTTGGCATTTTCCAAATCTCTCCAACATTTGGAGAATGCCAGGACATTCTGTAACTGGTTCTGGTTTGCTAAATATGTGGTGAAGAGAAGACCGATTGGATATGTAGCCAGAACTGGGGTACATTTAAAAAGCACGAGTCCATCAAAATTGTCCTTTTTGGTCTGACTCCTTCCAGCACAGCAGTATTCCAGTGAGAGACAATGAGGTAGATGTAAAGGCCCTTCCCTTCCAAGACCAACGTATGATCTGAATATAGGCCATAGCTCTTTGTGTCAGTATTTGTTTTTTTGTTGAAGGTAAGAAAACTGAAGATGCTCTTGTGAACTTTGAGAGAGCAGGAGAGCAAGCCACCAAAGGTCTGGGAGTGGATTTCAAGCCAACTTTTACAGCCAATTCAGCACTGAGGCTCCAAGCTGAGGAACAACTTTTAAGACCCAGCCCATGGGTAACTGATACAGGGATTCAGGCAGCAGCAATACTCATTTAGATGGGAACCTGACAAGATCAATGCTATATAGAAACTGCTTTAAGTCTGAGTCTACTCTCCTCAGGAGTTGAGTAGATACGAGGGGAAATTTTGCTCTCCTGGTATTAAGGAGAGATGTTGATACTTCTGTTCTTTCAATGTAAATCAAATACCTCTTTGTAAAATCTAATTGATGTTAACTGGTTAAATGAAAATAGGGCACTAATCACTGGCTAACAGTGGGGGAAACACACTGAAATGGTGGCTAGTAAATAGCATTAGACTCAAGCATAGGTTCCCAAAGTGGGTGATACTGCCCGCCCGGGGGGGGCACTGGAATGATCCATGGGGCAGTAGTACCCTCAGGTGCAATTGGGGGAAGTTGAATAAAAATAAGGGGGGCCGTGGAAGCATAAGGAAAGAAGAAAAGAGAAGAAAATTTTGAAAAACCATTCATACCTTTTTTTTCATCTGTTGTATAATAGAGTTAAAGTCATAGTGATTACATTATTTTCCAAATAAACACACAAAATGCGAGTTATAACCAATCAGTGATCAAGTCCACCAACAGGTCTTAACAAGCAAGTGTCACTCGTTGTCAGGAAGTCCAGCATGCATCAGCAGGAAAATGTGTGTGTAATGACTTAATTACAATACAATACTAGACAGTTACATGATGCAATATTGAGTTATCAAAATTTCAATTCAGGAAAAAACCCACAAATTTTAATAAATTATTAAATTTAAGATATGTCTTTTTTTAGATTTAATTTAATTTAATTTTTAAAAATTTTTAAATGGCTCAAATTTGAAAAAAATATTAAAGGGTTAAAGAAAGTAGATTTCCAGGAGGGCACTGAGTAATTTTTGTTAGAAAAGGGGGCAGTAGGCCAAATAATTTTGGGAACCTTTGCATTAGAGAAAGATATTTCAAATCCTACAGAGCTGATCCTAGAACTCTTAGTGAGAGATATATCTGGTCTTGCTCTGGGAGTATGAGGCCTGAGTACTCACTACAGCTTTAACACAGAAGGTAGGGTGGAGTCAAATAGTAACATCCTTTCAATGCCAGGCTAAAATGTTTGTGTTTTATCCAATAAAAGAGAATCACTGAAGATTTTTTAACAAGGGAATAACCTGGTCAGTTGTGTGTTAAGATAATTGTTTTGGCAATTATGTGAAAGCTGGGTTAGAGAGAGAAGAGACTGAAATCAGGAAGACCTGTCAGCAGGCTATTGCAATAGATTAGGGGAAAGATGATGAGCACCTGAATTTATGAGTAGAAAAAAAAATGGACTCTGATGATGGTAATTCCAACAACAACAAAAAAAAGAATTTGGAGAGAGGGCCAGATTTGGGGGGAGAGATAGTTCTACCAGACACTTGGAGATGTGAGACTAGAGTTCAAGAGAGACTGAAATTAGCTATATAGATTTAGGTATAATCTGCATGGAATTAATAATTAAAGCCGTGGGAATGAATGAGAGCACCAAAGGAAACAGTGTAGAAAGAATAAAAACAAAAATAGAATCTTGTGGGATATCTACGTTTATAGGATGGGAGGAGAATTATGAATTGGGGAGGAGAACAAGTAGAGAGATAAATGAAGAATGAAGTGAGTGTGGTATCTCTGAAATTGAGAGGAAAGAATATATAGAGAAGGAAATAGTCAAGAATACCAAAGCCTACAGAAAGGAAAAAAGCCATTGGATTTGGCAATTAGGAGGTAATTGGTGACCACCAAGAAAGTAATTTTAGTAGAATGGTTAGAGTGGAAGCCAGAGAACAAAGAGTGAAACAGTAAATAGGTAGAGAGAAAGTGAAAGCATTAGGTATACTATTTCAGGAAATGTATTAATAAAAGGTAAGAGAAATGGGTCAGTAGCTGGATGGGAAGACAAGGGTCAAGGGAAGGCCTTTTTTTATGGACTGGGGATGTTTGCAGGAAGATGGAAGAATTTAGTGAGAAGTGAGAAATTGAAAATGTATAAGAAAGAGGGGATGAATGCTGCAGTAAGGTCCTGGAAGAGGCACGAAGAGGAATAATTCTTTTTTAAGCAGAGGAAAGAAGGGAAAAGAAGGTAATGGTGCTGATTTAAGGAAAGGAGGTTGGTTGAGGTAGCCACATCCTCTTGCCTCATTCTTCTCCATGAATAGGGCAGGTAATCTGCTGTAAATGAATGGGTTGATGTTGGAATTTGAGCAAATCATCTAACCCTTCTGGGTCTCCTTCTTTATCAGTAAAATGAGGGATTGGTCTTAATCCTGCACAACTCACATTCTTTGATGCAAACTTGGTTCTTCCAACTCCAAATTCAAAATGTTTTTAAGCACCTAATGTGTTCAAAGTTCTGTGTCATACACCCGGAGCAATGAAAAGATAAATATTACTGCTGACTAATTTTTGTATAGAGCCTTAAGTTTTGCAAAGTGCTTTTTAAATATTATCTCATTTGATCCTCTCAACAATTCCTGGGAGGTAGGTTCTAAAGACCTATCCTTGTCTTCCAGGAACTTAATCGCTAAGCAATGGAGATTGAAAAAAATAACAAAAGCAAATTTTTGTTATCATTGTCCCATTCACCTTAAGAATGAATTCTATTTTTTTTAATCTTTCCCTTTCCCAATTGTAGCTTATTCTTTTTAAAGGCCTATTTGTGTCCATCTCATTCATTGACATTTAGCTTATTCTTATGCTAACACATGAAACTATTCTTATGCCATTATTGTATGTTCATCTTCACTTACCTTCTATTGCTCTCATCCCATACATGTCTTTAAAAAAAAATCTTATTTGGATTTTAAATTTTCTGTGCATATACATGTCTCTTTAGGAAACTCCCCTTTTTATTCCTCATCAAAATTGTCTTTTTTTGTCTTGTAAGAATTTCTTTCTTGAGAGCTTCCCATTCTGCTTGTCCGAATTTCCCCACTAGCATTTTAGGCCATGGGATTCTAATCATCCTCTCCATGAACTCTGAAATGGGCTCTCCTCCAATGTGGGATGGTTAGACTATCACAAATTTTGTAATGGGGTGGTAACTTCAGCAAATTATGCTTCAGTAATTAGTTTATTTCCCTGTCAATTAGAACTAAGTTCAGAAGAACACCTCTCCTTATTGCCCCTTCTACTTTTGGAAAAATGAAATTATAACTGAGGAGAGTCAAGAATTTATCCGCTATTTTGTCTTGTTCTATCTGATGTCCATCATCGCCATTATAGTATGATTTTGTGCCAAGTTTGTGATATTTCCCAAACTTATCAACTCCTGTCTCGGTGGTCTGTGGTATCTATACCATTATAATGTAGTTCTAGTTTCTTCATTGTCCCTCATCCAAATGTTCTCCATTATGCTTTTGTTGATTCCTGGATTTCCTCACATGTGTGTATATACATAGATATATAAACTTTATACTCTTAGAAATTATTAAATCCGCCCCCCCCCATGAGCTTTTTTTAAAGTTAGGTTAATCTGTCTATATTTCCTGTATTGGAAAGTAAAATATCTTAGTATTATTATGAATATGGTTTTGACTTTGTGACTCCCTGAAAGAGACTCAGGGACTCCTAGAGGACCTGGACCACACTTTGAAAACATCTGGAATATAGTATATCTACTCTAGAACCATATCTCAGTCATGAGTGCCATCTAACCAGATCTTATGGATACCTGTGAAGCTACCCTTGCCTCTTAGGATCTCTAGAATCCTGATTGATCTAGAGATTAGGATCTCTACTTCACCTTTTTTTAATTACTCTTGCAGTACTTTGTATAATTTGGTCTAGACATGCCATGGGTTTTATTGTTGACTCCTCTCTTGAATATTGTCTCCCAAGTATTACTGATCTTCTCTACTGATGTATTTCTTCCCATGCTTTACTTGAGATTACTATGTCCTGCCTCTGGCTCAACAGATACAAATGGACAGTTTTCTTTCTTCCTCTATATTTTTAGTTTAAATTAAATTCAACAGTCCTTTATAGATTGTAAGCTCTTTGAGTTCAAGGACAGTCTTTTGCCTCTTTTGGCAACCCCCATGTTTAGCTCAGTGCCTGTCACACAGTAGGCACTTAATAAATGTTAATTGATTGACAGATTGAAGTGCACTGAGCTATCAGGGATTTTATATGGATGGATTTTATATATTTTAATGTATTTATATTTTATATTATATTTAATATATTTATATTATGTGTAAAACCAACTATTAACCAGCATTCCTATATTTTAAGCCACAATCCAGAAAGCCAAATCAGACACCATTTTCTTAACCAACTGCTCACTTTTGTAATCTACCTTCCCTGTAATTGGTAGTAGCAATGGAAATATTATATGTAGCCCTTAAGATCTTTAACGTTTTTTATCCAAGACTTTATAATCTTTAGCAATCCTTTGTAAACTCCTATTTGTAGTGTGTATTTGTACATTTTTATTAAAATAATTACAATATAGTTTGTGTTTATTGAATGAGGGTTATACTTGCATTTATTTTAGGAAGTATAAGAAGTAGCATGGTATAATGGGAAGAGTATTAGACCTGGTTCACGTTCTGGCTCTGACCTTTCCTGATCTTAAGCATGTTTCTTAAGTTCTCAGCCTCAGTTTACTCACTTTTAAAATAGGAATAATAACAATATATCCCAATAGATAGTGATTATAAGGATTAGAGAGGTAGCATGGAATAGCAAGTAGAATGCTGGACTTGAAGACAGAAAGACTTGAATTCAAATCCCTGACATTTCATAACTATGTGACCATAGGTAAGTCACTTGACTGCCTTGAGCCAAAGGAATTCTCTAAGATAATCAGTTAAGTTATAGGCATGTTTGGGATCTGATTTCACGCTGCCCTATTCCTATCATGTGCTTCTAAATGGAGCTAGAAGAAGTCACATAACCAGGCTGATTGGGTCTACTACAAACTATCTTGTATAAACAGGGCTCTCAATGCAACAAGGCATTCTTCTTACTTCTCCCTAATTAATCCTCTAACTAATCCCTACAGAGGTTGTTGCAAACATTCTTTTCTTTATTCAGCCCTCCCTCACCTCTACTCCAAACCCACTGTCTCAGCCAAGGATTTCACCTCATACTTTACTGAGAATATAGAGGCTGTTTGCCCTTGTTTCCTTCTTTCCCTTCTCTTCATCTCAAAATCCCTTGACATCATTCCCCATTCTATCCTTTCTCCTTACCGAGGTCAATCCTTCTATATGAACCTTTAATTTCATTTGTCTTTGTTGTCTATAGCAAAAGATCCCTCCAACTTCTCTCAGTAATCTTCAATCTCTCCCTAAATACTGCAAACAAACAGAGGTCTTCACCATCCTTAAAAAAAAATCCAAAAACACCTCAGTAGACCCTACCATTGCTTCAAGCTATCATTTTATCCTTTTTGGATGCAAACTTCTAGAAAAAGCTGTGTACTTTCTTTTTTACCCCCACTACCTATTCTCTTATTCACTTCTCAGCCCTTTGCAGTATGGTTTCTATTCTCATCACTCAACTGAAACTGCTCTCTTTAAAGTTACCAATAATTTCCTAATTGCCAAATTTGTTGGCCTTTGCTCAGTGTTCATCTGCAGAGAACTTAATTTCTTATGGGTGAAAATAAAATTTTAGGAAATTTCTTACTAGATCATCATCTTTTTGCGTATTTCCTAAAAGAAAGTTTTAAAAGAAAGACCAGTTTTTCTGTAAATCTAGTCAAGAAGCAAAGATAAGATCAATCTAATTCTGACAAAAAACTAGCAAGAGCAAAAGAAATATGATATGGGATCACTTGGCTTTTAAAAAATGAAAGTCTGAATTTATGCAGGAACTTAAAAAAAACTTCTTAGATTCACTGTGTAGACTGATGTTATAGATGGAAATTCAAAGAAATATTTCCCAACTAAAATAAAATTCTGTTATTTCAAAATGATATCACAAATGTCAATCTGAAAGGAGATAAACATTTTACATGAAAGCAAAGTGGCAAGTTTTAGGAGGTTGAAAGTATATACAGTTTTCCCTCTTAATCATTATCAAAAAAAGACATCATCTAGTAGTGGCTAGAGAATCAACATTAAAACCAGGAGGATCTGAGTTCAAGTCCACACTTTGACACATACTGTCTGTGTACCCCTGGGCAAGTCATCTAAGTGCTGGGTCCTTTAGGCAATCCCCTGAGACTAGAAGTTGAAGAGAAATTATTGACCTACATTGGTAGAGGGATTTTCCTCATATAGTAATTACTTGAGCCAATGTAAGCAGAGGCCCAATCCCTATCCTCCATTGTGGCTGACATTTACATGGAGCTCTATGGTTACCAAGTACTTTCTCCTTTGATCTCTCAAAGACCCCTGTGAGATAGGATACAGAAAAAGGAAAAGAGACATGGTTGAGTGGAAAGAGAACTAGACTGGGAGTCAGTGGGTCCCAACGTTAGGTATGTGACCTTGGGCAAGTCATTTTAAGCCTCAGTTTCCTTATCTGTAAAATGGAGATAATTATCCTTTCATGACCTACTTGATGAGGCTGCCATGTGGATTAGAGGGAATGATGCCCATAATGAAGGCATAATGAATCCTCCATAATATTTTGTAACTTATAATTGTGGGAACTTCTTTCACTATTGAAGAGAGTAAAACCCCATCAATGAATCAAGAATTTATTAAGAGCCTATTATGTGTTAGGGGTTGGAGGTACAAAGACAGAAAGGAAATAGTACCTGCCTTCAAGAAGCTTATATTTTATCACTTATATAACTTGCAAACAAGTAAGCATATAAAGAATAGATACAAAATAAATATGAGGTCTAGGTATGTCACTCCCTTGCTCAATGAGCTCCAGTGGCTCCCTATAGTCCCCAGGATCAAATATAAAGTCCTCTGTTTGGCATTTAAAGCTCTTCCTAGTCTGGCCCCTTCCAACCTTTCCAGCCTTCTCACACTTGACTCATCTCCACACACTTTATGCTACATCAGCTTATTTGCTATTCCTCTAACATAACACTGCACCTCCTATCTGTATGCCTTTGGATTCTCTATCCCCCAGGTCTTGAATGTTATTCTTCCTTGCCTTGGTCTCTTGTTTTTCCTGTATTCCTTCAGAAGCCCCACCTTCTTCAGGAAGCCTTTCCCCATCCTCCAGCTATGAGTGCCTTCCCCTATGAGATTACCTTCTATCTATTCTGTATATATCTCGCATGACCTAATTACTTACAAATTATCTCTCCCATTAGAATGTAAGTCTCTTGAACGCAGGAACCGTTTTTGCTTTTCTTTGTAAATTAATGCTTGAGTGACCGACTTCCTATGGTGAAAAATTTTCTTTCTCTCTGAAGTTTTGAGGTCAGATTCAAAAAGAAAAAATTCACTCAAGGAGAATTTTATTTTATTTGTTGGCTACAATTAATGTCTACAATACAGGGGAAAATACTGATTTTTAATTTGGAGTTTTTTTAAAAAAAGCTTCTTAGGAACTAGCTTGTGTACGATTTCTCTGATGATGGCCCACTTCTGGTTGTCTTACTGTTCATTAACACCTCCACAATAAAGTGGACTGGGAAAAGGAGAGGTGATGAAACAAATCAGGCAATTATACTCTGATAAAAGGTTTAGTAAGGAAAGAAGCTGACACTTCACTAAAATTAAAATTTTCAAATATCTGGGATTTTATTAATAAAGCATAGATCAGAGCATGTTGGATCTCCTGGGTACTTTAGAGATTAGTTATTCCAACTTCCACACATAGAAAAAATAAAAGGCCTAAGCAGGACTAGTATTAGCCAAAGAAGACAGCTGCAACACATTGGTAGAGAGGTGAAGAACGCAAAGGAATACTGTTGACTATTACTTTTTATAAATGTTCATACTTTTATGCTAGAAAATGGCCTCAGCAATTGGCTAGTTAGGACCCCTCATTTGAGCAGCGTGGAAAATGAGACTGAGAGGGGAAGCAATTTGCCAAGGTCACTCAGCTACATTCTGACTATTCTCAGGTCCTTTGCTCCTGCTAGTCCATCTCCTTGACCACCTTCCTAACCCCACCATCCCCACCATGTAATGCCCTCTTCAATAATCTATGCCAATCTCTAGCTTCATTGCTTAACTCCAAAAAAAATTTTTTTTTTTTTTTTGGTGAGGGAATTGAGATCAAGTGACTTGCCCCGGGTCACACAGCTAATAAGTTTCAAGTGTCTGGTCTGAGACTGGATTTTAACTCTGGTCATCCTGACTCGAGGGCCAGTGCTCTATCTACTGAGCCACCTAGCTGACCCCAAGGAGACTTTTCTGCTCAAAAATCCTCACCCTACTCTCTTCCATCTCTCTGTCTTTCCTCATGCCTTGAATAGACCATTTTTACTCACCCAACCAAATTTGGTGAAATATTGGATAAAGTTCAAGTCCCATTTGTGACATTTAAAGCCCTCCACAAACTAGTACCAACCTAATTTCATGAAAATTTCTCACTTATATAATAATGGCAATACTTTAGTCAACCTTTATATTGTGCTTTAAGATGTACAAAGGCCTAGGGGCAGCTAGGTGACACAGTAGATAGAGCACCAGCCCTGAAGTCAAGAGGATCTGAGTTCAAAGCCAGCCTTGGCCAAACACTTGACACTTACTAGCTGTGTGATCCTGGGCAAGTCACTTAACCCCAATTACCTTAAAAAAAAAAAAAGGTGTACAAAGACCTTTACATATATGTTATCTTATTTGATCACATAGGAAGAAGGAATGAAATAAGCATTTTTCTATAGGCAGCTAGGTGGTACAGTGGGTAGAGCACTGGGCCTGGAGTCAGGAAGACTCATCTTCCTGGGTTCAAATCCAGCCTCAGACACTTCCTAGCTGTGTGAGCCTGGGAAAATCACTTAACCCTGTTTGTCTCAGTTTCCTCCTCTATAATATGAGCTAGAGAAGGCAATGGGAAACCACTCTAGTATCTACCTCAAAAAAATCCTCAAATAGGGTCACAAAGAGTCAGACATGATTAAAAACAACTGAATAATAACAAGTACCTACTATGTGCCAGGCACTGTGCTAAGCACTTTATAAGTATTATCTCATTTGATCCTCGTAATAACCCTTATTATTAACCCTTATTATCCTTATTTTACAGTTAAGGAAACAGGCAGACAAAGGTTAAGTGACTTGCCCAGAGTCATATATATAGTATATACCTGAGGCTGGATCTGATCTCAGGTCCTCCTGACTCCAGATCCAGTACTCTACCCAATGTACCGCTGAGCTGCCTCAGCTCTCTGCTCCCCAAACACATCCAGTACTGCCTTTGTTCATGCTATTCTCTGTGCCTCAAATGTTCTCCCTGCTTCTCTTCAGCTGTTAAATTCCTACCCATTGAGCTATATTCTTAAGCAAATGGGATAGAATCAATTGCAAAAGATAAAATAGATGATATAGATTACATGAAACTGAAACTCAGTAAATCGACAAAAGATGATAAAAGATGTGAATAGTCACTGTTAGAGAGGTTGTGGGAAGATAGACATACTAGTATATTGTTAGTGGAACTGTGAATTAGCAAAAACATTTGGGAAAGCAAATATATAAATAAAGTAACAAAAATATCCATATTCTTTGAACCAGAGATTCCACCACTAGGCATATATCTCAAGGAGGTCATTGATAAATAGAAAGTACCCATATATACCAAAATACATAGCGATACTTTTTGTAGCAGCAAAGAATTGGAAACAAAGTAGATGTTCATCAATTGAAGATTGGCTAAAGAAATTGTGGTACTTTACTATAATGGAATTTTACTGTTCAATAAGAAATTATTAATATGAAAAATACAAAGAGGAATGGAAAGGCTGAATTGAATTGATATGAAGTGAAAATGAACAAAGTCAACAAAACAATATACACAATGACTATAACAATGTTAATGAAAAGGACAACCACAAAAATAAAAATGAATGTTGTAAAGTTACAAAGATCAAGTGTGCCTCAAAGAAAAGATAGGAGAAAATGTTCCTTTGCAGAGGTGAGATGTCCACTAGTGTGGAGCATTGCAAATATTTTTCAGGGTTTTTTTTTTTTTAGTGTGTTGGTCAATTTTGCAAATTTTTTTTCTTTTAAAATATATTCTTGTTATATGAGATGGCTCTCTGGGATGGGGAAAGGAGGAGAATAGAGGAGGAAATTTAGGTAACATTAAAAACAAAAGGTATCAATAAATTTTTTAATCCTACCATTCTTTAAAGTCTAGCTCAAATTCTACCTCCTCCAAGAAACTTTCCTTCATCTCGTATTAATATCCTTTCCCCCTTGGACTTTACATTGCCTGGTGCTTGATAAAGTTTTTTAAAGTAAGTGCTTAACCAATATATTTATCTGTTCATTCATTTCATATTATACCTTTTCATGCATTTATCATGAAATATAGTATGTATTACCTGTTTGTATCATATACCTTTATTAAATTAGCAGCTCCATGAAGTCAACAATCTCATTTTTATTTAAACTTTATAACTACATCATTGTACATAGTGTTCTGCACACAATAAGCTGACAGAATCATAGGGTTTATAGTTGGAGGTTCCTTAGTGATCATTTTTTCCAATTTACAAAAAAAGAAAATTCAAACTCCCAAAGGTTTAAGGGAGAAGATATCTGGCAAGATGACTGAATAAGTGGTCAAGTCTCAGCCCAGTTCCCCTTCATCACCCTAAAACAGTAAAATGTGTGCCAGGTAAAGTAAAAGAGCAACAACAAAAGGAATACCTCAGGGAAAAACATCAGCAGAAATTGAAGAAATGAACGTACAAAAAGAAGGGCAAATTTAATTTTTAAAATGGAGTTAAAGAAAATGAGAAAAAAAAATCTGTACAGGAAGAGTTCTACTAAAGGAACTGGGTGATTGGGAAATGACATAAGAAAAAGAAAACATCCATAAGGCACATGAAAGGTGGGAGGGGGGAGATTATTGGCAACCCTGGGGAGTTGGTGAGAAGGATTTTAGTTAAATTATGGGCATGAAAGTCAGATTGCAAGGAGATGAAGAATGGGAGGGGAGGGTAATAAAGTGTTCAGCTGACAAAGGGAGAAAAAAATATTTGATAAGTTTGAGAGAATCTTGGATCAAGTGAAGGCTTAATGGTGGGGAAGACCTGAGCACATTTTTAGGCAACAGGGAAGGAGCCAGTGTAAAAGGAGAGACTAAAGATAAGAAAAAAGGAATGGTGAAGGAGGTAAGCTTCCAGAGAAGTTTGAAGGGAATGGGCAAAAGAATCTAAAAGGAGGGGTTAGCCTTAATGGAACGAAGGCCCCATCTCTTCATCAGTGAATGTAGCAAAGAAACAGAGAATAGGAGTTAATGAAGTAGTATTTTGAGAGTCTGAATACCACATTTCCAGAAGTTATACAAGAAAATTACTCAGAAGTGTTTTGTGACCAATATTCTAATGTCCCACCTCCATTCCTAGTTTTTCCTTAAAAGATCCTGAAACCATCATTGAGACTTAATTGGAACTAAAGACTAAAGACTCAATTTGGTTACGTGAATTCCTGGTCTCGAGTATAAAAGAGCCATGAGAGGTTCCAGTCCCTCTCTGATGCTTGGTTGGCAGACCAGAGGTAGAGAAACTTCAATTAATTGAATCAACTAAGAATATCCTTGATGCATGTCCTTGTTGAACATCCTTCTCCAGTTATAGCTAAGTAAACTTCCTTTTTTTAACTGTTGAGTGATCTTTGCAGTCTCTCATTTCATTTCAATAATGAACATAAATTACCAAGGGATTGTTCTGAGCTAGGCCCAGGCCAAAATGAGAAGTAATGGAAATAGAAAGCAAAATGAAGATTTGTCAGAATCCATAGGATGCTATCAGAGAAAAACCCTAAATTTAGTTGACCCAAAATGGTTTTCTCAAGTTCCAGAAATTCAATAACAAAGGAAGAATCTTGTAAGGAGCCAGGAAGCAGGTAACATATCAAGGTTTCAATCATGCTTGGTGTAGTGTAAAGAGCAGTGGAGTCAGAAGACATGGGTTCAAATCCTATCTCTGTTCATATATTATCTTGTAATGTTGGTCAAGCCACGGTCATTATGGGCCCTAGTTTCCTCATGTATACAATTGAGTCATATGATATGATCTTTAAGTTAACTTCTAGCTCTAGATCTGTGATGCCTCTCTAGCATGAAAAGTGATAAGTCAACATTTACATGCTAGAAGGTACCTTAGGAATTCTACCTTTTCTGAAGGTCATTGAAGAGACAAAGAGAATAGCTATGGAGTAATCTCATGAAGAACGATTAGACAAAAGTATTCAAGAAGAAGGAAGGAGAGGGAAAGGGAAAAATTTTAATACTATTTCTTGCAATTGGGAAACCACAAGTAGAGATTATTCAAACAAACACATATAAGTAAAGGACAGGGTGGGTGTCATGAGCTACCATTTTATCTGGACAAGGGAAGAATAAAAAAATACAGAATAGCCAGACTAACTAAATGGGAAATAATAAATCTAAAGAACCCAATTTTATCAAGAGACATTGAGCAAGCTATAAATCAGTTACCAAAGAAAAAGCTGCTAGTCTAGGTAGGTTTATAAGTGAATTCTATCAAATATTTAAAGAACAAATAATCTGCTATATAAAATGTTCTTTAAAATAAAGAAAGCACACTTTTGAACTGTTCCTATAAGACAAATATGGGTATTATACCTAAACCAGGGAGGACTGAGCAGAGAAAGAGAACTATGGACTAATACCAATAATGAATACTGATGCAAAAATTTTAAATAAAACACTAACATTGAAGTAATATGTCTAAAAATCATTCATTATGATCCAGTTGGATTTATAACAGGAATGCAAGTAAAGTTCAAATTAGGAAAATTATTGTCTTAATTATATTAATAGCGAAATAACATAATCCCATGATTATGTTAACAGGTACAGAAAAAGCCTGACAAAATACGTGTTAAAATACATCTTATTGATATTACACATGCTAAATAAAAATTAAAAAACATAGGAATGAACGTCCCCTTCCTAATATAATCAAAAGCATTTCTATAAAGTCACGAACCAGATTTAAAATTAAGAAATCTAGGAAGCTTTCCATAAGAGCAGGGGTGAAACAACGATGGTTATTGTCTCTACCACTTTTTGATCTACCAAAACACACAAAGGACTTATATAACTATAACTACAAATTCACAGAAAGAAATAGAATAGCTAAATAGTTACAGAGAGATTTCATATGTGTGACTGAGTTGCATTAATACAATAAAAATAGAATATAACCTCCTTGAAAATAGGTATTATTTCATTTGTCATACTTGTTATCCTCAGCACCTACTGAAGTGCCTGAAACAAAATAGAAGTTTAACAAATGCTTCTTGATTAGATGACCAATTGATCTATAAATACAATGTTATAACAATCAAATAAAAGGTGAAAACTTCATATAATTAGCCAAAATAACAAAATTCATACGGAGTAATAAAAGATCAATAATATCAGGAGAAATAATGGAAAAAGTAGGAATGAAGTCTGTTTGGTGCTAACACATCTCAAATTATAGCAAGGCAGTGATTATTAAAACTATTTCATACTAGATGTAGCAAAATTGATCAACAGAATAAGCAAGAGAAGTAAGATTCCAGAGCAAATGTATACAGTAATCTAGTGTTTAATATACACAAAGATACAAACTTCAGGGGAAAGGATCTTAATGAACAAGAACTGCTAGAAAAACAGGAATGAGGTTTGGAGGAAAACAGTCAGCACCAGCATATTACAATATACTTACAGTAAATTCCAAATTGACCAACTATCTATATATTAGAAATCACAACATTAGGAAAGTAGAAGAAAATGGAAACTTAACTTTTTCACACAACTATAGACAGGGAATGAATTCACAATTAGTAAGAGACAGGAGAGATTATAAAACACAAAACAGATTATTTCAAGTATATAAAATTAAACTGCTTTTGTACAATTAAAATAAGTAGATTGGTTTTATACATATAAACATTCACATTATAAACATGTTATTATAGAAATACATAGAAACAAATATAAACAAATATATTATATTTGCACTAAACATTTCTGATGAAAATTTGACATTAGAAAATCTAAAAAAGTTTGACACAAATCTTTAAGACAAAGAACAATTCCCAAATGGAAAAGTAGTCAAAGTATATGAACAGTTTTCAAAAGAATAAATGCAAATTTTGATTGCTATCTGAAAAAAAAACTAAAAAAAAATTAAAAATCAAAGAAATGTAAGTTAAAGCTATTCTGGTCTTTCACTTCATACTCACTAAATTGATAAAGATAATAAAGATAAATTCAGATTAGTAGAGTTTGAGAAAAATAGGAACACTAATTCACTGTGGAACTGTGGCCTGATATAACCATTCTGGAAAATCACTTTAGAATTTTGCAAACAAAGTTACTAAATTATTTGAACTCTTTGATCCAGAGATTCCATTACTAGGTTTATAACCCAAGGTATATGGGAGTAGCTTTGGAGAAGTAGCATGATACAGTAAATAGAGTGCTAGAAGCTGTCAGAAAGAATTGGGTTAAAATTCTTCCTCTGACTCTTACTACCTTCTTGACCATGGGAAAAATCATATAAATTCCCTGTGGCTCAATTTTCTTATCTGTAAAATGAAGATATTAATACCTATGCTACTTACCTCACTAGGTGGTTATTAGACATAATTTTTAAAACTATATAAATGATTGCTATATAAGTGTAAAAGTTTTTAAAACTATATAAATGATTGCTATATAAATGTCAGTTATGATTATTATCCCCTGCCCCCAAGGAGGTCAACGATGAAAAAGATGGCATTTGTACAAAGATCATATCAAGCGAACAACTGTTTATAGGCTACTATGTGCCAGGCACAGTACAAGGCCCTGGAGTTAAAAAGACAGAAAAGAAGCAATTTCTCCTCTCAAGGAGCTTACGTTCTATCAAGGAAAACAAGATGTATACATATAAGCAAACACAGAATATACACCCACTAAATAGTAAGTAATGTGGGGAGAGGGGACTAACATCTGAGGAGATGAGGAAAAGTTTCTTGTACCAGCACTGGAGCTGAGCTTTGTAGGGAGCTAGGGATTCCAAAAGGCTAAGGTAAGGAAAGTGTGCATTTCAGGCTTGGGGATCAGCAGCCTGTATGAAGGCATAGAGGTGGTAAATGGAGCACTACATATGGGGAAGGGCAAGTAGGCCAGATTGGCTGGAACAAACAGTACATGAAGGGGAGAATCAAACTATAAAGGTAGGTTGAAGCCAGATTGTAAAGGCATTTAAATGACAACTAGAGGGGTCCATACTTTAACTTAGAGGTAAGAACCTGGACTGGCAAGGATTGGAGCTTTTTAGGCATGAAAGTGACAAGAACAGACCATACTGGAAGAAAAGTCACTTTAGCAGCTATATATAGGAAGGATTGGAAGAGGGAGATAAAGGAGATTAATTAGGAGGTGATTGTAGTAATCCAGATAGGTGATGAGAGCCTGAACTAATGTGGTGCCTATGCTTGGGAGAGATATGGAGTCAGAATCACCAAGACTTAGCAAGAAATTAGATATGGAGATGCAAAGAGGAAGAGTAAAGAGTAAAGCTTGACTCTGAGGTCATGAACTGGATAACTAGAAGGACAATAGTACAAACACAGATGTTGACATTATTTGTAATAACAAAAAGTTGGAAATAAACTATGTATCCAAAAATGGCTGCATGAATTATGGTATAGGAATGTAATGGAATCTTATTTTACCATAAGGAATGACATATGAAGTGATACAGAATTAAGAAAATGGAACCACATACATAAATATGTATGTACACACATATGTACATATATACGTATATTATACACACATATGCACATGATGACAGTAATATAAGTAAAGACCACACTAAAAGGCAACAAACCTTAGGTCAAAACAACCAATAATACTAGCTACTAAATTACTAACAACCCCCCCCCCAACATTCTATATTTCTAACAAATGACTCTAAAATACTCAAATGGATCTGTGATCTCATCAATTGGGGAGTGCCCTCCAATGAGAGATCACAATTCATGCATTTCTGTCTACCCTGTGGGACTCTAATCCATGTCTGCCTGAGAATTTACCATGGGAGACCCACCCAACATCCTGTCAAACAGTTCCTTGTTGACATTCATCTACTCTTTGATATTGGTTTTTCTTTGACATTGGTTATATGCTGCACCTTGCTCACCTCTACCATGTGCCTTTCCGTTGCCTTCTGTGTGATACTCCTCTTTAGCTCTTCGAGGCAGTGATGTTCTACATTTCACTGCCATATAGCAATACTGAAAAAATG
The DNA here is from genome assembly GCF_900497805.2 of Vombatus ursinus. Classification (NCBI taxonomy): domain Eukaryota; kingdom Metazoa; phylum Chordata; class Mammalia; order Diprotodontia; family Vombatidae; genus Vombatus; species Vombatus ursinus. The sequence goes on along the minus strand of NW_020954564.1, from coordinate 48,258,175 downwards.
TTAGTCTAGAAAAGATAGATCTTTACTATCATGGGAAACTTGGGTTGAGTAAGAGTTCCCCTTTTCCTTTACAATTTTGGACAAGTTCATTGTCCATCTGTCCTGAATGCCCCAGATATGTTTGCTGTTTGACAAGCCTTATGGGGTGATCCTCAAAATGCATGTTGGAGTCTGGACCATAGCTTTTATCATCCACTCAATTATTCCTCAAAAGATAGACTATATATATATATATTATATATATACATATATGTATACACACACACACACACACACACACACACACATATATATATATCAGAGACAAATATACAAGGTATCTGAAGAAGGGGAAAATAACAAAGGCATGGGGGGGAGTGGGGGGGAAGGCCTCAGATCTTATTAGTATGCCTCCAAAAAGGAGACAGAACACCAATAACTTCTAAAGTATATGCCTATTGTCCATCTATAGAAAAGTCTTATGAGGTTCATCTATATACAAATTAAGGGCTTCTTTGATGTGAGTATTCATAAGAAACTAAAAGACTTTCACAAGCAATATCCAACAATGGACCAGATCCTTAATATGTCATGATTAACTGAAAGATATAGAGAATATAAGATCTCATTATGGTTATTCGTTAATTATGAAAAAATTATTTGATTCATTAGAATAAAACATTGCCCTACAGGCTCTTTCACATCAAGTGATCCCCTGTCCATATATCAAGAGTATTCAGGACTCCTTCAAAGATTTAACAACAGAAACAACCTTGAAGTCAGTTAAATGACCCTCTGAAAAGAAACATCAGGCAAGCACAAAATGTGGCAATATCTGCTAGCCAAAAGTATTCACCACTGTAATGGAGGAGATTATCACAGAGTCCAGGATGAAAAAGGATTCCTTGTGGATGGTGAGGTCCTCCTGATGCTCCCATTTGTAGGGGACATTGTAATGACCATATCAAGTCCCTAACATAATACAGAGCCTACTGGAAGAGATCTGCAATCACTTTAAGTAACAATTAATAAAAATGAAGTGACACCATTATCAATCCTAATCACTCTATGAGGCATAGTCTTAAGTTGTCTTTGCCTAATGTTTTGAGATAATGTACCTTGTAGGGGAAAGCTTGTATTGGGATGTTTACTGGGAAACATCTTCAGTACAAAAAAAATTTATCAATAAAAATTTTTTTCAGAGAATTTTAGTGACTTACCCAAGTTCACACAAGTAGAAAGTAGCAGAGCTGAATGCGTCAACCCAAGTACTTTGTAAATGTAAAGTTAATAAATAATTTGGTACCAATGTTGTTTGTTGTTTTGGTAAAGAATTCAAGAAGTGGTGGTGAGGAGGGAAAACATTCCAAGTATGGAATATATTCTGTGTAAAGAGCATAGAGGATGTAGATGGAATATTATGTATGTCAATATTAAATAGGCTAGTTTGATTGGATGGCTCCATCTTTAGATATCTCCCTGGGGCATTTTCCCTCACTCCAACTGGTAGAGTATAACTTGTCTGGAAATGGCAAGACCCAGGCAAACTAAGTTCCTAAAGTTATCTAATATCTATGCCTTTCATATTTTAATGAAAATGACCTTGCTGTCATGTGATATGGTGACATCATAAAATCACAAATAAGAAAAAGTCCCTTGACCAGCCTAGGGTGACTTTGCATTATAGAGAACAGACATATATCAATATGGATTGTTGCATGCTGTGTTAGATGTGGTCACTCACCATGGTATGAACATGGCTTTATTATAAAAGAGGGTTCTCTTGCAGGGAGGGGTGTTGTATATTGAGAAATACCAGAAGTATAAACACAGAGATATCAATAAAACATTAAGATAATTTAAAATATATTCAGATACCATATTGACACTCCAAGAAATAAAAGTTTTAGGTTGTTATTTTATCATTGTTATTTATCACTCAATCAAGATATCCCAAGAATATGCTTTAGAATTTTGTTTCACATCTTCAATAGAGCATTTATTTCTATAATAGAAATTGCAAAGTTGATTTAGCTTCCTTTAAATCTAACACTAAAGAAGCAATGACCTCAGTGTGACCATATAGCCCATAAAGGTCATCAAGTCACCAGAAAAAAAGGTAACATTTTGCAAAAGCTACAGATGCTAGATTTAGAGGTAGTGTTTTATTAATCCCTGGCAGTAACATGCTTCAACACTTCCATTCACTAATTCCCTGCTTTCACTAATATAGACTGAAGCTAGGGTTTGGGGAAGGGTTCAGGGGAGGGAAGGATTAGAGAAAGCTTCATGGAGGTACCTGAGTTGAGGGAAGAATTGCAAAAGATAGGGAGGCTAGGCTAAGGGATCATAGTTTCCAGTCATAGGAATGGCTTGCATGAATGCATGGAGGTGAGAGTTTGTATGGCATCTCTAGGAACATTCCAGCTCTCAATTCAATGCCTTTGCAAGGCTCTCTTCAATGCTCCCTCTCCTCAATTCTACCTCTCTACCTCCATTCAAGGGTCATCTCTAGCACCTTCTCTTCTAAGAGGTGGGATCCTCATGTTATTAGCACTCTTCCTTCCATCCCTCTGAAATTACTTTGTATTGAGTTTGTGTATTTGTTGTTCAGTTGTTTCAGTAGTGTCCAACTCTTTGTGACTCCATTTGGGATTTTCTTGGTAAAGATACTTCGTGTAGAATTTTTGTCTACTTATCGGCCTGGTCCAATAGAGTGAGGACTCTTGAGATTAGAGGACCTTGGACGCTTACTACTCGTGTAACCTTGGGCATATAACTTAAATCTCCATGAGGCTCAGGTTCCTAGTATGTAAAATGAGGGTATATAATAGCAAAAACCCAGAGCATCTGGGTCAAGGAAAAAATACTGCAAGCAAATAGAATTTAAGTATAAAGGAGCCATGATCAAAATCACACATGAGTTAGCAGCCACTATTATAAAGCTTCAGAGAACGTAGAATACATTATTCCAAAAGGCAAAAAAAATATGAACTTATATCCAACAAAATCCAGAAAAACTGTGTGTAATACTACAAGGGAAAAAATAGAACTTTAATGAAACAGAGAATTTCCAAGCATTCCTGATAAAAACACCAGCACTGCAGAGAAACTTTTTGGTTCCAACACAAGAGTGAAGGGAAGTATAAAAAGGTAAATATGAATGAACAATGATAAAAGACTAAATAAGGATAAACTGTTTACATTCAAATATGGGTAGATGGCACATGCATCCTCTCTGAACCTCATCATCTTCAGTTAGATAAGGCTTATGAGTAGTTCTGTTATGTGTTGATGATCTTAAGAAAAGAATGGAAAGAAAGCGGAAGAGGAATACACTAAGGGGAAGCGAAAGGAATGTTAGGGAAAATATCTCACATAATCAGGATGAACAAGTAGATATCTATATAAGCAAGGAGGAGAGAGTGGGGATAGAGGACTAGCTGACATTTGAACCTCATTCTCATCTGAACTGATCAAAGGAAGGAAAAGCACACACATATATACCCACACAGAGTTGGGTAAAAAAAAAAACAACACTTATTTTATTCAATAAGAAAATTGGAGGGAAAGGGGAGAAGAGGGCAGGAGGAATTAGAGGGAGGGTAGATTAAAGAAGGGATGAAGGGATGAGTCCTAAGCAAAATAAACTCTACAAATGTACAAAAAATTTATAGCTCTTTTTGAAGTTGCAAAGGATGGTGCTGAGTGAGCCCTTGTAAATTGGGGAATGGCAAAAGAAGTAATGACCAAAGAGGATTCCAGAGGATTAATGATAAAATATGCTACCCACCTCCTGATAGGGAAGTGAAGGACTCAGAATGTAGAACAAGATTTTTTTTTGGACACAGTCAATATGGAAATTTGTTTTGATTGACTAAACATGTTTGCAATAAGTTTCATTTTTCTTGTGTTCCCAGTAGGTGAGGGGTGCTGCTAGGCATGAGAAGGTGAGAAGGCAGATCTTGGTTGATCAAAACAAGTAAAATATTTAAATTTTAAAAAAAGAAGTTGAAAACACTGATGAAAGAGGAGGCCAGGGTGTTTGAAGGAAAATCAAGATTTATATTGAAGCCACCACGGATGAGTGCAGGGGTTGGCATAAAGAAGACTATCATTTAGGTATAGAACTGACTGAAGAAGGAAGAAGAGTGATTTGGAGTTTAAAGGTGAAAGGTGGCTCCTATAAACCCAGAAGATCCTCATCCCATCTCCCATTCTCACAGATAAGTCTCTAATCTTAAAGTAAGGCTGTATCTCCACCTCAGGGCTCTTAGGGTATCCTTGAGGAGGTAGGGATGAATTTCTAGTACATTACATCTAGCTCCCACCATTGTGCTTACCCTCAGGATTAGTGATTGAGAATCACTTCAGTCAGCTTTAAGCAATTTTTTAGGAGGTATAATAAGAACAGCTGGTACAAAATCCGCCCCCCCATGAAAAATTTATGACAGACTCTTTTTTTTTTGTAAATAGTATCTTATTTTTTCCAATTACATGTAAAGACAGTTTTCAACATTCATTTTTTTAAATAAGATTTTGAGTACCAAATTTATCTCCCTCCTTCCCTCCCATTCCTCCTCCCCAAGATGGCAAGCAATCTGATATAGGTTATACACGATGACATTCTTTCCCAAGTATATACAGAATCTGGTAGAAAGTAGACTCAAGTGTAAAGTATATATGTGCAAAGCTCACAACTCTTGGTTCCTGAAAGTACTTTTAACCCATTTATGAGGTACTCAAGAAGTTCCCCTTAGTCATGTATAACTGGGGTCCTTTGTGAAGCTCCTCAGGGAGTCAATCTATCCTTGGGTCCCAAAGCAGATATTGCTATTAGCTAATCTAGGGATACTGCCAGGACATTAATGAAAAGAAGGAAGTCCCACATCTTCTGGACTCTTCAAAGCTTACATGGTCCTCCTCTGGGCAAAGATTAGGGGGCAGGGAGGAGAGAAGCAGACCTAGGCTAAGGTCAATGCTGAGGTCTTTCCTCACCTCCTCCCCCAGGCTCCTCAGGGGTTTTACCTGAACACTAGCTCCAACTTTTTGAATGACCCAGTTCTGAACTACCTTGATAATTTACAGGTGACCCCTGGGATGTGAACAAGCTCCCTTGGCCTATATGAACAAAATTCCTGTGCAATATCACTTTACTTTTTAGGACTTTTCACACTAAACCCATCATTGAGACTGATTGGCCAACTTATCACTTAAAGTAGGGTGGGGTGACTTGGTTAAGTAAATGAATCAACCCACCCCACCCTTACATTAACAAGGATACAAACAAGGTGATATAATTAAATGATGTGAACCCAGAGTAGTACAGATTGTTGAGCAAAAGGAGACAGAAGTGTGTGATTCCTCCTGCATCTTGGAGTGTTCTAGAGGAAGAACATAAAATGGAAAGGGGACTTTTTTTGTTTAGAAATCCCTGCTTGGATTTTGCCAGTTAAACCAAAGATCATGTATTAGTGAGTATAAGGGTAAAAACCTGCATTGATGGAGAGGGAGCATTCACAACAGATGAAGTCACAAATCACTGATATATTTAAGTTAAGTGGCATTAGCTTCTGGTCCTTTTTGATTTTTTGACTATACTTTTGAAATGTCATTTATGTTGTTATTCTATTTTATAAACTTTATTTTGTAGCAATTCTCATTCTCTAGCAGGTTAGCTTACAAAATATTTATTAAAATATTTTAGCTGCAAAAACATTTTATGTTTGCTATTATTTATTAATGCCACATTTAAAAATATTACACATTAAATTTATTCCAGTACACATTAGTAAATAAATTATGCTTGTAATTCCTAATGCATTTTTAATTATAAATTTATCCATGTCTACCTTTATTTATGATAGTAATGTCTTGCTGTTGCAACATACTGTATATTAATGGATACACTGTTAATTATGCATTCTTGGAAGTTGTACTTGACAAAATGTACTATGAGTCTGTTTTTTACATTCTAAATACTGTTAACATCAATTAATTTAGGAGTTGGCACCTAAAGTACCAGCAAACCTTTAAAGGAAGAGAAATAAGATACTACTTTTAGAAGTTAGCTTCCAAGTCCAAATTTGGGGGACTAAGTACTGTGCATAAAATCAGATTTAATATGTCACAATAATAATAATAATTCACATTTATAGAATACTTTTAAGGCTTAAAAAGAATTTTTCTCACAACCATAATTAGTACCTACACAGCCTAAACACTAGTTTAGACCCTCATTGCCCCCTGTCTGAATTATTGCAATATCCTCCCCTCCCAATGTGGTCTCTCAATCTCTTCCCTCTCCAATCCATCTTTTACACAGCTACCAAACTGATAGCTTAAAATATAGATCTGACAATGCCCCTATTCAAAAACCTTTAGTGGCACCCTACTGCCTCAAGAATAAAATATAAAATCCTCAACTTGGCATTAAAGCCCTCTACAACTTCGTTCCAACTTACCTTGTCAGTTTTATTTCATATTATTACCCATCGTGTACTCTGTTCTAATCAAACTGGTCTCCCGCCTGTTTTTTATACACACCATTCCATCCCATTTCAGAGACTTCTACAGGTTGCTTCCTTTCGGAATGCATTCTTTCCTCATCATTACTTTGAAGAATCTCTAGCTTCCTTCAAAGTACAGCTCAGATGCTACCTCCTTCAAAAGGCATTCCTGGGGGGGCAGTGAGGTGGCCCAGTGGATAGAGCACCAGCCCTGGAGTCAGGAGGAACTGAGCTCAAATCCAGCCTCAGACCAGACACTTAACACTTATTAGCTGTGTGACCCTGAGAAAGTCACTTAATCTCAGCTGCCTTGCCAAAAAAAAAAAAAAGCATTTCCTAATTCCCCTAGTTATTATTAGTGTAGGGGAAATCACTTTTTCCTCACACTGGATAAAATACAGCACCCAAACAATTAGGTTTTGCTGATGACAGATATGTATAATAAAGACAAGAATTTGGACTACACCTTATTGCATTAGCTTACCTTTTGTTTGAGCTCAAATTTATTTTCAGCTAGGCCAGAGAGGATCCTAGAAGGATCTAATCCTAAATTAGACAGTTATGTGTAACAGAAAGGCCTTGATCTTCATTCTTCCCACTTCTGCCACACAAACCGTTCCCACCCCCAAACATAAGGATCATAAGAGAAAGACCTACTCTTAGCCTGGGGACTCTTCCTAGCTTTTGGTAACTGGATACACTGGTTATGACTAAGGAAATATCTGCCTGTCCTTATCAGGGAAAGGCTCTAGTCACTATATGTTAGCCACTAAAGCTGAGAAGGCTTTCTTGACTGGCCCTAGGGAAGAAAGCCTGGTTGTTGGCAGCAGGGAGCAATGCCAAGGAGAGATAATATGCCTACCAGTTAGCAGAGTATCACTCAGCTAAAACCTTCAGAGACTAGCATAGTGATGAACTCAAAAGAGGATATCAGTGACATCACCAGAAGACATGAGGGATCCTCCAGTAACAAAGGGGTGTTTTCCAGTAGTCCTTCTATCTGAACCTTTATGAGTGATGCTCTCCTCATTGATGGTTGTATGTGTTTATGGGAGAGTATGACTATGTTTGTGTGAGGGGATTTACTGCACTAGGCTATTTCATGATGTAACCCAGGGCTCAGGCCTATTTGTATAAGTTTCTCCTTATTGGTGCAGAATAATCTTTTGTGCCTGTATAAGGGTCAGAGTTTCTGCAAGAGCTCCAGAGACAAGAGATTCTTGTCTTTCTGGCTTTCAGCTTCAAGAGAGGACAATTGATGTTCAGGGTTCTCTTCAGGGAGAGATCTCTAGAAGGAAAGAAAGACTTTAAGAAGAGGCTGACATGACCCTGTCTAAAGCTTACCACACTAGAGACTTCAGGGAATTTCTCCTTGGGTAAGATTGGAGAATCTCTCTTTCTCTTGGTTGAGGTGAGATATCTTACTCTTGGTGGTAGGGTTCGTTCACTCTGTATATTGTCTGGTATATTCCAACTTCTATAACTTCTTTGATTTCTATTTGTGATTGGCTCTGATAAATGCATTTATTTGCCATCCCCTCTGTGCCTTTGTATAAGTGGCATTTGGTGGGAAAGGAGTCAAAGCTTTGGATATATAGCTTGGGGTCAAGCTTTCTCCAATAAGAGATAGCAAACAGAAGAGTGTCTTGAATCTACAAAAGTATTTACCTTAGGTGAACAATATTTAGGGGGTTGTGTAGGAATAATTCTACCTGGTTGCCCCCTCTCTGACAAGGGCAATATAGACATCCTTTTAAGCTTAGCCTCTTGCTCCTCCTTGGCAAGGATCAAAATTTCCCCCGGAGAAGGGTAGGAGGAGGCAACTAGAGATACCTGTTTATTCCTTCCCTCAATCCACACCTAGTCTGAAGTACACAAAAGTTACACAGGCAACACACACACACACACACACACACACACACACACCCTACAATTAAATGCCTTTTCAATGAACAAATTGTGTCCTCTAGTTTACTAGAGACAATCATCTGTAGGGGCTTTTGAGCTTTAAGTTGTCAATCAATAAAGATTTATTAAGCTCCCAATATGTCAGGCACTGTGCTAAGCATTGGGAATACAAAAACGAATAAAAAGATAGTTCTTGCCCTCAAGGAGTTACGATATAACAGGCAAAGACAACACGCAAAAGGAAGCTGAAAAGGGGAGAAGGTATGGTGGAGAAATCCAAAGAAGTTCAGAAAACAGTGTAGCCGGTGGGAAATGAGGAGCTGACTATTCTTGGCTAACTCCCTAAAGGGAGGTTTTGATGCTTATGATGCTGCCTTTGAATCAGAGGGTCCCAATCAAAGGGGCAGAGGGTATTGTGAAATGTAAATACCTAGGCTGATTCTATCTCACAGGATGATGAGATTATCCAATGATGAAGTTCCTGGGGGTATATTGGTATGAGGCAGAAGTCCACAGAAGTGGCAAAGCAGTGGGGAATGAGGAGTTGACTGTCCTTGGCTCCCTCCTTAAATGGAGTAGCTGTGTACTTACAGAGCATCTTAAACCTGGGTTCATGTAGCTCTTTTATTTTTTTGGACTTAATAGTATTTTATTTTTTCCAATTACATGCAAAGATAGTTTCAACATTCACTTTTACAAGATTTTGAGTTCCAAATTTTTTCCTCCCTCCTTCCCCTCCCCTTTCCCCAAGACAGTATGCAATCTGATATAGGCTATACATGTACAATCATATTAAACATATTTCCACATTAGTCATGTTGGGAAAGGAGAATCAAAATGAAAGGGAAAAACCAGAAGAAAGAAAAACAAACAAAAAACAAACAAGAAACAAAAAGAAAAAAAGAAAATGGTATGCTTCAATCTGCATTCAGACTCCATAGTTCTTTCTCTGGATGTGGACAGCATTTTCTATCATGAGTCTCAGGTAGCTCTTCTAAGGGCCCCACATGCGAAAATGGTGAGCCCTAAATCCTACATCAACACTTTCTTTCTCTTGTAATTATTTTTAAATTAATTTGCATATACTATATTTATTTCTTGTGTTCAAATTATCTCCCAGTCACAGTAAAAGGTAAGCTCCTTGAGGGCAGAGGCTATATATTTTTGTCCTTGTCTCCTCCCTAGCACCTACCACAGTGCCTCAGAGAGAGTAGGTGCTTATTTAGTGCTTGTTGAACTGAATTGATTGTATTAAATTTTGACAGATAAAGAAAGTGAGGTTCAGATAGATTAAGTAATTTTTCCAGATTCACAAAGCTAGCAAATCTCAGAGTCAGGATTTCAAGTCAAGTTTCCTGACTCTAAGTCCAGAGTTCTTTTTTTTATTGCACCATGTTGTAATAATAGCTATGTAATACTCATTGCGTGGATCTTGAAATAGATACTTCTCTAAAAGTAACATTGAATACTTGATATTAAAAAAAAAACTTTCATAGCTTAATATCTCTAGTTGTTCCTTAGAGCTGAATCAATTTGCACTTCAGGAACCTTTTTGAGCTTACAGTATTATCTTTTCAGTTGAATCTGTCCATCTCCCTATTTTTAATGCCCAGTTTCAAGCTGATGGATTATATCAGAAAGAATACTGGATTTAGAGTCAGAAGATTTGGGCCAAAGTTATTTAACCCTCTGAACTTCAGTTATCTCATTTGAAAAATGAGAATAATATTCTGGGTGACAACTCATAATGTTCCTGTGATAAAGCTTTTTGGCAAATTGTAAAGCTATATATAAGTAAGGATTATTATTATTACTAACAATAGCCATGTCTAATTAGAAGCTAATAGTAGCATATGCTAGCTACATTTTTATCCTTTTAAGTTAGAAATATGTTTAATATAAATCTTAAGAAAAAAATTATCTGAAATTATATATTTTTATATAATCGATCAAAGTGCTCTGAATAGTCAGTCCTTTCCTGCTTAATTTATTATTTCCTACAATTTCCCTATACTCTATATCTAATTTCCTTTAATCAGTTAAAAACAAACAAAACAATGCATTTCAGAAGGAGGAAACAGTGTATTGGAAATTAGTAGAGGAACACATTTTTACTTGTAAAATATTGAGTACACACATTTAGAGAGACTATTTCTTTCAACTTTCAACTTTCATTCCCCCCTCAGTTTCTTTTTTTAAATTTATTAAAATTTATTTTTTTAGTTACATTTTAAGTTCCAAATTGTCTCCCTCCCTCCCTTCCCACCCTGCACTAGAGAAGGCCACCATTTGACACACAGATAAATAGATAGATAGATAGATAGATAGATAGATAGATATAGCTACAGATAGATATATAGATACAGATATGTAAAACCATGCTATGCATACTTCTATTTATCAGTTCCTTCTCTGGATGTAGATAACATCTTCCTTCTTCGTTTCTATGTAATTGATATGAGTATTTATAATACTTAGAATAACTTAGTTGTTCACAGTTATTCTTTGAACAATATTGCTGTTACTGTATACAATGTTCTCTTGGTTCTGCTCATTTCACTCTTTGTTATTTCATGCTAGTCTTTCCATGTTTTTCTAAAATCAACCTACTCATCATTTCTTATAGCATGGTAGTATTCCATCACAATTATATCCAACTTGTTTAGCAATTCTCCAATCGATGGGCATTCCTTCAGTTTCCAGTTCTTTGCCACCACAGAGAGAGCTATAAATATTTTGGAACATATAGGTTCTTTTCCTCTTTCTCTGATCATCTTGTGAAATAGAACTAATAGTGATATTGATGGATCAAATGGTATACATAGTTCTATAACTCTTTGGGCATAGTTCTAGATTGCTCTTCAAAATGGTTGGATCAGTTCACAGTTCCACCAACAGTGTATTAGCACCCCAATTTTTCCACATCCTCTCCAACTGTCGTTTTCTCCTTCTATCACTTTAGTTAATCTTATAGGTGTGAGATGATATCTCAATCAATAATGATTTAGGGCATTTTTTCAAATGACTATATATAATTTGATCTCGTCATTGAAAAACTGCCTGTTCATATCCTTTGACCATTTATCAATTAGGGAATGACTCATATTCTTATAAATTTGATAAAGTTCTCTATATATTTGAGATATAAGACCTTTATCTGAGAAACTGTCCATAAAAATTTCCCTAATTTTCTACTTTCCTTCTAATCTTGGCTACATTGGTTTTATCTGTACATAAACTTTAATTTAATGTAGTCAAAATTATCCATTTTACATCTCACAATGCTCTCTATTTCTTGTTTATTTATAAATTCTTCTCCTATCCGTAAGTCTGATAGGTAATATGTTCTATGCTTTTCTAATTTACTTATGATATCTTCCTTTATATCTAGCTCATGTATCCATTTTGACTGTATCTTGGTAAATGGTGTAAGATATTGGTTTATGCCCAATTTCTGCCAGACTGCTTTCCAATTTTCCCAAGAATTTTTTTTTTTACTAAATACTGAATTCTTATCCCAAAAGCTCAAATCTTTATAATTCTCAAACACAAGGTTACTATAATAATTCACTACTGTGTACTGTATGTCTACTCTGTTCCACTGATGCACCTTTCTATTACTTAGCCAGTACCAGATAGTTTTGATAATTACTGCCTTATAATATAATTTAAGATCTGGTACTGCTAAACCTCCTTCCTTTATTTTTTTCATTAATTCCTTTTATATTCTTGATTTTTTGTTCTTCCAAATAAATTTTGTCCCCCTTCAGTTTCAGAAGTGGTCTGTATCCCATATTTTGTTATCATTGTAAAAATATTTCCAGCTCATAATAATAATGATGAAATAATATATGTGGAGCATTTTGTAAGTTTTAAAGTCATATATAAATGTGAGTTATTATTGTTATTATTAATAATAACAAAAACTTAAAACACTTTCTTCATCACAACTCTGTATGGTACATAGAGTATCATTATTCCCATTTTACAGAAAAGGAAACTAAGGTCCAGAGTTAAGTAGGCTAAGTAATTTATCCACTGTCCCATTGGCTAATTTATGGCACAGCCTTGATTCAAATCTGAGTTTAATGAGTCCAAGTCCAGTGTTCTTTCCACTAAACTGTGAGAGTACAATGTAAAGAGTAGATTCTTCTTGGTTAATAATGTTGTTGTTTGTCCTTCATTTTTGAAGAGGACCAATGACTTCACAGGGTGATGTCTTGATTTGTACATGAATTGGATTTAAGTGAAGCAGAGTTGCACAGTCATCAGCCTCACTCTCTTCCAGAGTCATTGAAGACCAGTGGCAAGACAAAAGTTAGGATGGCTGGCAATGGCTCAGGATCCAGTAGATGACCTTGGTGTCTTTGATGTCAGACCAAGCTCTACTCACTCCACAGAACCTGCTTCAGTTGCCTTCATGGTCACTGGAACAAATTGTTCTCATCTGCCCATTCCTCAGGGGGAGGTCTTCATATGCTTGGAGTAGACATCCTCCTAACTCACTGATAGGTTTGAGGCCTGTCAGTTACCCTCAACCTGGTCTAGTCCATCTGCTGAGATGGTTTACTAGGGTATGTCCACTGCACATGCTACTGCTTCTTGGAGTCACGGGTGAAAGCAGGGTGACAGGTGGACATCAAGGGCAGATGAGCAACCCTGAAAAGAGGCCAGCATGCCCTCACACCAGAGGTGCTAGTCATCCTTGAATACCCCGTACATATCTGTGTTAGAGATAAGGTTTAAAGGAAAGTCCAAGGATATTCAATATGGGCCCCTCTGAAAATTCAGAAAGTCTCTACCCAATGGGTATCAGATGGCACTGCAGATATGCAGCCATGCTGGATGTACATTCAGTGGGTTGTGATGGGTACCTGAAGTTTTCACAGCACTGGTACATAAAAGGTTGTCACTGTTGTACATGGCCCAGTTCATATCCCACCTTTTCAAGGAAGCCCTCATACCAGAGGTATTAGTCCCCCCTGAATATCCCATATACCTTTTGTTTAATAATGATAATGAAAACAATACATTCACATAGAATTTTATGGTTTATAAAGTAACTTTTAAAAAAATTAAATCTTCTATACTCAGATGCAAAGTCCACTCACTGCTCCATAATATAGCAGAAAGAATGTTGAATGAAGGGATAGAAGACTTGGGCTCTATTCCCTGGATCTATTAATTATTGAATATTTGTCCTCTCTGGGGCTTATTTGCCTTGTCATAAAAGGAAAGAGATTGGACAAGATATCTCTAGGGTTCCTTCCAGCTCTAATATTCTATATGTTATGTTCTAAGATCTTTCCCTACAGCCCTCAGGCAACATTGCCTAGTGGATACAACAATGGACTTGGAGTCATAAAGAGACAAGTTCAAATACTGCCTCAGATACTTATTAGTTGTATGACCTTGATTTAACCTGTCTGGGCCTCAGGTTCCTCATCTCTGATATGAGGAGGCTGGATTTGATGGTCGTTAAAGTCCTTTTCAGCTAGAAATCTATGATCCCTCAAACTCAAATATTTTATATTTTAAGATTCCCCTCTAGGCCTAACAATCTATGTTACACTATTCTTTATTCTAAGGCCCCTTTCAGCTCTAACATTCTATGCTTCTATGATTGCTAGGAAGGCAGCCTGCTCAATATATTTTTGCAACCATGCTAGAAATTCCACTTAGAGAGTTTTATTTTATTAGACTCAGTATTGCCTACTCTTCATTGTGCCACAGCAGAGATAGTTGTAATGTAGTGATCAGTTTCCTGGGAGTCGGGAAACAACTACCAATTCACAGTCCTGTGCTCTTTTCACTGTACCACGTTTATCTCTCTGATACAAAATAGTATAATTGTTAATATTCACCCATCTACATAATGTATGAAACTATTTCTTTATTTTCCTGAGGAAATTGAGGCCATTGAGCTCCCTCTTCTCCTCTTCCTTTCATCTCAAAACCTCTTGACATCATCTTTCACTCTCTCCTCCTTTCGTTTGGTCTCTGACAACGAGGTGGCCCTTTCCCCTGCTAAGCACAACTCTTCTGCATGTGGTTTTGATCGCATCTTCTTCCATCTTCTCCAGTAGATTATATCCTCAATTCTCTCTTTCTGCCTCTCAAATCTGCAACCACTTCCTATCCACTGGTTTCATCTGTACTCCCTTCAAACATGCCTAATTCTACTTTCTCCTTAAAAAACCTTCACTAGACCCTACCATCAATCTCTTCAAACCATATTGTTCTATATATCCTCTTTCTTTCTCAACCAAACTCCTGGAAAAAGCTGTCTACACTCACTGTCTCTACTTCCTATTCACTCCTCAACTCTTTGTAGTCTGGCTTCTGACCTCATCAATCAACTGAAACTGCTTTCTTCAAAGTTAATAAGATCTCTCTCTTTTTGAAATTTTTTTATTTAGTATTTTATTTTTCCCCGGTTATGTGTAAAAATAATTTTAACATTCATTTTTAAAATTTTGAGTTCCAAATTCTCTCCCTTCCTCCCTCCCCACTCTCCTCACTGACAAGGCAAGCAATTCAATATAGGTTATACATGTGTACAACTGCAAACTGCAAAAACACTTCTGTAACAGTCATGTGGTGAAAGACTAACATATTTCCCTCCATACTATCCCGCCCACCATTTACTCTATTCTCTTTCTCCATTATTAAGATTTCTTAATTGCCATATGTGATGCTATTTTCTCAGTCCTCACCCATCTTGGTCTATCTACTGCATTTGACACTGCTGATCACTCTCTCCTCTTGGATATTCTCTGCTCTCTGAGTTTTGTGATATTCTTTGGGTTCTCCCCCAACCTAAATGAGCATTCCTCAGTTTCTGTCGATGACTCATCATCCATATCTGGTCCCTTAACTATACATGTTCCCCAAGACTTTGTCCTAAGCCTTTCTCTCTTCTCTCGCTACACTCTCTAGGTAACCTTATCAGTTCCCAAGATTTTAACTAACATCTCTGCGTGGATGACTCCCAGATCTTAATACCTATCATCAGACTCTCCCCAAAATTTCAGGTCCACATCATCAATTACCTATTAGATATTCCAAACTGGATTCCTAGAAACATCTTGAACTTAACATGTTGACAACTTAACTCATTATCTTTCCCCCAAACTCAGACCTTTTCTAAACTTCCCTAGGTAACCCATGCTTGAAAGCCTAATGGTATGGGACTCTCCTCATTGATGGAGTTGATGAGAGCAGGAGAGAAGAAATATCCAAGTTCTTCTAGCCTTCAGCTTTGACAGGGAAGTGTTGCTATCCTTTCTTCAGGTCTCTGAAGGGAGAAAAAGACTCTGGAAAAAAAGGTAACATGAGAGGAGCTAGCAATCTCCATTATGTCCATATTCCCAGCTTACTACATTAGAGACTTTGGGGAATTACTCCTTTGGGGGAAATCTTGGACTCTTTCTCTTGGTTGAGATGAGGTATCTCACTCCCAATGGGAGAGGTCCTTTAATCTGTATTGTTTGGTATATATGCTCATGCTCATATGTATACTTTCCCTGATTTCTATTTTGCTATCAACTTTGATAAATGGATTTCCTTGCTATTTATTATGTGTATGTTTATTGTGGAACTTATATTTGGTGGGAAGGGAGTCAAACCTTGAATATAAAGTTTGGAGGTCCCCTGTTCCTATTAGGAAATAGCAATCAGAAGTTTAGCCTGAATCTAAAAATTATATCTCTTAGACTAATAAAACTTAAAGGAACAGAGAGATATAATTTGACTCTAGTACTTCCCTCTCTCTCTGAGGAGAGTAGACTGGTGGCCAGTCTGACCCCAACCTCCTGCTTCCAGTAGGAATTAAAATCTCCTTTGAAGAAGAGTTGGGGGTGTGTGTGGAGGAAAAGCTAAAGATATATCTATTCTGGTTTCTCTGTGAGCCTAATATAACACACCATATTATTCTCCATATATTTTAATATGTACTTGTTATCTCATCATCCCCCTCCCTCCATTAGAATGTAAACTCCTTGCCAGTAGGGAGTGTTTCAGGCTTTGTATCCCCAGTGCCACTCATAATGTCTAGTATATAAATGTTTTCTGATTGATGAGTTGATAGAAGAAACCTAGTAGTCTTGTGCCATCAAACAAATATTTGTCCAGAACGTCATGTGGTGTAGTAGAAAGAGGCCTGGTGTTAGAGACATAAGACTCAGGCTTCTCAGATGTAAGCTGTTAATCTTCTTATGATGGGGGGAGTCAAATTGTTTCTGATATGAAGTAGACCTAGTCACAGAATGTCAGAGCACAAACACAGAGACAGGAGAGGGCAGGACATGCCTGGGGATGAAAATGATAGCTTAGATTTACTTAGTGTTTTCAATCAATAAGCAGAGTGCATGAAGATTAGTAGAGTGAAATAAAGCAGGAAATACAGGTTTTACTCAGATGGTAGGTCATGAATGCAAGATCAGGCATTTGAATTTTATGCTATAAAAAATAGGAAGTCCACTAAATTTTTTTTTTTTATGCAGGTGAATGATTATGTTTGTAACCTCAGTCCCCAAGCTCCCTGCCTTGTTGCCATATAGCAACACCCGTAGAATGTTAGTATTAAAAAGATAGGCCTTTGCTTTTGGGGCCAATAAAAACAACAACAACAACAACAACTATATACACCAGAAAGTTTAGCAATAATAAGAATTCAGCGTTAAGTCTGTCCTTTCAAAGTAGGAAAGGCAAACATGAAAGCAGAAAAGTAATACTACTTTCAGAGAACAATGGATAAAGTGTTCCCTTCAAATTCAGATACCAGGTTTACCGATTAGTCTCTGATACTGTTTGTAACAAAATCCCAGAGTATAGGATACTCTCTCCTTATTGGTGGAGATCAGTGTCTCTTGCCTATATGAAGGGTGAGATGGAGTTGTTGAGATTGGGAAAGAAAAAAACTCTTCACTTTCCTTTGAGTCTTTGAATAATCATTTGAGTATTTTTGGGTGCTTCTGTCTCTTTGGGCACTTCTGGCTTCCAGCTTCAAGAGTGAAGATGGAAGATGCCAATCCTACTTCAGTTTGCTGAAGAAAAAGACTCTGGGAAGAAGTTGACATGAGAAGAGCTGGCAGACTGGCAGTCTTCATCATGTTTCTTTCCCCAACTTGCCTTTGCCTGTCTCTATCTCTCTAGATGAGTTGCCTGGTTCCCACTGGGAGAGCTCCTTTTCTCTGTATTGTCTGGTATATAGTCTACATAGACATTCTCTGATATCTGTTATCCTACTGATTTGGATAAATATTTTTTCTTGGATAAGTCCTATGTGTGTTCACTGAGGAATTGGTATCTGGTAGGAAATGAGTCAAGCCTTGGATAGAAAGCCTGGGATCTTACTTCCCCATGATAATAATCAATGATCATAAGTTAGCTTGAACCTTAAAACCTTATCCCTCTTACACTAACAATACTAAGGCAGTAGATGGATATTTTTCTAGTCTGGGCTCTCTGAGGAGAGCAGTGTGCCCTGTGGGCCTCAACCTCCTGCTTCCTCTCCAGGCAGAAATTAAAGTTTCCTTTGGAGAAGGATTGCGGAGAAGGGACTAGAGATGTCTACTCTGCCTCCCTCTGAGCCACACAATGACACCCCCATGTTACATGTGGGAGTACAGCCCCTTGCAACATATAGGGCCATGCCACATATTTAAGTCTGTTCACTGGTATTTCTTTTTCTTTCTTTTTTTTTTTTTTTTGGTGAGGCAATTGGGGTTAAGTGACTTGCCCAGAGTCATGTGTCTGAGGTTGAATTTGAACTCTGGTTCTCCTGACTCCAAGGCAAGTGCTTTAATCCACTGCTCCACCTAGCCGCCTCCTTATTTATTGGTATGTCTGGTCAGAATAGCCCCTAGGAAATCGATCTCGAAGTAGGGACTAAAGTTTTCTCAAAACACAATTGGACTTGGAGTCAAGAGACCTAAATTGGAATCCCTGAGCTACTTACTAGCTGTTTGACTTTTGGCAAGGTGTTTCTCCTTTCTGAATCTGTGTTCTAAAAGGATAATTGATCTAGAGCTGTAAGGGACTTCAGTGGCTATTTAATTCAACTGCCCCCTTTTACAAGAGGAAAGCTAGGCACAAGGAGGTTAAGTGATTTACCAGTGTCAGGGAGGTAATGAGTCAAAGTCAGAGCATAGTTTGAAATAGATAACTTCTAAGTCTATTCTGGGCAATTAGGTGGCATAGTGGATAGAGTGCCAGGCCTGGAATCAGGAAGACTAATCTTCCTGATTTCAAATCTGACCTCAGATACTTCCTAGTTGTGTGACCCTGGGCAAGTCACTTAATCCTGTTTGCCTCCATTTCCTCATCGGTAAAATGAGCTTGAGAAGGAAATGGTATACCACTTCAGTATCTTTGCCAAGAAAACCCCAAATGGGGTCACAGAGTGTCAGATGTGACTAAACAACAACAAAGTACCATTCCAGTTTTAGATACTGTGAAACTTATGAAGGAGAAGGGACGTCAAGTCAACAAGCATTTTTATATTAAGTGTCCATATATACCAGGCACTATGCCAAGCACTGGGGATACAAAGAAAGGTAAAAACAATTCCTGCCTTCAACAAGTTCACAATCTAATACGGGAGACAAAAACTTAACTTACAATTAACAAAGTCTGTTCCCTGTCTGCAATCAAGGTACCTGTGTTAAGAACTCTAGCTGTGAAATCAGAAGACTTTGGTTCAAAACAATGCTCAGCCACTTAAAGACACTTGTGACACTGAGCATACAGTAGACAGAGGTTTTCAAAGTGTGTCCTGGGGTGAAGGGTCTGCAAGGTCAAAACTATTTTCACAATAATACTAAGATATGATTTACCTATTAAAATACTCCTACCTTTTCCAAATACCTATTTGTGTGAGGCTGGATTTATCCATGCATTTCAACCAAAGCAACATATTGAATGCAGCATATATGAACCTAGCTGTCTTCTAGTAAGCCAGACGTTAAAAAGATTTGCTAAAATATTTGAAGCAATACCACTCTTTTAATTTTTTTTTTTGGAAAAGAGTAATTTTCATAAGTAGTATGCTATTTATGTTAACCCAATGGATTTATTTTAAAATCTGTAAATGTTTTTACTAAAATGTATCAGTTTTAATTTCTAGTGCAATAAATACCGATTTAACCCACAAAAAAGCTGTCTGAGATGTTCAATACTTTTAATAGGTCAAGTCATGAGAGCCAAAAGTTTAAGAACTGCTGCAGCGGACAATACCCCGGTGTAAGCAGAGTTTCTCAATCCTTCTGGGGCCTCAGTTTCCTCGTTTTAAAATGAGTGGAGTTGGATTAGACGATTTCCAAAGTATCTTCTAAATCTAAATCTGTGACACCGCGAGCTCTTGCTCAAATGCCACCCGATCCTATCTGAAACAGCCAGGGAACTTCAACAGACACGTCCCCGGAAAGTAGCGCACGCGCAGATCCCACGCGCCGGCCTGGGTCACAGCTAGAGGAAGGACCAGTTTTCAGCCTTCGCCCCTGGAGCTTGCGCACAAGGCACCTCAGAGTGACTTCCGGTGCGGCCGCCCGGGGTGAATCGGGGTCGGGTTCGGGGTGGCACAGGGAAGCTAGCTATGCGGTTCCGGGGCACGGCGCTGTGCCTGAGCGTCTAAGCCGTGGCTCAGGCTGCGGGGGCGGCGGGGCCGGTCCGAGCCTGGCTAGGGGCAGGGGGAGAGCCCCGGAAAGTGGAGCGGAACCGGTCCTGGGAGGAGGGCCCCGGCCAGATACCGACCCTCCTCCCACCCCCCCGCACCCCCGCCCCGAGGATTCCAGTAAGTGTGGAGGTGCCGAGGGAGCCGGGCCCATCGGGGACAGGGCTGGTGCCATTGCCCTTCTCCTCACGGGCGGGCGGTGGGGGGGCGGCGTGAGGAGCCTGGCGTACTCGCCTTCTGTTGGGAGCGGCCGGTTCGGGAGTGGGCCTGGCCTGGCGTGGGTGCCCGGTCCTTCCTGTCCCTGGGGAGGAGTGACCAGGGTTACCTACAGTGTCATCCTGCTCTTTGCATTGGGAGCAGCCCTGACCCCTCCGACCCCCAGGAAGTCCTAGGAGCCTCCCCCCTTCCAGAGGCGCGTGTTGGTGGTGATACCCCAGAGGTACCGGGGTACTAGACACCGGTCTCCATTTAACCTCTGCCTCAGTTTACTCTTCTGTAAAATGGGGATAATAATAGTACCTACCTTGCAAGGTTGTGAGATCTGTAAAAAGCGCTTAGCATAGTGCCTGACACATAGAAGGCGCTATGTAAATTCCTTTGCCCTCCCCACTTTGGATTTTAGGGGGGATGTGGATAGACCCACTTCTGGGTGGAAGTAGAACGACAGTGAATGCAGGCCAGTATGTTTCAGTGTATCCCAGCAACTTGACAGTCAAGTCAGCAAGCATTTATTGAGCCATTACTAAGTGCCAATCGCTGTGCTAAGCGTTGAAGATACAAATAAATGCAAAAATAATCCCTGACCTTTTAGAGCTTACATTCTAATGGGAAAGACTACATACAGACAACCATGTACATACAGGATATATGCAAAGTAAATTGGAAGTAACATGGGAAGGAAAGCACTAAGATTGAGAACTGGGAAAGGCATTTTGCACAAAGTGTGAGGGTATTAACCCTATACTTCTGTGAAGCCCAGGTGATCAGGGTGAAAGGAGAGTTCCAGGCATGGGGTGCAGCCAGTGAAGATGTCTGGAGTTGGGGATGGATTGTCTTGTGAGAGGGAACAAAAAGGCCAGTGGTGCTGGACTTTAGAATATATGGGGGAGGTTGTTAAAGTGTAAGTGTAATAGTGGAAAGGTAGGAAGGAGCCAAGTTGTAAAGAGCCTCAGAGGCTAAACCGGATTTTCTCTTTTATCCTGGAAGTAATAGGGAGCCATAAGAGTTTCTTGAGTAGGGGGTGACATGGTCAGATCTGAGCCTTGCTTAGGAAGATCAGTTTGACAGCTGAGTGAAGGATGGACTGGAGTGCAGAAAGATTTCAGGCAGGGAGATAGATTGGAAAGCTATGACAGTAGTACAGGTTAGAATGATTCCACCTGGTTGGTGATAGTCAGAAGAGAAAAGAAGGCATATAGGACAAATGTGAGGAGGGTAGAATGGAAAGGAGTTGGAGGATGGGAATGGGAGGGAAGGAGAGTGAAGATTTGAGGTTTAGGTTTTGAGTCTGGATAACTGGGAGGATGCTTTTTATAGTGAAAGGGCAGTTCAGAAGAGGGGAATGTTTTGGGAAAGATAATTCACTTTTGGGTATGTTGAGTTTTAAGATGTCTTACAGTTGTGTCACAGACTGGGTTAAAGCAAGGAAGCATCGTTGAAGAGGCAAAATTAATTCTTGGCTCTCACTCACCTTTCTTTTTTTTTCCCACTTCACACATACTCTGTTCCAATCAAATCAGCCTGCTAGCAAACTGTTCCCTATACTTGACTTTTTTCTCCCACCTCAGGTGTTTGGTCTTTGTAGAGACCATCCATATCCTTCTCTGGAATAGGTTCTCTCTTACCTTAGCCTCCTAGAGTCCCTAGCTTCCTTCAAAACATAGTTCAGATGTTACCTCCATCTGCCCTTCTTAATCTTACTTCTTGTTAGTGCTGTCTTCTGGAAATTACTTTGCATTACTTTGTCGTATTTTTTGTTACTTTATTATACTTTGTATTTGCAAAGTGTTTTTTGGAACTTTAAATCACTGTTTCTTTCCCATGGAGTGAAAACTCCTTGAGGTCAGGAACTTTTTAGTTTTGATCTTAATATTCCAAGTGCTTAGCACAGTACCTGGCATATAGATGCACAATGAACATTTGTTGAATAGAGGTTGGAAGAAACTATAGGATATAGCATGTTAGAGTAGCAAAGCACTTCATAATGTGTAGTGTTAGAGCTGAGAGGGTCCTTAGAACTTACAGTGCTTGGTATGTATACAGAATATCCCAAAAATCTTAGTGCAGACTTGGGACATCCTGTATTTCTGTGGCCAAACAATAATTTACTTCATTGCTGCACGATTGCATCTGAATGCTTCCTCTCCTAACTCCAAATACAAGCCTGCCATACTTTAGAAGATAGTTTTTATGAGTTATTTTGCCAGTCATCACCTGTTGGCCAGCATGCTAGTGAAAAGCAATTGAGGATGACTTTAAGACTTTTTAGAGGGAGCTGATTTCCTGTTTTCTTCTGCTTATTGGGTAAAGTTTCAGAGTAAGTACTGATTTTAATTTGTTGTACATCAAAAAGTTTTCATTCAGCTTGTTTTGTTTTCTTTCCCTCCCTTTCTCCCAACAGCTTTTTAAGTACTAACAAATTAAGAAAGCTGTTCTGTTGCAGACATGAAACCTACACTATCAATATCTACTAAATTTTAGGCATCAAGTATGTATAGTAGGGATTATACACTTATGCCCACATTACCAGCTCTGTGAGGTCTTTGAAAAATCACTTCTTTAAGCCACAATTTTCTAAAACAGTTCATCTGTAAAATGGGGGAAAATACTTATACAGCCTGCCATGAAGGTCTTTCTTTGTGCATGCCCTTTCTTATTTTAAAGTACTTTGCAACTGGGAGCTATTATTATTTTAAGTCTTAAGGAAAGAGAAAGTAGGGAAGAGTGAGAGTATTTTTTTTTCTTTTAAATTTTTTTTATTTTTAACATGTGTTTTCAAAACCTTGGGTTACAAATTTTCTCCCTTCCTCCCTCCCCACCCACCCTCACTGAAAAGGCAAGCACCTCAGTACAAGCCATAGATGTGTAGTCATTCAAGATACCTCTGCAGTAGTCCTGCTGTGAAAAACTAAGTGTATTTCCCTTCATCCTATCCCACCCCCCACCCACTCCACTCTCTCCCTTCACCCCGTCCTTCCTCAGAAGTGCCCTCCTTCGACCATTCCCTCCCCCAATCTGCCCTCCCCTCTACCAACCCCCCCACCCTCCCACAAGGCAAGACAGACCTCCACACCCCACTGTGCATGCCATTCCCTCCCTAAGCCAAATCCCACTAGAGCAAGATTCACCCACTCCCTCCCACCCTCCCCTACTTCCCCTCCACTGCAAAAGCCCTCTCCTGTCTGCTTCATGTGAGACACTCCACCTCATTCCACTTCTCCCCTTCTTTTTCTCCCAGCACAATCCTCTCTCACCCCCCAGCTCCACCTTCCATACATCACCCCCTCATCCTCAACTCACCCTGTGCCCTCTATCCATCCATCCACACATACACACAATTTTCCTCCCTCCTACCACCCCAACACTGACAAAGGACCCACGAGCCACAAACACCATCCTTCCCTGCAGGAATGCAAACAGCCCAACCCCAACAAGTCTCCCATGATCTCTTCCTCCTGTCCACCTCCCCCATGTCCCACTGGAGTCCTGCACTCGAAGGTCAGATTTTCCCTTCAGCTCTGGTCTTTTCCACAAGCATGCTTGAAAGTCCTCTATTTCATTGAATGACCATTTTTTACCCTGAAGGATTATACTCAGTTTTGCTGGGTAGGTGATTCTAGGTTGTAGTCCTAACTCCTTTGCCCTCCGGAATATCATACTCCATGCCCTCCGGACCCTTAATATAGAAGCTGCTAAATCTTGTGTTAACCTGATTGTGTTTCCAGAATACTTGAATTGTTTCCTTCTGGCTGCTTGCAATATCTTCTCCTTGACCTGGGAATTCTGGAATTTGTCTACAATATTCCTAGGAGTTTTCCTTTGGGGATCTCAGGAGGTGATGGGTGGATTCTTTCAATTTCTATTTTGCCCTCTGGTTCTAAAATATCAGGGCAGGTTTCCTTGATAATTTCTTGAAAGATGATGTCTAGGCTTTTTTTTTTTTTGATCATGGCTTTCAGATAGTCCAGTAATTTTTAAGTTCTCTCTCCTGGATCTATTTTCCAATTCAGTTGTTTTTCCAGTGAGATATTTCACATTCTCTTCTATTTTTTCATTCCTTTTGATTAGTGTTATAGTGCTTTGATTTCTCAAATTGTCCCTAGTTTCCAATTTCTCTATTCTAATTTTTAAGGAAGTATTTTCTTCAGTAATCTTTTGGACTTCCTTTTCCATTTGGCCAATTTTGCTTTTTAGGGCATTCTTCTCCTCATTGGCTTTTTGGACCTCTTTTGCCATTTGGGTTAGGCTATTTTTTAAGGTGTTATTTTCTTCAGTAGTTTTTTGGGTCTTCTTTAGCATCACTCTCAGTTTTTCCTCTACTTCTCACTTGCTTCTCAAAATCCTTTTTGAGCTCTTCCATGGCCTGGGACCAATTCATATTTTTCTTGGAGGCTTTGGATGTAGGAACTTTGACTTCATTGCCTTCTTCTGGTTGTATGTTTTGATCTTCTTTGTCATCAAAGTAAGATAATATAGTCTGACTCTTTTTGCACTGCTTGCTCATGATCTCAGCCAATTACTTGAGTTATAAACTCTCTGCTAAGGTAGGGGTGTTTCCATTGTGGAGAATGTACTGTCCCAAGCTTCAGGGGTTTTGTGCAGCTGTTTTCAGAGATACTTCTAGGGACCTGTAAATTTTCAGTTCTTCCAAGGTGCTATGATCAAGGGCGTTTACTCCTTTCCTGGCCTGTGCTCTGGTCTGTGAGCACTCTTTTTCTGTCTTGGAACTGTGAGGAGGGTTTCCTCTCCACAACCACTACAAGCTCCACCATGCCAGCGCTCCTCCTTGCCCCAGGACCGCCACCCATAACTGTGACCCAGATCCAAACACGGGCAAAGTAGGAGAATCCTGCACCAGCAGAAAGATCCCTGCAATCCTACTCTGATCAGCCACTTGATTCCCCCTCAGTCTGTGGGCCAGAAGCTCAGGAAGCAACTGCTGCCCAGGGCTGCGTTCGGGAAATGAGGCAGGAATCCCACAGTCCTTCTCTCTATCCCCACAGACACAGACTTTTCCCACTGACTTTCTAAGTTGTCTTTGGCATTTGTGGGTTGAGAAGTCTGGAAACTGCCACAGCTGCCTGAGATTCAGTCCTCTGAGGCTTGCTCCAGGGTTGCTTCAGCCTGCGTGCCCACGCCCAAACTGTGCTCCTCTCCCTGCCTGGTGCAATATACCTTTCTGATCAACCATCCAGGCTGTCTTTGGCTGGAAATTTGTTTCACTCTGTCTTTTGTGGGTTCTGCTGCTTTAGAATTTGTTTAGAGCAATTTTTTATAGGTATTTGGAGAGGTTTGGGGGAGAGCTCAAGCAAGTCACTGCTTTTACTCCGCCATCTTTGAGAGTATCGTAATAGAAATAGATATGGCCTTGGAGACCTGACTTGGTGTCCCAGTTTTGCCACAGGCTGACTGTGTGTTTTTAAGCAAGTCACATTACCTACCTTCAATTCCCACATACCTAAATTGATGAGATTGTATGGTATCTATAAGGTCCTCACCTCCAAATTTTTGTTGGTTGATGTTCTGTTTTCTATATTCTAAAATACTGTTTTCCAAGGTCACTTCCAGCTCTGTGTTCTGTGTTCTAAGGTTCCTTCTAGCTCTTTCTCTGAGTCTTTTCTACACACCAGTGAAACTGTACTGTTTTCACAGTAGCAAAAATGACATTGAAGTCCATTCCATCACAATGAGCCTTAGTAGTTTATGGGGAGGTATTTATCATTATTATCTTCAAAGGTGTATTGATCTTCTACTTTGCGAGGCTGTGCTAGGCATTAGGGTATTAAGATGGTTTCATTTTCTTATAGGGCTAACAGTCTAGTTGGGGAACCAGTTCATATGTATGAAATGATACATAATAATAGCTAACATTTTTGTAGTACTCTAAGAATTGCTGAACACTTCATATACATTTGATCTTCCCATCAAACCTGGGTCAGATAATAATCAGTCAAGCTTTTATTAAGCACTTACTATGTATCTGGCACTATGCTAAGGGCTGGGATACAAAGGAAAAGGAAAAACAAATCCTGTCATTAAGGAGCTTAAATTCTAATAGAGGAAACCACATATACTCACACATTACCCTCCCCCCCCCATGGTGTCCCAAAAGTTTTAGTATTCAGGTTTAAGCTTTAAGGAGAAAGGAGAGAAGCGTTTTTTGAGTGCCTAATATATGCCAAACACAGTGGTAGGCACTTTACAGATATTTCATTTAATCCTTACTACAATCCTAGGATCTAAGCACTATTATTATTCCCATTTTACAATTGAGGAAACTGAGGAAGACAGAGGTTAAGTAACTTCCTCAGGATCACATACCTAGTAAATGTCTGAGGCCCGATTGAAATGAACTCAAGTCTTCCTGACCAACCTTGGCCAACCTCTTTATCCACTGTACCACCAAGCTGCCTCTTTAACACCTTGAAATTATAAGTTTTCAGTAAGACTTTTGGAGTGCCTTATATACATACACCCACATATAAAAATCATTACATACACTACAAATACACAGTAGGTGGAAGAATGCCTCAGGGACTTGGAAAGACCTGTAAAAAGTAGTGCTTTGTGGAATTGCCTTTGAGGAAGTCAGGGATTCCCCAAGGCCGAGGTGAAGAGGGAAGGCATTCCAGGAATGGGGAATAGCCATGGGAGAGGTACTGAGAGGGAAAATGGAGTATTTTGTTACTTTATTATACTTTGTATTTGCAAAGTGTTTTGTGGAACTTTAAGTCACTGTGTTTCTTACCCACGGAATGAAAATAAGGCCATTGTGACTGGACCATAGAATATGTGGAGAGAAATAATGTGTTAAAATCCCAGAAAGGTAGAGAGGGGTCTGGTTGTGGAGAACTTTAAATGCCAAAGAGCAGAATTTGTATTTGATCCTAAGGATAATGGAGAGTCATTGGAGTTTATCTGAGGAGGAGAGTGACGTGATCTGACTTATGATTTAGGAAAATCTATTTGACAGACTTGTGAAGAATGGTTTGGAAAGAGGAGAGAGATTTAAAGTAGAGATTCCAATTAAAAGGCTTTTGCTATAGTTCATGTAAGAAGTGATGAGGTCAAGGATGATACTTAGGTTGTGAGCTTGGGTGACTGGAAGGATGGTTATGCCCTTGATAGTAATAAGGTAGTTTGAAAGAGAAATGGGTTTGGAGGGAAAGAGTTAGCAGCCAAGGTAGAATTTCATGAGGATTTCCTAATGAATGGGGAGGCATGATCATGTTGGAAGGCAGGATAGGCAAGGCTTCAAGCATTTAGTAAACACTGAGTCAGGCACTGTGTAGAGAAGGAATCAGGATATAGGGAAACTTTGGAGATTAGAAACAATGGAGATGATTGTTGGGGGACGCTGGATAAGACAGGAGAATATGGGGTCAAGGGTACAAGGAGAATTGGCCTTGACAAGCAGAAGAGCTCCTTCATCGTTGGAAACTGGAGGGAAGGAGATAGTAGAAGGAATGTCAGCAACATGTGAAATGGAAGGAAGAACAGAGAGTTCTTGACAAATGGCCTTAATTTTAAAAATGAAATATACATATTATCCCTATTTTATAGATGATGAAACTGAGGTTCATAGAAGTGGCCCGTGGGTCCACAGCTAGAGTAATAAGTGGAATTCAAACCCATGTCTTCAAGACTCTTAAGCCTAATGCTCTTTCTACTATACCATGATGTTTACATTAAGTGTACAAGATAATTTGTTCTATTTTTACAAAGGGATTAGGGAAGGCTTCCTGCAGGAGATAGACTTGAGAGTAATACCTTGAAGGAGTTATTTTGTCACAAGAGGAGAGAAGGCTTTTCCAGCAGGGAGGATTGTGCAAGCAACGATGGGAGCAATAATTGGCATGTGTAAGGATCAGTGACTAGACCAGTCTGAGTGGGGTGAAGGATTCCTCTAAAGTAGTAATGGGAAATTGGTTGGAGGAGGTATTAGAGGCCCAATTATGGAGTCTTTAGTGTCTAGCTAAGGAGATATTCCACAGTCCTGATCCTTAATCCTTCATATTTTAAATATTTAAATATTTAAGAAAAGTTACCTTGTGTTGTGAATAAATTTGAAAGTTTTCGAGACATTCTAACCAGCATCAAAAGTTTGAGTATTTTGCTATTAGGAAAGAAAATTAGCCTTCTGCAAACTAAGTAGGAAACAAAATTTTATTTGCTTAATTATTTTTGAGCACCTATGTAATCTTAATGAATCAGGACGTATGCATGGTAAAATGGAAAGAGCAGAAGATTCAGGGACAGTTGATGGCCTCATTGTCATTTTCTGGTTCTGTGATGTTGAACACATTTCTTCACCCCTCTGAACCACAGTGTTCTTATCTGTGAAATGAAAATAGTAATACCAACATTGCCTGCTTCACAGATGAGTCTCAAATGAGATAATGTAGAGTGCTTCCTAACTATAAAGGTGTGATATTTTTATGATTCGTATTTCCTGATTATTCACCTTCAGAAATCTTTGTTAAACACTTGTCTGCAAGTCCATCACTTGATGACAGGAGTACAAAGATGAAAAAATGCTATTGCCTCTGCCCTTGGTGAGTTTACAATGAATTTGGGAGGATTTAACTTAAGTTAGTATATTATAAGGGAAAAAAGAAGTTTAGACAAAGTATGAGAAAGGAAAGATCACTTTCAGCTAGGAATACCAGGGAAGTCTGGAGAAGGGGGAGGTATAAAGGGAGCGGATTGCAGGCATTGCATAAATCCTGTTGGGTTTTACAAGGGAGACTGAGCAATTGGACCTATGAACAGAACAGCTAGTCCACCAGTTTGGCAAAAAAATGGAGTGTGTTAAAAAGATAATATGGAGATAAGGTTGGGGCCTGTGATTTCCTAATTTAGGGAAATCTTGGTTATGGAAACTCCTTCTAACAATGCAGGTTTGGTCTTTTTCTCAACTTAGTATTAGAGAATTGCCTGGGTTACTGTGAGGTTAAATGATATGCCCAAGGTCACATAGATTGACTGGAAAATCAGGTTAGAGACAGATTGTGGGGGCCTTTAAGTGCCAGGATAAGGTGTTGATATTTTATTCTTTAGTCAGGACAAAGCCATTGAAAGTTTTTTGGCAGGGGTGTGACATGGTCCTATACATGCATTAAAAAGATTCTTTTGGCAGCTGTTTGAAGATAGATTGAAGTGGTGAGACTGTGGTGGCAGAAAGACTGGTCAGGCAGCTACTAGAGTAGTCATCAACAGTTACAAGAACTTCCATTAAAGTGGCAACAGAGGAAGTAGTGAAGAGGAGATGCATGTGGTATCTTAAATGTTACAAAGAAAATGTCAAAAGTGAAGGAGGTCTTGTTAGTCGTGCCTTGCAGGTGTGGTTTACAATGTAGATTTGGTGTGTAGCTGGGATGTGTTTTGGATGAAAGGAAAGGAGGTAACCTATTAATTTATATTTGTGTATTGTCACATTATTTAACCCATTTGATTTATATAAAGCCTAGTAAGTTGATTAGGTATTTATTAGCTCTTATTTTATAGATACACTGAGGCACAGAGAAGTTATCAGTTCCTTAAGGTCAGAGAATTCTAGAATATTAGAGTTAGAGAGAATCCAGTCAATTCCCTAACATAAAACAACAATTCTTTCCAAGGCAGATCTTCTTAAACTTTTTTGTGTGTCACAGACCATTTTAGCAGTCTGATGAAACCTATGTACCCTTTTTCAGAATGTTTTAAAATGATTGAAGGAAATGCTAAATTTCAGTGAGAGGTTAAGAAACATAAATTTTTTTTCTATCCAAGTTCACAAACCAGTTGAAATTTGTCTACTGACCTATTATGGGATAGTCAACCCTAGGAGAACCCCTGTTCTATGGCATCCCTGACAAGTGATTCCTCTGTCTCTTCCTATTGAGTATAGTAAAAGACCTCCAGTCACAGGAACTTAGATCTGGGAAAAGCCCTTTCTGTTTGTTTCTGTTTCTCTTCCTCTACCACCGCCACCACCACCACCACCACCACCACCACCACCACCACCACCACCACCACCACCACCACCACCACCACCACCATCCATCTGCTTCTTGTCTTCTTTTCTGCCTCTTGATCTGAAATTTATGCTCTGGGACCAAGCAATATGAATATAATTGCTTTTCTACGGAAGGTCCTTTTGCATTTGAAAATAGCTGTCATAGGCCCCCTAAATCTATAAAGTGGGCAGTTGGAAGAGTTTGGTGCTTTATCCAAGCAACAAGGAAGACTCTGCCACTGAGGAGCTGTGAACAAGACCTGGGGGATTTATTGACAGTTGCCCAACTGATTTGGGTTTGAAAAGTCAGCTTCCCAAATACGGATGGGGACAGTTCCTGTGAAAGAGAGCTGGGCATTGTAGGGGACAGCAAGTTCACGTGAGTCAACAGTGTGACCTGACAGGTAAAAAAGTAGCTAGTAGTCTAACACTGGGCAACAGCTGGAAAAGCCACTGGGTCCAAAATGGAGGTAATAAGTCTGTGATCCTCTGCCCTGGTTAGCCTCTAGAGGAATTCTGTGTTTAGTTTTAGGCACCACATTTTAGGAAAAACATAGATAAGCTGAAGTGGATCCAGAAGACAGTGACTGGGATGGTGATAGTGCTGTTTCACGAGAAGATTGGTTGAAGAAAATGGGAGTTGCAGAAAAGAAAACTTACTTTAGAGTACTAGATCATTTTCTTCCAAGTATTTGAAGAACTCTCATGTTGAAGAGGGTTTATGCTTGTTCTCTTTGTCTCCAGGAAGCAAATGTAGGAATATTGGGTGAAAATTACAGGGTGATATATTTAGGCTTGAAATAAGGAAAAGCTTCATAATCAGAGTTGTACCAAAGTGAAATGGGCTGCCTGTGGAGGTGGAGTCTTCTCTTTCATTGCAGGTTTAAAATCAGAGGTGGGGTGATAAATTGTTGGGATTTTGCAAAAAGGATTCTTGATCAGACTGGGTTGGGTTGGTTGGCTTCTGAGGCTTCTTCCAACTCTTAGATTCTGGTATACTCCTCTTTAAGCTAGAGATCCCTAATTCCTTCCACTGATTGTCACTGTGGAATGAGTTCCAGTTCCCTCTTGCTGGTTACCTTTCTCTAGATATGTTTCAGCTTGTCAATATTCTTAGAATGTTGGTGCCTTGATATGACAAAATACTTAAGATACTTCTGACTAGGTAGAGGGCATGGGAATTACCCTCGAATTATCAACCTGAGGCTTTTATCTATATCATTGAAGATGGCTCTCGCCTTTTTACTTTAATATGATACTAGACACATTGAGTTTGCTTGTCATTAAACCCCCCAGGTCTTTCTCACAACTCCTTAGAGGCAGTCTTCCTTGCTGCTTGAATAGAGCACCTAACTCTTCCAATTGCCCACCTTCCATCTCTTGATCCCAGAGTATAGTTATTTGTGAAGGGCCATTTCAGTCTCTCTTGCATCTATATTTGTTCATTTTAGCCTCTTGGGGAAAACCTTGATGTGCAAGTAACTCTGAAAATGCCTGATGTTTTGTTGAAGATAAACACTCAGGATTGAAAAGGAAAGTGGAGACACCCAGCACTGAGATAGAAATACAGTCAGGGATTTCCCCACCCAAGAACTTAATTTATTTTTATTTTAATACAAGACTGCCACAAAGAGCAAATTGAGGAAATATTGGCCCCCTAGCTACTTGCTTTCATTCATACTCTGTTTTATAAGGAAATGCTGTTGAATATAAAAATGAAAGGAATAAATCCTGAGCAGTCATTTAAAATTTATGAACCCAAGTTGGCAGCAGCCTAGATATATGAAGGAAAATAGATTTAATATAGGAGACACAAAATTTGGACCAGAACACGAAAACCATTTTCAGTAATTGAAAGGGAAAAAATTGGGGGAAATGACTTAAAAACAAAACAGAAAATCTGGAAACAGTACAAGGTGGTAGAAAGCCATTGGAATTAAATTACAGTGATTGCTTGCCATATACATTGGCTATTATGTTACATTTATCTGTTAACTCTGTGTAGTGCTAGGTTTACACCATACCAGACCTGAATATCCTTTTATGAATATGCTTTTATTGTTGTTTTTTTTGTAGAGCATATGGATGGTTGTATAAACATTTAAAAAAGAGACTCTGTTTCTCTGTTCCAGTAGTCACATTCAAAAGTACAGTGTTAAAAGGAAATACTGTCAAAAGAATAGGTACAAAGTTCTTGGAGGGAATGGACTTGTGTTGTTTAAGCCAATCTCAATATTTCTGTTTTGTTGGTACCAACAAATATTTAGTTCCCCCATATTCAAAACCTTGGGGCTGTCATTGACTTTTCCCTCACCTCATATTAAATCTGTTATCAAGTTCTGTGAATTCCACCCTCTTTCATTTCCCTCTTCCTTTCTATACTGTTATTATAGACTCCCATGACCACCACTTTGCCCATGCCTGGAAGAAGATCAGATACTCAGCTTTACACTCCCTGGAACCCTGTGTGTGTCCTCATCTTCATCTTCGCCATTTTTCACCTTCTTGCCCCATCTTCCAAACTATTCAGCTTTGTACTCTTTGGGACTGTGTGTCCTCATTTTCAATACGTTCATTTTTTGCCCTACCCCTTCGTGGAGGGTACTCTTTCCCACCTCTTGTTATAATCAAATAAGCGCTATTATTGTATCTGGAAAGAGCATGTCAGTGGACTGCTGTATTCTCACCATCCCTATGGCTTCTCAGATCTGATGATTTTCCCTGGCCACCACTTACCTGTATCTGTTGTCTCCTCTTATTAGAAAAAAAGGCAGGGATCATTTTGTTTTTGTATATGTATCCTTAACACAGTGCTTGGCACATGATAAATGCATGATAAATGCTAAAAATATGGAAAGCTTGGTGATCATGGTAGTAAGTTCCCTCATAATATCACTTTACCAAATGCTGTGTCTTTGTGAAACCAGTTAGGTGTGTGGCATAGTGGACCTTAGAGGCCATTTAGTTTAACACCCTCATTTTACAATTAGGAAACTGAAGATCAGATAAGAGAAGTGTCTTGCTTAAGTTCATACATGTTGGTAAGTATCAAGAGCTAGGATTCAAAATTAGTTCTTCAAATTTCAAATCTGATATGCATTACCCTCCACCAGGTTATTGTGGGGATGTGAAGAAAACATAGGTGGGAATGCTTCAATTTGACATTTTTAAGTGATACTGAATATGGCAAATGATGCTAATTTCAATTTCCTTTTGGCTTTTTTTTTTTTAAAGAGATGAATATTAAAGACAAGAATGTGAGTATTTCTTTTTTTTTGGTAACTGATTAGTAGAAGCATGAATATTAAAATGCCACTATGAATTGTTACTTTTCCCTTTTTATTCTCTCCTTAATTAGTACATGCTTCATTATTAAGATAGCAATGGTTCCAGCATATACAGTCAGCCCGAAATAGCGAGATAATGTTATTTTTATATGCCTACTAAGTTCATTATAATTCTCGTGTAAATAGGTTTAAAAAAAAAGACAACATAACCATGTATTGTAAAAATTTAACGAAGTGTTTGAGCCTATTTAGATTAGGAAAATATCTGGCAAGATGCTTCTTTTGCAAACAGCCTCTGTCCAAAGCCTTCAGTATATTATCAGAATGAAAAATGACAGCACTTTGTCATCTGTTCAAATTGATATTGCACTCTTTGCTGTGACAGCTGAGAAGGCCCACAGGTGTCATATAAGGAGGTGACCATGTTGTCATATTTCATTTCGGCATCCCTCTGCAAAGCCATAATTACCTAATTAGGTTGTTAATTAGGAGATTAGCATTTCACTATATTGATAGAATGCTCTTTGTCGGCATGAGGCTACATACAGATTTTTGTGGGTTCTAATTTATAATCTCTGCATCTTTTGGACTTATTTATTTGCAGAACATTCTGGTCTAGGGTAAGCCAGCTTTCCAGAGAAGCAGTTTGTTTATAAGATAATGAAGGCTTGATTATTGCATTGATGTTTCCACCTTAAAAAAAATGAGCAGAGTCAAGGGGGTGGCCTCATCCCCAAATGGCAGTAAAAGCCAGGCAGTTGGTGTAACATGTAAACTCATTATCATAGAGAACAAAACCATGGTAGGAAGGCAGTTACTTCCCCTCTCATTGAGTAAAGTCATTTGAAAACCTTTGAAACATATAGAAATGGGAGCTGGTATTTCTGTTATCACTACTGCTGCGGTTACTATCACTAGCTGTTGTGTGGGACTTTGAGATTTGGAGCTCAGTACTTCCTCTCTCTGGAGTTTCAATTTCCTCATCTGTAAAATGGGGATGATAGTTCTTTCACTAAGCAGGTTATCTTAGGAGGTTATCATGAGGAAGACCCCATGTAGATAGACCTT
The DNA here is from genome assembly GCF_900497805.2 of Vombatus ursinus. Classification (NCBI taxonomy): domain Eukaryota; kingdom Metazoa; phylum Chordata; class Mammalia; order Diprotodontia; family Vombatidae; genus Vombatus; species Vombatus ursinus. The sequence goes on along the minus strand of NW_020954564.1, from coordinate 48,223,534 downwards.
TAATTCAAAAATATTCTTTAAGTGCCTACTGTATACAAGGCACTGTACTAGGTGCTAGTTTAGAAATGAGAGCTTATTTCAGTAGCTACAAAAAGTTAGACTTAGGTTGAGCTGTAAAATGGTGTGACAGAGTGAAAAGATCCTTTGGATTTGCAGCCAGAAGACAATAGCTGTGTGTCCCTGGGCAAATGACCTCACTTTTTCAGTCTCATTGTTCTATTCTGCAATATGGATACAATAATTCTTGCATTCCAAACCTCACAAGGGTGTTGTTTTTTTTAAAAAAAAAAGCAGTTTGCAAAATGTTATGTTCTAACAAAATATGAGCAATTATAATATATTACAAATAATAATTAAAGATTTGATATATAAAAATTTTGGTAGATAGTATGGCATGGTGGATTGAGGGCCAGGCTGCAGTCAGGAAGATCTGGGTTCAAGTATTGCTTCTGACACAAGTTGGCTTGCATGGCCTTGGGCAAGTCCCATAAGCACCTCTTAGTGCCTCAATTGTCTTAAGACTCTTAAGTTACCCAACAAGCACAGAGCAAGTACCTGTTAGAGGGAATTTCCTAATCAGGAGTTCCATATACTAATCAAATCTCATGGTAACTTTTTAGTTTTGTTATATGCTGACATTTTTTACTTCAGACTTATAAATGTTCTATAGAGGCCTTCTCTGAGGTGCTTCATTTGTGGCATGGTTGTGACACTGGCTCAAATATGTCTTCCCTATGTCTGTGATAGCCAGTGTTTTCTGCAGGTCTTACTGAGCTGGAAATGGGGGAGCTTTGGGAATTGGCTCGGAACTGATTGTGTATTTCTCATAGGAAGACTAACCCAAGTAAGTGCTAAGAGACTCATCACTAGATGGTTGGCTACCAGGGAATGAAAGAATGATTTTGGACACAGTTAGTCCTCCACTAAAGCATGGAGGGGTTAAATTATAAACTCCTAGCTGGATATTTTGATGTGTTCAAAAAAGGAGAAACTAATATAAATATATAAATATTTTAAATGTCTTAAAATACTAAATATAAGCTAACAACCTCAGAATGGATCTGGGCTTCTTTCTAGTTTATATTCTAAAGGCTTATGCTTCATACCTTTGTGTTTTATCTTTTGGTTGCTTGATGATGATTTTGCTTAAGAAGTGTATAATCAAATCAGATTCTACAAACCTTTTTTAAATGGCTACTGTTTTGAGGGAGTTTAATAGTTGGAGATACAAAAATGTCATGCAGTTGTAAACTTTTCAGGAATTTGGAATGGCAAATGAATTTTGCAATATATTGCAGTTACCTGCCAGTTGTGAGCCTTTTGGTGACCACAGTCATTTTGTAGTAGGGTCTCTACAACATTTTTTTCTTTTTAAAGATGGCATGAATGTAACCCCTTGTTTCAGCAATTCTGTATTCTCAGTGTTTGCATTTTAAAAATACCTGTATTGTAGAATCATAGGATCATAGATTTAGAATTGGAATGACTGTAGAGGCCATCAAGTCCAGTCCCCTCATTTAACAAATGAGAAAATTGAGGCACAAAGAGGTTAAGTGACTTGCCCAGGGTTACACTACTAGTAAGTGGCTGAGGCAGGATTTGAACTCAGATTCCTGATTCCAGACCCAGCACTCTATCCATTCTGCAACCTAGCTGCCTGCATAAATAAAACATTGCTGCCTAGTGTTAAAATCCAGTTTTCTGACTGCTAGAATGGTCCTTCACACAATGGTGTGGTAGATGAAGTCTTAGGTGTCTTTTCTGTATTAGTTGTGTTTATTTTTTTTTTCTTTGTGTGAGGCAATTGGGGTTAAGTGACTTGCCCTGAGTCACATAGCTAGTAAGTATTATGTGTCTGAGGCCGGATTTGAACTCAGGTCCTCCTGACTCCAGGACTGGTGCTCTATCCACTGTGCCACTTAGCTGTCACATTAGTTGTCTTTATTAAGAAGCACTTATTAAACCCCTAATTGTGTGTGGTACAGTGTTGTATACTAGCCAAAAAACATGGTAAGAATGGGCTGCTGTTGTTAGTGCAAGTGGTCCATGATTTTTCAACCCAATAGGACTATATAAATGTGAGTTGTTAATATCAGCAGTTAGTAATACTAATAATGGTCTTAGTGCTTATCTTTATAAGTTAGCTGTTTTAGTAATAGTGAAAGCCTTTCACAATGTACTTAAGTTTTGTGAAAGAACATAATTATATTCAGATTTGGATCAGTCTTTGCTAGTTACCTATAATCTGAGAGCTGGAAGGGATTTTAAAAGTAATCCCATCCTATCCTTTGCTTGGTTATGTGACCTCTATCTACAACATTCTTGACATTTTGACATTTCCAATTTTCGATTTGACATTTCCAGTCACCTGTGGGACATGCTTACCTGAGGAATATTGCTGTAGCACCTCAAATTCTGCATGTTCAGTACTGAGCTTCCCCTCAAAACTAGATGATCTTCCTGACTTTTTATTTCTTTTAATGATATCAGCAACTTTTCCTGTTGTCCAGGCTAGAAACATTAACACCCACTTTCAGTTAAATTCCACTTTATTAAATGCTTATGATATGTAAAATGCTTTGTTCCTGAGGGAAAAACAGATGAAATAAGACAAAATTTTAAGATCATATCATATTAGAATTGGAATTAACCTTAGAAATCATTTAGGTCAACCTCTTCCTTTTACAGATGAGGAAACTAACGCGCAGAGAGGATATAACTTGACCGAGGGCACCCAGGTAGTAAGTGGTGAGCCAGAATTTTCTTTCTTTTTTGGGGGGGGGGGTTCATCATTTATTTGCATCATGTATGTCTTATACAAACATGATACATGTTTATTTGTGTCACATATATCCATATAAAACTTTTTTTAGTTTTTCCTATTAATTTTTTATCACAGGATTTTATTTCACATCTTTTGACTTAATGCAATTCAGTCCACACTGCCCTGAGAAGCTTATGATTGAATGGGGGAGAGGGAAAGATAAGATGCATAAAAAATATTCTCTATTTTTCTCTCAGTTTGCTTTTTATCTGCTCTGTATGTACCTAGTTGTTTGGCTCCCCTGTTAGAATATGAATTTCTTGCAGGCAGAGATTGGATTTTTGCTTTTCTTTGTATCTCCAATGTCTAGTACGGTGCCTGGCACATAGTAAGTGCTTAATAAATGCTTATTGACTTAACTTGACCTCCTTACCACAACTAGAAAAACTATCCAGTGTGAGAAAAACTGACTGATGTGATTGCTGAGCCACTGTCAGTGAAAAATTTTAGAGTAGAATTGTCGCAACACGGGAGAAGAGCAAATATGTCATTGTTTTTAATGAAAGGAAGTGTGGAGCTTTAAGCTATAGGTGAGTGAGTCTCATAATTCCTGGCGAAACTCTAGGGATGACTTGTGATCATTTAGAAAGGGAAATGACGGTCATGAAGAGCCAACATATTCACGAACAGGTCTTGCCAGACCAACCTTATTTTCTTTTTATGCCAGAACTACTAGACAGGTAGGATCAGGGGACTGCCCCACACAGAGTATTTATAGATTTCAGCATTTGGCAGTCTCATGCTATACTTGTAGAGAAGATGGAGAAGTATGGGACAAATGATAGCATGTAGTTATGTGGATTTGGAACAGGTTGAATGATCAGACACAAAAAGTAGTCATCAATGATTCAGTGTCAACTTGGAGGTAGTTCTCTAATGTAATACCCCATGGGACTGTCCGTGACCCTCTGGTGGCTGACGTAGTTAGGATTTGAATTGCTTAGAACAATGGCATAGATGGCATTCTTTTTTTTTTTTTTTTTGACTAGGCGATGGGGTTAAGTGACTTGCCCGGGGTCACACAGCTAGTAAGTGTTATATGTCTGAGGCCAGATTTGAACTCAGGTCCTCCTGAATCCAGGGCCGGTGCTCTATCCACTGAGCCACCTAGCTGCCCCATAGATGGCATTCTTGTCAGCTTTGCAGATGATGTGAAACTGGGAGCTATAGTTAACATGGTGGATGACAGTAAGGATAATTTTTTAAAAAGTGCCGATAGACCAACTTAGTGGCCCAAATCTGAAGATGAAATTTGATGAATATAACTAACTTCCTAAACTTATATTTGGGCAGCTAGGTGGTGCAGTGGATAGAGTGCTAGGCTTAGAATCAGGGAGACTTATCTTCATGAATTCAAATGTGGCCTCAGACACTTAGTGTGACCCTGGGCAAGTCATTTAACCCTATTTGCCTCAGTTTCCTCATCTGTAAAATGATCTGGAGAAGGAAATGGCAAACCACTGTAGTATCTTTGTCAAGAAAACCCCAATCAGGTCATGAAGAGTTGGACACGACTGAACAAAAGACTTGTACTTAAAGAGTCAGTTGAGGGAAATGTGACTAGACAACGGTTTGTACAAAAAAGTGTAGAAATTTTGGTGGATGGCAGACTCCACACAGGTCAATATTGTGACACAACAGTCATGAAAACTAACATTGTCTTAGGCTGCATTAAGAAATGCTGAATCTTCCAATCCTTTGCCATGGTCAGATGACATCGGGAGTACCTCTGTCCAGTTCTGAGGGTCAGAAGAAGGTCACTAAGATGCTCTACCATTTCCGAAAGACGGTCATAACTAGGATGGAGAGGGGAATAGAGATTTTGTCATATTGAAATTCACTTGAAGAAGGTGTGAATGTTTTACCTAGAAAAGAAAAGACTGCAAGGACTGCCCTTTAAATACTTGAAGACAGCTATCATTTGGAAGGGGAATTTGACTTTCCCTCCTTGGCTTGAGGGCAGAATTAGAAGCAGTGCCTGAAGTAGCAGAAAGGTAGATTTAGGTTAGGAAACAATAACAATAATCTTTGATTCCTTTTGGGGACTGCTGGTTACCCTTTTGGTGGAGATCTTCAAATAGAGGCTAAAAGATTCCTAGTCAGGGATATTGTAAAGGGGATTCCTGCTTTATTATTGGAAAGGACTATATGATTCTGTGATTCTGTGAGTAGTGTAGATTAGAATTACCTGGGAGGATATGATAGCTGTTCAGACAAGCTATACTATACAGTAACTATCCAACTATTCCACAAAATACTTTGGAAAACACGTCATGTTATGAAGGTGAATCCTACGTTCTAATTCTTTGTCAGTGAAGGACACATTTTTTTTTTTTACATGTATTGTGCTTTCCCGTTACTTTGTCTTTGATCATACTCTTCCTCATGCCTTCCACCTCTATCTTTACATGTATAAATGATCCCATTCTATTCCATCTTCTACAGCAGATTGCCCCTGTCATCCCTTCTCTCATTAATATTCAGTCTGTCTCTTTCTTTTTTTATTAATTTCTTTTGATTTATCAATAATCACTTCCATATGCTTTTGAGTTTAAAATTTTTCTCCCCCTCCCTCCCTACCACCCTCCCCAAGACAGCGTACAATCTGATATAGGCTATACATTTACATTCATATTAAACATATTTTCACATTAGTGATGTTGTAAGTAGAAATTAAAATCAATAGAAGGAACCATCAGAAAGAGGAAACAAAACTCAACAGAAGAGAAAAAAAATAACAATTTGGCTTCCATAGTTCTTTCTTTGGGTGTGGGTAGCATTTTCCATCACAAGGCCTCTGGAGATGTCTTAGATCCTTGTATTGCCAGGAAGGGTTAAGTTTATCAATATTAGTCATCACACAACGTGGCTGTTATTGTGTACAGTGTTCTCTTGGTTCTGCTCACTTCACTCAGCATCAGACCGTACAAGTCTTTCCAGGTTTTTCTGAAGTCAGCCTGTTCATCATTTGTTATAGCACAATAGTATTCCATCACATTCATATACCACAACTTGCTCAGCCATTCCCCAGTTGATGGGCATCCTCTCAATTTCCAATTCTTTGCCACCACAAAAAGAGCTGCTATGAATATTTTTATACATATAAGTCCTTTTCCCATTTGTGTGATCTCTTTGGGATATAGCCCTAGAAGTGCTATTGCTGGGTCAAAGGGTATGCACATTTTTATAGCCCTTTGGGCATAGTTCCAAATTGCTCTCCAAAATGGTTGGATCATTTCACAACTCCACCAACAATGCATTAGTGTTCCAATTTTCCCACATCTCCAGTATTTATCATTTTCCTGTTTTGTCATGTTCGCCATTCTGATAGGTGTGATGTGGTACCTCAGAGTTGTTTTGATTTGCATTTCTCTAATCAATAGTGACTTAGAGCATTTTTTCATATGACTATAGATGGCTTTAATTTCTTCATCTGAGAACTGTCTGTTCATATCCTTTGACCACTTATCAATTGGGGAATGGCTTGTATTCTTATAAATTTGACTTAATTCTCTATATATTTTAGAAATGAGGCCCTTATCAGAGAAGTCTCTCTCTACTGGTACTTTCTTACTGCCTACCACATGCCCATGTCTCCCCACTCTCTCTTCTTTTTCATTCTTTGAAAATGCCATACTTCCTTTCCTTTTATTCTTTTTTTTTAACTCTTTGCATTCTGACTTCCAGTCTCATCATTCAACTGAAACTGCTCGCTCTGAAGTTGCCAGTGATCTCTTAATTACCAGATCTATTGGCCTTTTCTCAGTCTTCATTCTTCTTGATTTCTCTACAATCCTAGACACTGTTGATTACCCTCTTCTGCCTGACAGTGCTTCTCTAGGTTTTTGTCATACTACTTTCTGTTTATTCTCCTCCTACCTGTCTGCCTGATCCTTCCCACTCTTCTTTGCTGGATCTTCATCTAGGTGGGTGTCCCCCAAGGCTCTGTCCTGGGCCCTCTGTCCTGACACTGCTGCCACTCTAGTGCAGGCCCTCATCACCTTATGCCTGTACTATTGCAATAGCCTTCTGGTTGGTTTCTTTGCCTTAAATCTCTCCCCACTCCAGTCCATCTTTCTCTCAGCTGTCAAGTTGATCTTCCTAAACTGTAAGCCTGATCTTGTCACACATCTTACACCCCGCCTCCCCACCACCACACACATTCAGTAAACTCCAGTAGTTAGTTCCCTGTCATCTCTAGGATCGAATATAACATCTTGTTTAGCATTTAAAACCCTTCATGGCCTGGATCCTTCCAATCTTTCCACTCTTCTTTTATACTTTCTACTTTCCCCAAGTACTCTGTGATACAGTGATGCTGGCCTTACTGTTTTTTATACACAATCCTCCATCTCTAAACTCTTGGCATTTTCATTGACTGTGCCCCAGTGAAAGAGAATTCTGCAGAGAGTTCCCTGCCTTGAACTCTCTCCTTGCTCATCTCTGCCTTCTCTGCCTCCTCCTCCCTCTTTTAAAAGAAGCCTTTCCCAAGCTTTCTTAATACTAGTGCCTTCCCTGTGTTGATTATCTCCAATTTATCCTATCTATATCTTATTTCAGTATAGTTGTTTACTTGTCCTCTCCCTTCGCCCTTTAGACTGTGAGCTCCTTGAGGGTAGGAACACTTTTTTTTTTGGTTTTCTTTTCATCCTTAGTGCTTAGTACATTGCCTGGCACATAGTAGGTATTTAATAATTTTTTGTTAACTTGACTTAACTCAGTGCCTTCCTTTTCACCCATTACTCCAGTCTCTGCTAAGCACCAATCTCAAAGGTTTGCTTTATTGTAACGGTCACTGCTGGCAGGCTGATGCTCCTACCCATCCCCCTCAATGCCTATCTGACTGCTCCTTCTCCCTTTGCTGGAACCTCCTCCAGATCATAGCCATATGTGTCCTTCAGGGATCTCTCCTGGGCCCTGTTCTCTTCTCCCTCTGTATACTTCACTTGGTGAAGCTCCCAGGAGATGTTGATGATTCTCAAATCTGCCTATTCTGTTCCATTTTCTCTGCTGACCTCCAGTCTCTAGTCACCAACTGTCTTTCAGAAATCTGGAATGGGTTGCTCAGTATGTCCAACAGTGAACTCATTATCTTTCTACCCTAAAGCCTCCCCCTGCTCCCTACCTGCCTTGTTACTATAGAGTGCATGCCATCCTCCCAGTCTCTCAGGCTCGAAAACCAGAAATTATCCTGGATTCCTCACTATATCTCAATAGCACCCAGTCTGTTGCTTAGTCCTGTCATCTTCAGCTTTGCATCAGGAAACCTTCCTTCCCAACATTTGATCCGATGACGCTAGCCTCTTGGCTGTTCCGTGAATCAGATATTCTGTCTCTCAGCTTTGGTCATTTTGTCTGGCTGTCTCTCATCACTGGAATGTTCTCCCTCCTCTGTTCTGACTACCGACCTTCCTGGCTTCCTTTAAGTCCCAACTAAAATTTCAACTTCTACGCATCCTTTCCCTAATCCCTCTTAATTCCAGTGCCTTCTTTCTGTTAATTATTTCCTATTTATTCTGTACTTAGCTTGCTTTGCATATATTTGTTTGCATGTTGTTTCTCCCATTAGGTGTAAGCTCCTCAGGGACAGGGACTGTCTTTTGCCTCTTTGTATCCCTAGCCTAGCCTATTAGCACAGTGCCTGGCACTTAATAAATGTTTATTGATTGATTGATTAGTTGCTGAGCATGTCAGTGATTTCTAAAGATGGTGGAGGATCAGAGTGATACCACAGGTTTGGAGAAAGGCAAATGACCTGATTTTCAAAAAGGAAAAGAGCGAAATCTGTAGAGGCTATTGACTTTGGCTCCTGACAAAATCCAGTACGCATTATCAAAAAGGTGGTTACTGAACATCCACAGAGGAATCATTTAGAAAGAGCCAGCATAGTTTCAGTAGGAACAGGTCAGGCTAGATTAGCTTTGTTTCCTAAGTTGATAGATCAGAGGAATGCTATGTAATTTATCTAGATTTGAACAAAACACTTGAAAAAGAAAAAATACTGGAAAGAAGTTTTATTTTTTAACTGTTTTGTTGAAACTTAACATTGAATAGTAATACCAATAACTAAACTTGCTCAGTGACTTTACATTTAGACTAATTTCAGTACATGAAGTATCATAACTTTAGTCACTACAAGTCTACATCAGAATTCTTTGTCAATTCATTTTCATTAACAAGAACTAATAGCCCTAGTTAGTGTTCTACTTTTTTATACTTTGTAGTATTTTGGTGTCTTTCTAGATTTCTTTTTTATCTTAATTGTATTATAATACACTTATCTTAATTGTATTATAATACTATATTATTGAATTGAAGTTTAACCATTTACCTGTTGTTGGATATTTAGAGTGTTAATAGGTTTTTTCAATTATATCAAAGTTGCTATGGACATCTTTAAACCAATAGCCCTTTTTTATTTTTGATAATGCTTTCAAGATGTATTCCCCACAATAGAATTATTGGGTTAAAGGGGATGGGGATTGGGTCAAAACCTTCATAACTTTTACTACATATTCCATATCATTCTCCAAAAAGATTCTTCAAGTTTGCAGCTTCATCACCAGTGAGTCATTGTACCTGTTTTTCAGTAATCTCCCCAACATTGAGTTTTATTGCTTTTACTTATTTTTGCCAACTTATGGGTGTGAAGTGGTATCTATAAAATTGTTTCTTTATTAGTGAGGTTTTTCATTTCTCAAGTGTTTTAATAATTGATGTTCCCTCTCGGAGAGTTGTGTTCTTATCCTTTGTGACTTTTTAACCAATATAATTAACATTAAAGTGAAAATACCAGATTGGGAAAAATATATCTGGCAAAGATGATAGATAAAAACTTGACCTTTCAACTGCTTTCCAATTTTTTCAACAGTTTTTTATGTAGTAGGGAGTTCTTACCCAAGAAGTTGGTGTGCTTGGGTATACTTTGTTACTTTTTTCAATTGCTTTGGGGACTTACTATGTTACATTGATCACATTTTCATGGTTGGTAATGTAGAGGGTGCCAAGATCGTTTTTAGACCAGGAAACTTTAGTTTGACTGTTGATAGGTTAATTGTGAAATCCTTGTCAATGAACAAGAAGTGGATATATCGCTGGAGGAGCTGAATTATATCAATCTTGATATTCTGTCTATAAATGAAGGCAGAAAAAAAAAAGAAGGAAGTTGTAGTTAAATGGAACGGGGGGGTCACAGGTATTCCTTGGAGCAAAGGGAGAAGCTAGAGAAATGAGTTTTATCCTGTGACTCAAGGCTACAAGAAATATTTTATGGGACATTTGGTCACATTATATTGCAGTACTAATGAAATATTTGCAAAAAGTCCACCACAAAAACAGCAGAAATTTATACAGCAGCATCCGTTGCTGAGGATGAGGTGGTAGAGAAATTTAATGGAAAACTTGGTAACACTCTCTAGATAAGTCTACATTCATTTTTATATTTGGTGATGTCAATGTAGAGCTGGGAAATGATGAACATGGGAAGAAGTTTGTGAGAAAGTATGCTTTAGGAGAAAGAAATTGGAGAGACCAAAGATTTATAGATTATTTAAAAACCACATGCTTTTACACAATTAACACTCTCTTAAAAAAAAAATTGGTAGGTGCTGAAAATGGCAAGTACCAAACAACATCACAAAATAGTCTTCATTTTAACAGATAGGAAAAGACTTATACACATGAAGATAATAATCCTTGAATCAGTTGTCTGTGCACAGTCAGACCACAGACTTGTCAGAGCTAAGATCAGAATTTATTAAAAAAAAAAAACAACAGAAAAAACTGTAATGAAATTATTTAACAAGCTAATGAAAATGAAAAAAGGAAATGGACAACAGAAATCACATTGACAGTGACGTATAATTTCATCCAGTATTTAAACCATTGTAAATTATTTGTTAAAACAAGGAGACCAAAGGAATCCAGAAAGTGCCTTAGTCAGCAAACATTTGACCTGGCAAATGGAGACAGATGGTTGCCAAAGGAAATGCTGCATTAGAAAAAACTCATCTTTAAAATCTTGTGAACAGTATTGCCAAATAGAGTGGAGGGCAAAAGCAATCTTAAGAAAGTCTGGCAACTTATCCAACTAAAAAAGATCTTCCCAAGGACATTCCAGGAAGAAAATGCAAACAGGACTACAAATAGAAGAAAAAGGGAAAAGATTTCCAAAAAATATGCAGTAACACACTCTTTTCTCCATCAAGGATAATAGAACCACCACAATTGAACCCTTATGTCATAGTCACTGAGGTGCTTACATAAATAGAAATGAGAACTAAAGAGAACAAAGTTGGGAAAAGCTGCTGGATTGATTCAATTTCGCAGCTTTTCCTATCTTAGATCAAGAAGAGATCTACGTTAGAGGGAATACAATTGTGAGGATATTGAAGGACTGACTTATAAAAAAGGAGGGAAAGATACAAAAGTATAGAAAAAACTTTGAACCTTATTGATTCTGAAAAATGGTGACCAAGAAAACAACTACTGCCCTGTAGGCCTGTTTCCCTTTCTATGTGAAATTTTAATGAAAGTCATCTATATATGAATTGAGGGCATTACAATGAAGATATTAATAAGGAAAAAGCAAGATTTCATAAATTATATTCAACAGTGGATTGTTACTATTTCACAATTGACTGAAAGATGTATAGGATATAAAATCCCATTGTGCTTATTTTTTGATAATTACAAAAAAAATTCTACCTGGAATATCAGATTGTTGCCTTATAAAAGTTTTGCAACAATGTTTCTCTATCCATATAACAAAATCATTTAAAATTCTTTGAAAGACAATAATAGATATAACCCTGTTCAGTGACCCTCTGATGATAAACATTAGGTGAGGAGTAAAACAAGGGAAGGTGTGTTTATCATTAGTATTAACCATTGTGACTGATGAGATACAGTACAGAGTATAGGTGAGAAAGTATTCCTTGTGGGTGGTGAGTTCCCCCAGCAACTCCTGTTTGTAAATGACATAATGATTACATCAAGTCCCCAAGGTATTGTAGAGCCTTCTAAAAGAGAGCCATAATCACTAAAATCCTCTGCACACAGGAAAGGCCAAATTAATTGCCCAGATTTCAACATGCACTTGAATGTACACCCTGTAGAGCACCAGCCCATTAACTTAAATTTTTTTTATGTTAACTATATTTCCCTATGATTGTTTTCCTTTTTAATCATTTATATTTTGTTCTTTTAAAGACATTATGAGAAAGAGTCCATCACAGGGGGAAAAAAAAAGGTATGTGTATGTGGGACAGACAGTACTAAATATAGGACTTGCCCAACAGTATGTGTATCTGGGACAGACAGTACTAAATTGACTATGAACTGGGCCCAAAGTTGAAAAGGAGAAAGTAATGAGCTGGATTGCTTTTGGGAAATTCCAGAATTCTTTTACTGACACATAAGCTTCCCATAGCATCAGAAGCCTATATTTTCAATACATTTTTGTCATATTGCTGTATAGTAGCAAGACCTGGAATACCCATGCTTCCAGAGAATTAAAGACAAACATCATACAGAGGGTAGCATAAAGGTGTATGGACAGGCTGCACGCTAGAACTATTGAAGAACTCTGAAGAACAGGAGTAAAGAATGTCATCAGTGAATGATACATTAGAGAAGAAAGGCTCATCATGTTTTGAGAGTGAGGAATGACAGGTGGATGGCCAGAGTGTTCCACTGATGCACTTAAAATGTTGAGAGAAAGTGAAGATCTTCTGGACATTGAATGGACCTACCATGTCAAACTTTTGGGAGGACAGGAGCTAGAGCCACATAAGCATGGATAGGTTGCTATTTGTGTTGTTCAGGGGAATTCCTGAATCAGTGAGGTCACAGATCCATTTGAGTATTTAAAAGTACCAAATAGTTTGTTTGTTTATGTGAGGCAATTGGGGTTAAATGACTTGCCCAGGGCCACACAGCTAGTAAGTGTCAAGTGTCTGGTCTGAGACAGGATTTGAACTCAAGTCCTCCTGACTCCAGGGCTGGTGCTCTATCCACTGTGCCACCTAGCTGCCCCAAAAGTACCAAATAATTTTGGTAATTACTACTTTATAGTATAGTGTGAGGTCCAGTAATGTTGGGGCACCCTTTATTCTTACTATTTTCATTGTTTCTTTTGAAATTCTTTACCTACAGATGTATTTTATTGTTATTTTATCTGGTTTAGTAGTTCAAGTATACTCCCCATTTTTGAGGTTAAATAACCAAATCTGTAAGTTAATTTAGATAGCAGCCTCATTTTTATTTTATCAGTATGGCACAGACTACTAACTGTGAATGTCTCTGATTATATCTTTTATTTCTGTAAAGAGGGTTTTATAGTTTTATTCGATAAGAGACTATGTAAGCCTTCAGTTTAACTTGATAGACTTCATTTCCCAGTTATTTTCTGAATTTTGTTTTTTATTCTGAGTAAAATATCTGTCTCCTGAGTTTTATTAACAATATACAGAAAAAAAGATTGTTTTTGAAGTTTTATTTTATATTCTTTTACTTTGATGAAGTTATGAATTATTTTGATTAATATTGTTAAATCTTTAAAATTCTCTAAGTAAATCTAAATATCAGTGGGCATTATTTTACCTCTTGAGATATGCGTATTCCTTTATTTTTCTTGTTTTATTGCTATTACTATCATTTCTATAACCATCTCACATAATAGCAAGGACAGTGGAAATCCTTGCTTTATTCTTGATTTTATTGGAGAGGCTTTTAGTAGTTCTCCATTTTGACTAATGTTAATCCTTGGTTTTAGATATACTGTTTATAATATTAAGAAAATGTTTATTCCTATGCCTTTCATTTTATTCATGTGCAAAAAATGGAACAATGTAAGTTAAACTAATAGAAATAGATTCAGTACTGATTGATCAGACCCTCCTTCCCAGAGTAGTTATTAATGGTTTGATGATGACTTAGAGGTCTCTAATGGAATAGCCCAGATCATCTCTGGTTTATTGGCCCTGTGATCTTTAATATTTTTTTAATAAATGATATTAATAAATATGTAGATGACAAGCTTATCATAATATCAAATGACCCAAACCTGTGTGAGATAGTTGACATGCTGAATTAAAGAATTATGATTCAAAGTAGTCTTGACAGGCTAGACCATTGGGCCTAATCTTATAAGATGAAATTTAATAAGGATAAATGTAAAATCTTATACTTGGTTAAAAAAAAACCCAACTTCCCGAGTGAAAGATGGTGGAGGCATTGCTAGATATCTATTTATTTGAAAAAGACTTAAGAGTTTTATTGGATTGTAAGTTCAATATGTGTCCATAGTATGATATGGCAACCATAGATGCTAACATCGTTAGCCCGCATTGAAAGAGGCATAGTAACCAGGGATATGGATGGGGGAATCCCAACTTTACTCTTCCTTGACAGTACTCACATCTTGTATCTTGTTTAGTTCTGACCGCTGCACTTTGTTCTGAAGGACACTGATAAACTAGATAGTACCTAGAGGAAGACAGTCAGGATGATGAAGCCTACAAGTTCATGCCATATGAAGTTTGACTAAAGGAAAAAGGGATGTTTAACCTTCAAAGAGAAGACAGGCAGGAGTGGTGGATGAACAGCATGATAACTGTCTTCAAGTATTTGAAGGGCTATCTTGTGGAAAAGGGATTCAATTTGGCCCCAGAGGGCAAAATTTGGAGTAATGGGTAAAAAGTTGCAGAGAAGCAAATTTAGACTTGAAGTAATATAAAACTTCTTTGTATTTGCAACTTTCCACAATTTGATTGAGCTGACTTTGGAAGTAGCTAGTGGTTTCTTCCCTTATTGGAGGTCTTCAGTGAAAGACTGCATGAGTGTGTGAAAAATGCATTCTGACTTGTCAGGTGTGTTGTCATGAGAATTCTTTTTTCATATGTTGGCTAGATTGGACTTAATGGCTACCTGCATCCCTTCTGACTCTGAAATTCTCCTTTTTTTTTTTCCCTGGTGAGGCAATTGGAGTTAAGTGACTTGCCTAGGGTCACATAGCTAGTGTCAAGTGTTCGAGGCCAGAATTGAACTCAGATCTGCCTTACTCCAGGGCTGGTACTCTATCCACTGTACCACCTAGCAGCTCCTGAAATTCTCTAACATTACTTGTTATAAGGTGCCCTCTAGGTCTAATAGTTTATAGTCTAGAGCCATGGTGTCAAATTCAGAATTGGAACCACTAAACCTGTAGGCTGGATATTGACTTTGACAACACACATTAACATTATCCATGTTCTATTGTATTTTAATTTATCTTGTTGAATATTTCTCAATTACATTTTAATCTGGTTCTGACTGCTAGGGCCTGCTAGGGGCCTAGGTGTTTGACACTTCTGTTCTAGTGTTTTGTGTCCAAAGGTCCCTTTCATGTTTAACCTCCTATGATCTAAGTTCCCTTTTAGCTGTATGAATTTATGGCTTATGTAAACACAAGACTTTTTACTGTAAAAAAACAAGGTTTAATTTTTGCTACTTGTGGCCCTACTTTGATTTGTGAAGGAAATATGAGTACATGTTTTAAGTGTCAAGATTCCTAGGCAGTAGCCAGTCCTAGCATACTGACTGTTATTGGCTTGAAGTCGGGGTACAGTGTGAAAAGGTAAAAAAATAAAATAAAATCTCACATCTGCTGTTACATGTTGTTAACTCCCTTAGCAGCCATTAAATCATTTCAAGTACAATAATAGTGTGGGAGGTAAATTAACTAACCATTAACAATCTTATAAATACACAATTAACATGCCAACATTTATATGACACATTGATGGGGCAGCAGTAATTTTTGATTGGGAGTTTGCGGCCCTTTTGGAGCCTCCGGCTGTTGCTTATTTAAACAAGGTCTCTCAGATTACAGGTGAGGAGTGATTTGGTACTATCAAGTAAATGGTAAAATGCATGTAGACACAGATGGGATGTGTTTTGAAATAACCGCTGTACATGGGCTTTTTCAAGTCGTGTTACTGTTTAATTCTAGGTTGTACATAGTTAGCTATAGTAAATATTTACTTGCTTCATTATTTGGAGAGAATAAGTCTGACACTTATTCTTTAAATTTTCTCCTGATGATTTGAGTAGTTTTGATAGTAACATCAACATTTAATCAATCTCTTATAGTTGTAACTTTGGATTCAGTTTTTGTTTTTCTGTTTCCCTTTACTTTTGTGTTCAATTAAGTACTTTTGGTTATACCTCCAGAGTCTGTTTCACATCTCCACTTATGCTGCTCTCCACCACTATACTTCAGGGTCTTATCATCTCTCATCTGGACTATTGTAGCACTCTCCTTATCGAGAGGTAGTGTGGTTTAGTGGAAGAATACTGGATTTGTAGTCATAGGACCTGAGTTCAAATTTGGTCTCTACTCCTTATTTTCCTGCGTGACCCTTAGTTCCTCTCTGGGCTTCAGTTTTTTCATTTGTAAAATGAAGGGATTGACATTGATGACCTTTAAGCTTCTTAGAATCTCAGGAACAAATGGTAGCTCTGTTTCCATTTTCTCCCTCTCCCAGTTTATCTTTCATATGGCTGCCAAAATAATCTTCCCAATAATCCTTGCATCCCTTCTCTTCTTGAAAGTTTTAGTGTTTTTCTGGTGCTTTCAGATTGGAGTATTAATTTATTCTGGCATTTGAGGACCTTCAATAACTTGACTCCAAATGTCCTTTCCAGATTTATTTCAGATTTCTTTCCCTCATATTAGAGTGGTCCTGTGAAAAATGCCCTGGATTTGACATTATTGGACCCAGTTTCAAATTCTGACTATTTCACTTAGTGCCTTTGGGATTTGGGATGATCTGTTTATTCTTTTTCAGATCTCAGATCTCTGATTCCTCTTCTATAAAATGACTAATTTCTCAGGTCCCTTCCAGCTTTGATTCTATGTTCTCTGTAACTTTGCCAGATTGTGTTTCTTACTGTTCCCTTAACTCTTTTCGTTCTTTCGTGCATTTGCGTGTCTTTCATGCCGTCATGTTGACTTGAAATGATCTCCTTCCCGCTGCCCTGGAATTTTACGTGAAAATCCTACCGACCTTCTAAAAGCTTATCTCAGGTATTGCTTTTTCTGTAATGCCTTCCTTGATTCTTTCACAGCACTTTGGACTTCTCCTTTGTAATTTAGATAGATATAGTTGTCTGATTTATTTTATATAATTAGAATATAAATTCCTTGAGGGCAGATGCTATATCTTATTCCTCTTTGTGTTCCTCAGAGCATCTGACACAGGATGGGTGCTCAGTAATGGTTTGTTGAGTTGCATACGTGTTTCAGTAATTGATTTTATTGAAGCTCTTTGAACTATGGAGAGTTATCAGAGAGAGGTATCTGCACTATTATTGTTATTTGATCTAGATCTCTTCTTTCATTAGCGTAGGGAATTCCTACTGTGGAAACTCTTCACCTGTTCAAATGGGCCTCTCATCTGCTACTTAGTCTTAGTTGCTTAGTGCATTAAGAATTTAAGTGACTTGCTCATGGTTATGTAGCTGTGCATATTAGAGGCAGTACTTGAGCCCAAGTTTTCTGGATTCCAAGGTGGCTCTCACTATTCCATCTTCTTGCCTTTCAATTGAATTACAATTTATATTTTTTAAATAAATCGAAGCAACCTAGTCATGATTGCTTTCAGTCAGTTCAATATTTATTGTTTCTTATCAATGGAGGTCTTCAAGCAGAAGCTGAATAACTATTATAAATATTGTAAAGGAAATTTTTATGGGGGTACAGATTAGTCTTTATGACTCCTAATATTCTTTCCAACACTATTTCTGTTGTTAATACAACTTAGTATATGCTAAGTTCAACTCTTCTCTCTGCCCTTACCCAAGAAACCTACCAATGAGAAAAATAATGTGGTACTTTTGTGTTGTGCCTAGTTATGTCAGGCAGTGCACACAAAAACCTTAGTAAATATTAACATTGATAATAACTACCGGTTTCTAGAGCACTTTAATGCCTGCAAAACACTTTTTTTTTTTTGCAACAACTATGTGAAGTAAGGAGTACAAACATTATTATTCTTATTTTATAGGTAAGGAAACTGAGAATCAGAGAAGCATAATGATTTTCCCATGAACTCATAAATAATAGCTATCAGATATGGGGTAAAATGAAGGGATTGGTTAAGGAAGTCTTTGTGGGTATTTCCAACTCTGAAATTTGGTAAGTTTGTGAAATATGTTTTCATGGTAATAGTTCACATTTTCCTAGTGCTTGCATGTTTAGAAAGCAATTTCTTTACACTAGCTCTGTGAAATTATTGTCCCCACTGGATCTGCGGTCAGAGGACCTGAGTTTATATTGTGACTATTCTACTCATTACCTTTGTGAATTTAGAGGAATTTACTTAATCCCTCTGGGCCTCAGTGAAGGGGTTAGACTGAATATTCTTGACTGTTCCTCTCAGTTCTAATATTCTGTGATTTTTTATAAAATTTGTATTATTCACAATTTCATGCATAATTCTATATTTTTTTTCTAAGGGAACAGTTCATTTAATTACAAGACTGGTAGCCTTGTTTTTTTTTTTGTTTTTTTGCTTTTTGCTAGGCAGTTGGGTTAAGTGACTTGCCCAGGGTCACACAGCTAGTAAGTGTCAAGTGTCTGAGGCTGGATTTGAACTCAGAACCTCCTGACTCCAAGGCCAGAGCTCTATCCACTGTGCCATCTAGCTGCTCCCCCCCCCCCATTCCCTCTTTGCTTTCTTTTGACTGGTAAAACTTGCTTTCTAATCTCAAGGCCTTATAGTTTAGATCTCCTTAGGTAGTGTAGGACCATCTGAAATATCCTACATGATGTCTTAATGTCATGTTGTAATGTAATGTTCCACATTAGAAGAAAGAAGCAAAGCTTACCAGACTTATATGTACACTCCCTTTGGGTTATTCCCAACTTGGCACTTAAACCTGCAGATTTAATTAGCTCATAGCAAAGGTCATTTACAAAGATTGTATAGTAAGAATAGTTGCTACAAAATATTCCTCCCATAAATCTGGGGCATGCTTTCCTACAATTACAGGCTACATCCATGGGCTCAGAGTTCTCCACAACTTCCCTCCGACTCAGAAATCCTGAAATTCATCCAAGTCCTAGCAATTTAAAGGCCTGTGAGGTGTGGCTAATTTGTTTGCACAGCCACTTATTCTGTTCCCATCTTTCTCTAACAGATTTTTATTGAATAAATTTTTCTCATACTGTGATCTGTAAAAGATGTGTTTAATATTTCTGCTTTTCTGCATTTGTGAGGTTTTTATGCACTAATACATGGTGTAAAGATGTTATATATAGCTCAGAAATATATACATTTTCTTTATTTTCATTCAGTAATAGCTAGGTATGTCATTTGATTTTCTTATAAATTGTATTCAGGTCCATAAAACTTAAATTTAAAACTTTTTTATATTTGTTAGATTTGTCTGTATCTGAGAGGGATACGCTGAGATACTTTATTATTATACTTTTATAGTTTTTGTCTTCCTATAATTTGTTTAGTTATTCTTTTAAGTATTTAGATGCTGTGTCATTCAGTATATATGTTAAGTATTGAAATTAATCCATTGCTTTCAGCAAAATATACTTTCCCTATTTATCTTTTTTTAATCGTTTATTTTTGATATTACTTTGAGATCATGAATACTTTTCCTCCTTTTGAAGTCAGCTGAAGCATAATAAATTTTTCTCTAGTTTCATATTTTAGTTATATATGAGTCTTTATGTTTGAGGTGTGTTTTCTATAAACAATGTATATTGGGATTTTGCTTCCTAATCCATTCTGCTGTCTTCCATTTAATGGGTGAATTCATCTCACATTCCTCCTGTTCTTATATGCGTTCCCCTCTTTTTTCCTATGTGTCCCCTTTTTACAAAGAAAACAAGGTGATAAGAAAGGAATGTGCTCAGCACTGGTGATCTATGCTTATTCTTTTAGCCTCTCTACCTTTATCCCTCTTTTTTTCCTTTCATCCAGACCCCAATTATAGCTTCTTTCCCTTTTCTTTCAAACCCCTCTCCATAATCTATTCTAGGTTAGAGTTTGTTTTGTATATAACTAATTCCACCCTGAATTTATCCTCTGTTATTCTCCTTTCTCCCTGTTCCTTTCTGTTTCTCTGTGGAACAAATGTATTTCTATACCAAATTGTGTGTGTGTGTGTGTGTGTGTGTGTGTGTGTGTGTGTGTGTATGTATGTGTGTGTTCATTCTTTTCTCCTTTGACCAGTTCAGATGAAATGAAGTTCCAGTGTTCTCCTTCCCCCATCCCTTCTTTGTGTAATCTTCCACTTGCATTTCTGGATTGTTTTTTTTTTTTAAATTAAATAATTTATTTTTAGTTTTCAACTTTCACTTCCACAAGATTTTGAGTTCCAAATTTTCTCCCCATCTCGTCCCTCCCCCCATCCTAAGATGGTGTGCATTCTGAATACCCTTTCCCCTAATCTGCCCTCGCTTTTATCTCCCCCCCTTTTCTTATTCCACTTCCCCTTCTATTTTCCTGTAGGGCAGGATAGATTTCTATACCCCATTGCCTGTATATCTTATTTCCCAGTTGCATTTGAAAACAATTTTTTACATTTGTTTTTAAAACTTTTAGTTCCAAATTTTCTCCCTTCCTCCCTCCCCACCCACTCTCATTGAGAAGGCAAGCAACTTGATGCAGGTTATATATGTGTAGTCATGTAAAACACTTCCATAGTAGTCATGTTGTGAAAAACTAACTATATTTCCCTTCATCCTATCCTCCCTCCCCCTGTTTATTCTATTCTCTCTTTTGACTCTGTCCCTCCTTTGAAGTGTTTGCTTCTGATTACCCCCTCCCCCATTCTGTCCTCCCCTCTATCATCCCCCTGCTCTCTTGTCCCCTTCCCCCCTATTTTTCTGTAGGGTAAGATAGATTTCCATACCCAATTGAGTGTAAGCCAAATCCAATGAGAATAAGATTCACTCATTCCCTTTCACCTTCCCCCATTTCCCTGCCACAGTAGAAGCCTTTTCTTGTCTGTTTATGTGAGATAATTTACTTTCTCATTCTCCCAGTGTAATCCTCTCTCACCTCTTAAATTTATTCTCCAGATATCACCCTTCACCTTCAACTCACCCTGTGCCCTCTATCTATCTATCTATATACATACATATAATTTTTTTCCCCTCCAACTACTCTAATACTGACAAAGGTCTCATGAGTTATAAATATCATCTTTCCATGCAAGAATGTAAACAGTTCAACCTTAATAAGTCTCTTATGATTTCTCTTTCCTGTTTACCTCTTCATGCTTCTCTTGAGTCTTGTATTTTAAAATCAAATTTTCTATTCAACTCTGGTCTTTTTGATCAAGAATGCTTGAAAGTCCTCTATTTCACTGAATTTCCATTTGTTCCCTTGAAGGATTATACTCAGTTTTGATGAGTAGGTGATTCTTGGTTGTAATCTTATCTCCTTTGACCTCCAGAATATCATATTCCAAGCCCTCCAGTCCTTTAATGTCAAAGCTGCTAAATCTTGTGTTATCTTGGTTATGTTTCCACAATACTTGAATTGTTTCTTTCTGGCTGCCTGTAATATTTTCTCCTTGACCTGGGAATTCTGGAATTTGGCTACAATATTCTTAGGAGTTTTCCTTTGGGGATTTCTTTCAGGAGGTGATCGGTAGATTCTTTCAATTTCTGTTTTGCCCTCTGGTTCTAAAATATCAGGGCAGTTTTCCTTGATCATTTCTTGAAAGATGATGTCTAGGCTCTTTTTTTGATCATTGCTTTCAGATAGTCCAATAATTTTTAAATTATCTCTCCTGGATCTATTTTCTAGGTCAGTTTTTTTTGGAGGGAGTGAGGGAATGGGGGTTAAGTGACTTGCCCAGGGTCACACAGCTAGTAAGTGTTATATGTCTGAGGATGGATTTGACCTCAGATCCTCCTGAATCTAGGGCTGGTGCTCTATCCCTCGGTGCCACCTAGCTGCACCCTCAGTTGTTTTTCGAATGAGATATTTCACATTGTTTTCTATTTTTTCATTCTTTTGGTTTTGTTTTACAATGTCTTGATTTCTCGTAAAGCCACTCACTTCCATTTGCTCCATTCTAGTTTTTAAGAAAGTATTTTCTTCAGTGAGCTTTTGGACTTCCTTTTCCATTTGGCCAATTCTGCTTTTTAAGGCATTTTTCTCCTCATTGACTTTTTGGCCTTCTTTTGCCATTTGGGTTAGGCTATTTTTTAAGGTGTTATTTTCTTCGGTATTTTTTTGGGGGGGTTTCCTTTAACAAGCTGTTGACTCATTTTTCATTATTTTCTTCCATCACTCTCATTTCTCTTCCCAGTTTTTCCTCTACTTCTCTTACCTTCTTCTTGAAATCCTTTTTGAACTCTTCCATGGCCTGGGACCAATTCATATTTTTCTTGGAGGCTTTGGATGTAGGAGCTTTGACTTTGTTGTCTTCTTCTGGTTGTATGTTTTGATCTTCTTTGTCACCAAAGAAGGATTCTATGGTCTGAAATTTTTTGTGCAATTTGCTCATGATCCCAGCCAGTTAGTTGAGTTATAAACTCTTTGTTAAGGTAGGGGTCTGCTTCCAATGTGGCAAATGTACTGTCCCAAGCTTCAGGGGTTTTGTGCAGCTGTTTTCAGAGATACTTCTAGGGACCTGTAAATTTTCAGTTCTTCCATGGTGGTATGATCAAGGACAAGGTGTTTATTCCTTTTCTGGCTTGTGCTCTGGTCTATGAGTGACCACAAGCTCTCTTTTCTGCCTTGTAACTGTGAGGAGGATTCCCTCTCCACCATCACTACAAGTTCCACCATGCCAGCACTCCTCCTTGCCCCAGGACCGCCACCCAGAAGTGTGACCCAGATCCAAGCATGGGCAAAGCAAGAGAATCCTGCCTCAGCACCAGCAAAGAGATCCCTGCAATCCTGCTCGATCAGCCACTTGATCCCCTCTCTGTCTGTGGGCCAGGAGCTCCAGAAGCAGCCGCTGTCTGGGAGATGTGCCAGGACTGGGGCTGGGATTGCGCTTCTCTGTTAGTGTAGTCACAGACTTTTCCTACTGAACTTCTAAGTTCTCTTTGGAATTTGTGGGTTGAGAAGTCAGGAAACCTCCACAGCTGCCCATGATTTAGTCCACTGAGGCCTGTTTTGTCTGCGTGCCCATGCTGAACTGCGTTCCTCTTCCAGCGTGATAGACCTTTCTATCCAGGTTGTCTTGGGCTGGAAATTTTTTTCACTCTTTTTGTGGGTTCTGCTGCTCTAGAATTTGTTTAGAGCCATTTTTCTTACAGGTATTTGGAGGGTTTGGGGGGAGGGCTCAAGGAAGTCACTGCTTTTACTCCACCATCTTGGCTCCACCCCCCCCATTGGTTCTGTGGTTTTTTTTTTGGTCTGGAACCCTATTTATTTATTTATTTTTAACATGTGTTTTTAAAACTTTGGGTTATAAATTTTCTCCCTTCCTCCCTCCCCACCTACCCTTATTGAAAAGGCAAGCATCTCGATACAGGTTATAGATGTGTAGTCATGCAAAACACTTCCATAGTAGTCACATTGTGAAAAAGTAAGTATATTTCCCTTCATCCTATCCTGTTCCCCCATTTATTCTATTCTGTCTTTTGACCCTGTCCCTCATCAGAAGTGTTTGCTTTTATTTATCCCCTCCCCCGAT
The DNA here is from genome assembly GCF_900497805.2 of Vombatus ursinus. NCBI lineage: Eukaryota > Metazoa > Chordata > Mammalia > Diprotodontia > Vombatidae > Vombatus > Vombatus ursinus. The sequence continues at coordinate 48,200,046 of NW_020954564.1, read as the reverse complement.
CTGCCCTCCCCTCTTTCAACACCCTGCTCTCTTGTCCCCTTCCCCCCTTATTTTTCTGTAGGGTAAGATAGATTTCTATACCCCATTGTGTATGTTATTCCCTCCTTAAGCCAAATCCTATGAAAATAAGATTCACTTATTCCCTCTCACCTTCCCCCATTTCCCCTCCACTGTAAAAGCCTTTTCTTGCCTGTTTCACGTGAGATAATTTACTCCATTCTACCTCTCCCTTTCTCCTTCTCCCAGTATAATCCTCTCATCCCTTAATTTTATTTTCCAGATATCACCCCTTCATCTTCAACTCACCCTGTACCCTCTATCTATCTATCCATCTTTCTATCTATCTATACATACATATAATTTTTTTCCCTCCCACTACCCTAATACTGACAAAGGACTCATGAGTTACAAATATCATCTTTCCCAAATATCATCTTTTCCCTGTAAACAGTTCAACCTTAATAAGTCTCTTATGATTTCTCTTTCCTGTTTACCTCTTCCATGTTTCACTTGAGTCTTGTATTTGAAAGTCAGATTTTCTCTTCAGCTGTGGTCTTTTCCTCAGGAATGCTTGAACGTCCCTTATTCCATTGAATAATGATTTTTTTCCCCTGAAGGATTATACTCAGTTTTGATGGGTAGGTGATTCTTGGTTGTAGTCCTGTCTCCTTTGCCCTCCGGAATGTCATACTCCATGCTCTCCAGTCCCTTAATGTAGAAGCTGCTAAATCTTGTGTATCCTGATTGTGTTTCCAGAATACTTGAATTGTTTCCTTCTGCAGAATTTTCTCCTTGACCTGGGAATTCTGGAATTTGGCTACAATATTCCTAGGAGTTTTCCTTTGGGGATCTCTTTCAGGAGGTGATGGGTGGATTCTTTCAATTTCTATTTTGCCCTCTGGTTCTAAAATATCAGGGCAGTTTTCCTTGATAATTTCTTGAAAGATGATGTCTAAGCTCTTTTTTTGATCATGGCTTTCAGATAGTCCAGTAATTTTTAAGTTCTCTCTCCTGGACCTATATTCCAAGTTAGTTGTTTTTCCAATGAGATATTTCACATTCTTTTCTATTTTTTCATTCTTTTGGATTAGTGTTACAGTGCCTTGATTTCTCATATAGTTGCTAGCTTCCAATTGTTCCAGTCTAATTTTTAAAGAAGTATTTTCTTCATTAAGCTTTTGGAGTTCCTTTTCCATTTGGCCAGTTTTGCTTTTTAGGGCATTCTTCTCATTAGCTTTTTGGACCTCTCACCATTTGGGTTAGGCTATTTTTTAAGGTGTTATTTTCTTCAGTATTTTTTTGGGTCTTCTTTAGTATCACTCTCAATTTTTCCTCTTCTTCTCTTAGTTGCTTCTCAAAATTCTTTTTGAGCTCTTCCATGGCCTGGAAACAATTCATATTTTTCTTGGAGGCTTTGAATGTAGGAGCTTTGGCTTCGTTTTCTTCTTCTGGTTGTGTGTTTTGATCTTCTTTGTCATCAAAGTAAGATAATATAATCTGACTCTTTTTGCGCTGCTTGCTCATGATCTCAGCCACTTACTTGAGTTATAAACTCTTTGTTAAGGTAGGAGTTTGTTTCCATTTTAGAGGATGTAGTGTCCCAAGCTTCAGAGGTTTAGTGCAGCTGTTTTCAGAGATACTTCTAGGGACCTGTAAATTTTCAGTTCTTCCAAAGGTGCTATGATCAGGGGTGAGGTGTTTATTCCTTTCCTGGCCTGTGCTCTGGTCTATGAGTGACCACAAGCACTCTTTTCTGCTTTGGAACTGTGAGGAGGATTTCCTCTCCACAGCCACTACAAGCTCTACCATGCCAGCGCTCCTCTTTGCCCCAGGACCGCCACCCAGAACTGTGACCCAGATCTAAATACAGGAAAGCAAGAGAATCCTGCACCAGCAGAGAGATCCCTGCAATCACGCTCTGATCAGTCACTTGATTCCCCCTCAGTCTGTGGGCTAGTAGCTCAGGAGGCAGCCGCCATCCCAGGGCTGAGCTCGGGGACTGGGGCTGGAACCCCACTGTGCTTCTCTCTCACCACTGCAGAAACAGACTTTTCCCACTGACCTTCTAAGTTGTCTTTGGTTCATGGGTTGAGAAGTCTGGAAACTGCCACAGCTACCTGCGATTTAAGTCCTCTGAGGCCTGCTCCAGGTTCGGTGTGGCCTGTGCACCCATGCTGAACTTAGCTCGTCCCCTAGCCGGGCGCGATATACCTTTCTGATCAACCATCCAGGTTGTCTTGGGCTGGAAATTTGTTTCACTCTGTCTTTTTGTGGGTTCTGCTGCTTTAGAATTTGTTTAGAGTCATTTTTCTGTAGGTATTTGGAGGGGTTTGGGGGAAAGCTCAAGCAAGTCACTGCTTTTACTCCTCCATCTTGGCTCTGCCCCTCGGGATGCCCCCCATTAGTTTTGATACGAGATACTTTACCTTCTTTTCTTCCTCCTCCTATTTAATGTTTCTTGCTTTCTCATGTAGTCATTACCTTTTGTTTTGTCCATTCTCATTTTCAGGGGTAAGGTTTTATACCTCTTATACTGAGCTGTTAATTTTCCTTTTAGTTCTTTCCATCAAAGATCTCATTCCTTTTCCAGGTCTTTCATATGTCATTCTTCCTTCATTTGTAATATTCCCATAAAACTCTTGCTGTATTTTTTTCCTAGGAATTCTAGTTGATCTTGTTTCCAAGCTGTGTTTTCCTTGAGTTTTTGCTTCCAGGTGTTTTGGAGTTATCTTCTTCTAGATTTGTGTCTTGGGCCTCTTTGGCACCATAATAGTTTTTTAAAGTTTATGTATCTCTCTTATTTAATATCACCTAAATTCCCCCTGTATCCTTCCTTCTTTTCTTCCTAGAAGCCCATTTGGTAAAACAATTTTTTTGAAAGAAAAAAGGGAAAAAAATCAACATAACTTGATATGTGTGTGAATGACATTATATGTGTGTTAAACATCTTTAAACCTCCCACCTTTGCAGAGTAGTACAGGAGATGTCTTCTTATATATCTTCTTTGGGGTCATGCTTGTACATGTTTTGCAACATTCATTTTTGATTGTTTTGTGGTTCTTTCCAATTACATTTTTTTGTTGTTTTCTTGGTTCTCTTTACTTTTCATCATTGTGAGTCTTTCCATACTTACAAGATTTATCATTTCTTACAGTGCAGTAATATTCTTTATTACATTCATGTACCACTTTTAGCCATTCCCCTATTGATGATCATCTACTTTATTTCCAGTTCTTTGCTGACACAAAAATATTGCTACAAATATTTTGGCATATATAGGCACTTTTTTTTTTTAATCAATGACTTCCTTGGGGTAACCTTAATAGCTCTTCATAGTATGAGTCTTTTTGTTTGTTTGTTTACAAATTCTTCCATGGTTACTTCCTGAATTAGGACTTCCTTTTAGCGTTCGGCTCTGCACACTTGTGGGAGGAATGTTGGGGGACTTGTTTGGTGCTCATTTTTATTTTTTGAGATACTGCTGCTGCTTTATGGGTATTGAGTATTTTATACTTCCGGCATCTTAGAGGGCCTGGTGACCTACCAACTTTTAGTGTACCCTCTAGCAGTTTGATTTAAGGCAAAGTTTGATCACTGCTTTCCTGGTCTGAGGTTTGCAAGTTCCATTCAACCCCAGTTTGGGTCTGAGTGATACAATTGTAGGCTTGCCCCTGTTTGGAGCTCTAGTCGACTGCTGCTTGTCTCAGTTTCTTTCAACTAGCTGGAATGCTCTTCAGGTTCAAAACAATAGAACTGTAGGCCCTTTTTTGATTTGAATTTCCTGCCCTGGTCATTCAGCTCCAGATTTCAGCCCAAGTGTATGGACTAGATTCAGGATCACATTCTAAAGTAAGCCAAATGGCTGCTGTTCACTTTAGTTCCTGCTCCTGGCCTAGTATGTAGCCTTAAGCCAGGTCTGCACTAAATCTGAGACTGTTCTTTGCCTTGGAACACTGCCTTAGGCCAGCCCTGGGCTTAGGCACAACTTTCTTCCTTAGTATACACTAGACCTGTAACCTTGTTGTTTGTCCTGACTTTTTGAGGAGGACCAATGATATCAGGAAGGTGATGTCTTGACTTGCAAATGAATTGGATTTAAGTGAGGCAGGTCTGTGCAGTCACAAGCCTCACTGTCTCCTCTGGAGCCATCTGGGTCCAGTGGCAAGATATAGGTAAGCATGACTAGATATGACCCAGGATGCAGTAGCCTTTTTAAGCGAGGGTCTTTCCCAGGTCTCGGTTTGTCTGAAGCAACACCTATTCAGTAATGAAGGCTAGGTAAGAAATGAGACAAAAATGTCCTCTTCTACCTAATTAAAAAAAAATCAATCTGGGAGGGGAAGGCCCTCAAGGTTTCTGGCCAAAATAGAAACAGTTGCTATTTACACTCACTCTGAGCCATCAAAGCCCAAACAATGACCAAATGAGGCTTGGGCTGGGACCTGTTGTTGGCCGTCAGTGAGAATCATAGTGATTTGGGTTTAAGGCATGGTCAGATAGCTCCATGGAAGAAAGGAAAGAAGGAGGAAGGAAGGAAGCATTGCTCAACTGGACCCGGCCAGTTGGGTTGCCAGTGGGACAGCTACTACTACTCACAGATTGTTGTTTGTTCTTTGTTCTCGAAGAAGACCAAGGACATCAGAGAGATGAGCTACAACCTAGCAGAAGTCAAAATCACACAGGAATTAAATGGCTTCTTTTCCTGTTTCTTAAATAATACACAAAATTAGATACTGTTCTGGCTGCAAATAGGACTACTTCTTGCCCTGGAATAAAACTTCATGTCAGTTCACTCTTAAGTACAGATTCTCTCCTCAGTAAATCTATAGCTCTGGGGTTAGATTAACTCAGTTTTGGCCAGCTCCTATTCCTGCTTCATAGGATAGAAAAGTGATTCACTGTGTTTTCTCCTTGGATTGTCTGATCACTACTTGTTCTGGTCCTCTTCTGAGATTTTTGCTCAAGTAGTTGTTAGGGCGAGTTGGGATCTATTTCCTTTTATTTTGCCATCTTGGCCACTCTTCTTTTTGTTCCCTTTACCCAAACAGGAAAGCTTTTGAACCTTATATAAAGATATTAGGGCCCAGATACATCTTGTTTACCCATTCTAAATTATTAAGTTCTATGTCTTTTTCGACCAAGCTATGTTTGGTAGGGGGAACCACTACTTTATCCAGTCTTAGTCTTTCCCTTGAACTCTAGTTCTATATCTCCAGTTTCCTATTAAATGGTTTTTAAAATATTAGTTTATTTTTAGTTTTCAGTATTCATTTCCACAAGATTTTGAGTTCCAAATTTTCTCCTCATCTCTAGCCTCTCCCACCCCAAGATGGCTTGCATTCTGAATCCTATTAAACATTTTCTTTCTACTTATTTATTTATCTGTCTATTTATTTTTAGGCAATTGGGGGGTTAAGTGACTTGCCCAGAGTCACACAGCTAGTAAGTGTCATGTGTTTGGTCTGAGGCCGGATTTGAACTCAGGTCTTCCAGACTTCAGGGCTGGTGCTCTATCCACTGCGCCACCTAGCTGCCCCCCTCCCATTAGACATTTTCACCTGGATTTCCATTTGGCATCTAAACTTAAGTATGTCTAAGAACTCATTATATTTTCCCTCCAATTTAGACTTTTCCCAAGCTTCCCTGTTCCTTATAGACACCCAGATTTCAAATTTCAGAGTCGTCTGCTAGTCTTTATTTCCCCGAACTCCCCATATCCTGTCATTTTGTGAATCATATGATTATACTTCTACAACATCTCTCATATATGTCTCCTCTCCATTAACTTGACCACCACCATAATCCTGTTCTTCATCACCTCTTGCTTAGCTTTCTTGCAGTAGTCTCCTAATTAGTTACTCAGTATCCAGTTTCTCCCTTCTCTAATCTATCCTACACACAGTTACAAAATCAATATCCTAAAGTTCAGATTGACCATGCTATGCCCCTATTAAGAAGGATTCCCAGTTGCTTCTAAAATAAAATTCAAATTCCTTTCTGACATTTAAAGACCTTGACGGTTTGGCTTCTGCTTACTTTTCCAGGCTTATTGTGCATACTCCTGTGCTTCATCCCTCTATATTCCAGACAAATAGCATGCTTTTTAGCATGCTTTTCCTTTTAAACTTTGAATTCTAGATTTTTCTCCTTCCCTCTTACCCCTCTCCCACCTACTGAGAAGGCAATCTATATCATTTATACATGTGAAATCATGCAAAACATATTTCCATGTTAGCCATATCACACAAAAAAAGCAAAAAGGGAGGGGAGAAAAATTATATTTAAATTTGCACTCAAAGTTCATCAATTCTCTGTCTGGAGAGAGATAGCATTTTTTTTTCCTTTTTTTATCTTTTTTTCTTTTTGGTGAGGCAATTGGGGTTAAGTAACTTGCCCAGGGTCACACAGTTAGCAAGTGTCAAGTGTCTGAGGCCAGATTTGAACTTAGGTCCTCCTGACTCCAGGGCCAGTGTTCTATCCACTGTGCCACCTGGATGCCCTGGTAGATAGCATTTTTTCATCATGAGTTCTTTGGAATTGTCTTGGATCATTGTATTTTCAGAGTAGCCAAATCTTTCACAGTTGATTATCATTGCAACATTGCTGTTACTGTGCATGATAATTTTATGGTTCTTCTTACTTCATTTGATATGAGTTCATATAGGTCTTGCCATGTTTTTCTGGAACTCCCCCAACCCTCATCATTTCTTATAGCACAATAGTACTCCTCACAATCATATGCTACAACTTGTTCAGCCATTGCTTAATTGATGAATATCCCTCAATTTCCAGTTCTTTGCTACCACAACAAGAGCTACTATAAATATTTTTGTACATAGGTTCTTTTCCTTTTCCTTTGATCTCTTTGGGGTACAGACCTAATAAGTGGGATTTCTGGATCAAAGGGTATACAGTTATATAATCAACATCTTTCTTCCATTTGGTCAATTTTGCTTTTTAAGGAGTTCTTCATTGAATTTTTGTACCTCCTTTTCCATTTAGCCTGTTCTTTTAAGGGAGTTCTTTTCTTCAGTGAATTTTTGTGCCTCTTTTCCCATTTGGCCAATTCTGTTTTTTAAGGTTTGTTCAGTATGGTTGTTTTTTTTTTTTGCGTTTTTTTTTTAACCAAGCCATTAATTCTCTTTTCATAATTTTCTTGCATCATTCTCATTTCTTTTCTCAATTTTCCCTCTACAGCTCTTATGTCTTTAACTCTTTCAGGAATTCTTACTGGTCTTGGGTCCAGTGATCATTTTTCTTTGAGACTTTGCTTGTAGCTGTTTTCTTATTGTTGCCTTCTTCTAAGTTTATCTCATGGTGTTCCCTGCCTCCATAGTAGCTTTTTATGTTCAGATTCTTTTTTTGTTGTTGTTGTTTGGTCATTTTTCCAGCCTATTTCTTGACTTTGAATTTTATGTTAAAGTTGGGCTCTTTCTTGTGCTTCTGCTGTCAGAGCTAGTACAGGGTTGAACCCTAGGTTTTTGGTGCTTCTAAGGTGGTATTATCCTGGGAGATAATTCTATTATGTCTAAGAACTCATTATATTTTCCCTCCAACTTAGACTTTTCCTATTAATTAATTTTCACTATTCTTCTGATCTGCTCTTTGGTCTTTACTCAGTGAAGGGCCCTTGCTCCCGTGCAGCCACAAGTACTAGTGCTCTTCTTGGTCCTAGAACTGTGACCAGGGACCCTGCTTCCTTGTGACTGATCACAAGTGTACCTCTCCACCCTGGAACTGGGACCAGAACTGCTTATGGGCAGTAGAGTTGCCAAGCAGTACCAAGTTGCACCCAGTGCAAGCAAAAGGGTTCCTTATAATCTCTTTCTGACTACTTGTCTGACTCACTTATCATCTCTGTGCTGAGAGCTTCCAAAGCTGCTGCTGCTGTTCTGGCTGCCTCCACTCTCTATTTTTGCCGTTTCTGCTGTGCTCCAGGCCTATGCCCATCCTGGTGTGAACAAATCTCTCCTACCAACCTCCTAAGTTGTTCTAAGGTGGAAAAAGTCTCCCTCTGACCTTTTGTTCTCTCTGCTGCTCCAAAATTTGATTTCAGGTGTTATTTTAAATTTGTTTGGAGGGGAATGTTGGGGGAGTTCAGCTGGATCTTGGTCTGTACTCTGCTATCTTTATCCTAGAGGAAATAGAGAGCTACTTATAAGCTCCTTGAGCTAGAGGGTGATGTGGTCAAATTTATACATCAGGGAAACTATTTTGGCAGCTGTGATTGGAGAGGGGAGACTAGAAACAGGTTTAGACAAGAGGTGATGACAGCTTGTGGTAATCTTGTGAGTAGGGGGAAACGGATGGGTATAAGAGATGTTGTAAAGCTCTTATTGACCAGACTTGGCAACTGATTTGATATGAGGGATAAGGGAGAGTAGAGTTGTTGAGGACTTTGAGTTTAGGAATCTGGAGAATTGGAAAGATCTTGGTAGAAATGGCAAAATTGGGAGGAGAGGGGTAGGTTTAGAAGATAAGGTGAGTTCCATTTTGCACATACTGATTTTGAAACGTCTATAGGTTATGCATTTGGAGGCATCTAATAGGTAAGTTGGGGATTCAAGCCTGAAGCTTGAGAAGGACTAGAGCTGGATACATAGATTTGGGAGTCATCTGTATTAAGTTGAGAATTGAACCTATGCAATAGTATATGCTCTCACTCTCATGGTTCTTATAGTCTAGTAAGGGGCTTGGAGCTAATATAATGCACAGTGATGCATAAGTGCATAAAGGAATGTGAAACATAGGTGTCGGGATTGGGGCCACAAATATGGACTGAGAAAATTACTGAAGAAATTCTTTAGGAGGTAATATTTAAGCTTAAAAGATGAATAGGAATCATCTTGTTTGAGAAAATAATTCTCTATTCTATAGTGACTTCACAGATGGAGAATTTGGTAGTGAAGAGGAAAACTAAATAAATAAGAGCCCAATACATTTCTGTGATAGGCTTTGAATTTTTGAAGTAAGGAACTGTTATTTCTTTAGTTATATTAATTGCAGAATAGCCAGTCTTCCTCTCTGGCACCATGTAACATGTCTTCTAAGATTTAGAAGTAAAAGTTACATCAGGGTCATTTAGATGAAAATCTTCATTTTACAGAAGGAAAAAAAACAAACTTAAGTCCAGAGAATAGAAGTGATAAGGAAGTAGTAAATAGCAAAACTGGAATTTCAACCCAGGTCCTGATTCTACTTCCTCTAGGATATAGAACTGTATAATCTCTGTTGTAAAGGATTTCCTTTTTGCTCAGCCAGATTAAGAAACAATGAATTGTAATGGAAAAAGCACTGGACTTGAAATCAGAAGGCCTATGTTTGAATCCTAGTCTTGGTACTTAGTCTTTGTGTCACCTTGGGCAAAACATGTCACTTGACCTCTTTGGGCTTCAGTTTTCTCAAGTACAGAAAAAGAGTTTTGGATTAGATGGACTTCTAAAGTCTCTTTCACGCAGCTATGTATCACCGTGGATAAAATGCTAGGCTTGGAGTCAGGAAGATTTATCTTTCCTGAGTTCAAATCTGGTCTCAGACTCATAGTAGCTGTGTGACCCTGGGCAAGTCACTTAACCCTATTTGCCTCAGTTTCCTCATCTGTAGAATGAGCTGGAGAAGGAAATGGCAAACCGCTCAAGTATTTTTGCCAAGAAAATCCCAAATGGGGTCGCAAAGAGTCAGACATGACTGAAAAATAACTGAACAACAGTAACAAAAAGTCTCTTCCAGCTTCATATCTACAATTCTATGAATCCCTTCTCCAGCACTGACACTACTACAGATCTATGTAGTTCACTTCCTCTCAGTGAACGACAGTTTTTCATCAACTATAAAATGGACTTAATAATTCTTTCACTACTAATCTCAGAATTTTTAGTAAGAGAGCACTTTTTAAACCTTAAAGTAACTGTAGAAATGTGAATTTTTGGGGGATAATTGTTCTTTGTGACCTCAGGCAAGTGTTTTTCTCTCTGTGGGTTTCTGTTTCCTGTTCTGTAAAATAAGAAGTTTGGACCTTTGAGGTTCTTTCCAGTCTCTGATCTTAAGTTCCTTTTACCTCTGAAACACATAGAGAAATGGTGTGGTGTAGTCAGAAAAAGGTCTTCTGAGTTCCATCTGTGAAAAATTAAGAATTTGGTCTTAACCTTTCTAGGATTTCTGTGAGAAAGTGTTTTGTAAAACCAGTGGCAATACAGAATGTGTTTTATTGGTATGATTGAGGCATCCTAGTATAATGAAAAGTTTGTCACTTTTATAAACTTTTTGACTGTTTACAAGTTACTTTGCCTTTCTAAATTTGTTATTCTCTATATTCTTTTTAAGCTCATGTAGATTTTCCCTTTTTTTTTTTTTAATTTTTTAGGTGGTCCCTTTAAACAATATGAAGAGGAGAAAGTAGACTTTTAAGGAAATTGGACTCCATAAAGAATGGCCTTCTTGGATAACCCAACGATTATCCTGGCTCATATCCGGCAATCCCATGTGACCAGTGATGACACAGGGATGTGTGAGATGGTCCTGATTGATCATGATGTAGATCTGGAAAAGTTTCATCCACCTTTGGTGCCTGGAGACAATGGCTCTGAAATGCCAGGAAGCAGTGTTGAAACTCAGGGCTACGTCTATGCCCAGTCTGTTGATATTACCTCAAGTTGGGACTTTGGCATCAGAAGACGCTCAAACACAGGTAAATGTGGGATGCAGCCCTGATTCTCTGAGCTTCATAGGCTCAGATCTGGAGGAATCCTTAGAGATATTCTAGTCTAACATCTCATTTTACATGTGAGCACACAATGCCCATAGAGATTGAGTGACTTGTCTGAGGTCACATAAGGAATAAGCAGTGCTGGGAGTCCAGCTCCCTGGGCTTCAAACTCCAGATATGCCTGTCTTTTACAACCCCTTTCTGCTTCCCAGAGAAATTTAGTGTAAAGGAATGCAGTCTGTTTTTCTCGAGTAATGTCATGTGTGGAAATAGCATATCTTTGTTTTGAATGATCACCATCAATCGATTACCTCTGCAATTATTTTTAGTAAGCTTTTCTAAAAGTTATTATTAACAACAGTTTAGTTTGGTTGAAAGAATATTGGGCTTGGAGCCAGAATTCCTTCATTTGAATCTTGGTTCTGCAACTATACTAGCTTTTTCGACCTTAGGCAAATCATTCTTTCTTTCTGGTCCTCAGTTTATTTATCTGTAAAATGAAGATTTCGGATTAGCTGATCTCTAAGGACCCTTCTACTTCTTACATTCTACATTTTACTCTAAAATTCTTTGGGAAAAAAAAAGCGTAGTACCTAGTACCTTGTATATGATTAATAAATAATGAATATTTGTTAAATGAAAGAATGAATAACATTTGCAGTGTGTAGTACTTTGGAATGGGGGGGGGGGGAGAAACCTCCTGAAGAGATATAGTGGGTATTTTAGAAAGATACATTTCGGGATACTTGTCTTATATGTTCTTGTAGTACAGGGTGCTTAAATATAACCTTTTGCTCCATCTTGGCAAGTGTTTATTAAACACCTAGGTAGGCACTATGCTTGTTGATGAAGATGCAAACATGTAAAATTAAATAGTCATTGCTCACAAAGAGCTTTTGATCTATTAGCTTTTCAAAGAATTAGAAAGCATGACTTCCTATTGACTTATAGTAACTAGGAATTCTGATTTAGGGCAGACTTTACTATTTCGTGACTGGTCAAAGGACTTACTCCTGTATCCTTAGTTAATTGTTCTGACCTAACCAGTCTGAGAAATATGATGATGATGATGATGATGATGATGATGATGATAGTGATGGCAGCTTACATTTATATAATACTCTAATGTTAGCAGAGTTGCTGTCTCCCAATACCTTGTGAGAGGCAGTACAGATGTCATTATTCCCATTTTCAAATGGGAAAACAGAGGTTCATAGAATTAATCATTTTGTTCGCAAGCTTTTATTAAGTGTTTACTATGTTCTAGGCCAGGGGTGGGGAAATTCAACCTTGAGGCCACATGTGGCCTTCTAGGTCCTCAAGTGTGTCCCTTTGACTGAATCCAAACTTCATAGAACAAATCCCCTTAATAAAAGGATTTGTTCTGTAAAACTTGGACTCAGTCAAAAGGCCATACCCGAGGACCTAGAAGGCCACATGTGACCTTGAGGCCGCAGGTTCCTCACCCCTGTTCTAGGCCATGTGTTAATTGATGGAGGTAAAATGTATTATTTGGCAGTGTAGTAGAATCTGTTTTTCCATACTCTTCCAATACTGTAAAAGATTAAAATAAGCTATATTTCTATTGTACTTTTAGCGTTTCTCTACAGCAAAAATATGAGATTGGTAGTGCAAGTAGTTTTATTTAGATAAGGAAACTAGGATGTAGTAGTGTGGTTAAGTGACTTGCCCATGGGCACACAACTAGGATGGCTAACTCCAATTGTAGTGATTTTTCCATTATGTAATTTCCCTCTGATAGTCCTCAAAGATTCCTGTTCATTGTCTTTTCCCCCCTTCCCCTTAAACAGTCATTGCCACTCTGAATGTCTTTTGTAAGATGTTGGCTTCATCAAACTCAAGCCATTGAGTTAGCAAGAATCTAAAATTTTCGAAGAACTAAGTAATAATCACAGACATACAAATGATGCAGAAAATCAGTGAGTCAAACAGGTAATTTGCCATTTTTACTGATGAGAATGGAGTTTATTAGTCTGAGTTGGTCAGGAGTTGCTCTGTACATCTCTGCCCACCCTCCAAGGTGACATTTTGCTACCTGTAGCTGTTGCTTTCTTAGCATCTTAAAAGACTACACATTCTTCCAGAACAGCTGGCTCTGTGATGCTGGTCTTAGCTCTTTGGTAGAATTATTCTAAACAACATATCCTGCCTCTTCCATGTGTCCCTGAAACACATTCTCCCTTCCTCCGCTCCTTCCCCAAGCCATTCAGGAGAGAAGAAATTTACCCTAGTTCAGTTAGCTTTAAGGTATTTTTTTCTTTTACTCCATCAAAAAAATTATGACCCCATATTATAGGTTATCATGTGTAATGTTCATCATTAGTTCATATTAATGTTTATAAGGAGAAATAATTTTGTTACACTGATATTCTTTATACTTAGATATGACTAGTTCCCAGATGATAAAAATAATTGATTACTATATTTGTTACTTTTTTAAGTTAAAATTTTTAAAAAATTTTATTTCATTAAATATTTCCCAATTACATGTACAAATTTTTTAAAACTTTGGAGATGGAAAGGACCCTATAGATCATCTAGTTCAACCCCCTCATTTTATATATGAAGGAAGTTGGCAATTATTGGCAGCATTAGGTTTTTTTTTTTTTTGAAACGTTAAATTTCAAGTTCTTTTCTTCCCTCCTGCACCTTCCCTACTTCTTGAGAAAACAAGCAGTATAATATCAAAACATATTTCCATATTAACCATGTTGCAAAAGAAAACACAAAAAGCCAAGAAAACAAAAAAAGTGTACTTCAGTCTGCCCTCAGAGTTCATCAGTTCTCTCTCTGGAGGTAGATAGCGTTTTTCATCATGGGTTCTTTGGAATTGTTTTGGGTCATTATCTTGATAGAGGAGCTAAATCTTTCACATTTAATCCTTGTTACAAGATTGCTGATACTGGGAACAGTGGACTTGTTATTTATACCTTCTTGTTGTTATTTATACCTGTCAGGGCTTAGGCTCCTCTTGTTTATGAGAAACCAGGGTGATTTTCTTATATCACAGTGAATCAGTGGAGGAAGGCTTTAGTGGAGGAGGACTAATGGAGCAGTGGTTTTAGTAGAAAGATAATATGGACTGGGTATCACAACTCCAGCTTATAACACTGTTTTAATCTGTGGTAATAGAGAGTGTTCTATTATGGTTTAGAACTTTAAGGCCTGGCTTCATGTCCAAGTTCTTCTGTATTACTTGTACCAGATATGGGAGCCTCAATTAACTTCCCTTATGTATAAAATGAGGAGGTTGAGCTAGATGATCCATAAGGTCCTTTCCATCTCCAGATCCTGTGATCCTATATCATATAAACAGATTGACATCTTATGAAATCTGCTAAGTTAATTTTGCCATCACTATGGAAAAAATTAATAGCATTTATCAGTATTGAAAGAAATTTTTACTGAAATAAGTTATATGAAGCTTTAAATATAATTGAGAACCATTGATTTCAAGTTCTTCATGTTAAATTGACTTCCATGCAAGTCACTGGAGTCCTGTTGTCTGATAAGATGGGATAGATTTATGTGGGAGGATATAGTTAAGAAAGGCAGCTAGGTGGCACAGTGAATAGAATGCTAGGCATGGAGGCAAGGAAGACCTGTGTTTAAATTTGGCCTAGCTGTGTGACCCTAGACAAGTCACTTAACCCTGTTTGCCTTAGTTTCTTCATCTGTAAAATGAGCTGGAGAAGGAAATGACAAACCACTCCAGTGTCTTTACCAAGACAACCCCAAATGGGGTTATGAAGAGTCAGATACAATGGAAACAACTGAACAACAACAAAATAGAGTTCAGAGCTTTGCAGTTTTATTTTTTTGTATACTTTACACTTAATGATTTCAACTGAATATGTTTTTCTTTAATAAAATTTGGTTGATTACATTGACATCATCAAAATGATTTTGCCACAATAGTTTAGACTAGTAAAAATGGTTTTGCTGTTTTCCTGTACTCTCCTAAAAAAAAGAGAATTATTTTTGCCAAATCTAGAAGTGGTTGAAGATTTGTTTTTTTGATTTGAAATACACCAGGACTTTGAAGTCACATCTGCTATTAACAGAGAAGAGTTTTAAAAGTGCTAATATTGGTTAGTGCTTTTTTTCTTAGTCCATTCAGAGGCAATAAAAGTTAATAAAATGTGTAGTTAGAACATAGTAATTGTGTTATAAATGGTGTTTTTGTGAATTACGGCTTCTTGGATTTTGAAGACTTGTTGGTTGGTTGTACTATTATTTTCTAATGTTTTGTTTTGGGGATTTTAGATGCTTCTGCCATTGGAAATATATTAGTAAATGGAAGCTGTGTTACCTTAATGATTTTATGAATTTGCTTTTTAATTGTGGAAGTGTTGTCTTAGTATTTTGGACATTGAGTCAAAATATGGTAAAGAGAAATTGTTCTTTCTAAGATTTGACTAATGTTACAAAGATACAAATCATTTATTTTACTACCTATAAACTGTTTCAGCCCACTGAAGAAAAGCTATGCTAATTTATATAGCTTTGACATTTTATAATTTTCATGATTTTTAGATAAAGGATTTTATATTTAAAACTTTAATAGTCTAGTCTGAGTTCATTTATCTTTAATTTTTGAAACGGGTAGAGTAATTCATAACAGTAATTTTATTCTGTAATGTAATATTCACTTCAGTTCATTTGTGCATTAAAATTCCTTTAAGACCGTTATTAATGATTTATATAATGAAATGTCATATTAATCACAGAAGTTTTCACATTTTATTATTCTCTTCCATGTTAATACTATCTTTATGATCTCTATTAATGTTTTATATCCTCTAATTTCAATTATAAATCAAGAACATTTTCATGTTTTTGTTGGTATTTGCCTTTCAGGGGTACCACCTTTAAAATTTTATGACTTTTTCCCCCTACATATGCAGTATAAAACATCTTTATTCATATAAAGGTAGTTAATTATGTCTTTGTTTATAGTAAACTTTCCTTGACAAACTTATAGTTATAATATTTCTCTTCAAGCTCAAAGATTAGAGCGACTTCGAAAAGAGAGACAAAACCAGATAAAATGCAAGAATGTACCATGGAAAGAAAGAAATGCTTCTCATTCAGGTAAACACAGAATGTTCATTTGCTGTTTTTGTTGCTTTTACTTGTAGCACATTTCTTCATATAGGATTGTGATAAATAAAGCTGAGTAAATTATTTTCAAGCTTCATCAATAGATAGACAACTCGATGGATCTGGGTTTTTCTTGCTTCTTTGTTCTCTAAAACTGCATTTTTATTTTATGGTGACTGCTTCAGATGATCACTAGATCGGGATATTCTAGAGTGGTTTTTATGCTTCAGGAAGGGGTTCAACTTGATCATTGGTCCTTACTGTTTTTCTTGTGTCATGGATCATTTTGGCAGTTTAATAAGACCTATGGACTCCTCAGATTAATGTTTTAAATCCATAAAATACAAAGGAGACAAATGATATTGAATGTAGTTCTCAAAATAATTTTTTTTAAAACAAGTTCATAGAATCCCAAGTTAAGAATTCTTGAAATAGATGAGGCCTCTTCCAGTTCTAATACTGTATATTTGATTCTGTGTTCAAAAGACTCCTATAGATCCAGCATTCTATGTTCTCAGGTCCATTATTTATTAACATTAGGTAATTCTGTGATTTTCTTTGATTGCATGGTTCTTTGCTCTACTGGATCTCTTGGCTTGCTGTATTCAGGAAATACTTTGCTTAGTGCAGTCTTTTCTGACTGTTTCTTTTTAGTCTTTTTTGCAGTCCTTCGTTATTTTCCTACACTAATCACTGATCATAGTAAACAAAATACTTTCGTCTTTGAGCATAGAATCAGACATAATTGTCTTTTCATATTGTGTGTGTATATAGCCATATGTATGACATGGCTATGTAAAAGTGTGCTAGTGTATATTCAAAATTCTTGTCACAGGTGGTCATGTCATTTACCAAGAAGGGGAGATTAATAAATATAAGAAATTCAGTCAAATTGTCTTATCATTTAAAAACATGTATATTTTAAAAAGATATTAAATGTTTAACTTGCCAGCATTTGAATTATAGGATTTTAGAGCTAGAAGAACATTAGATTATATAATTTTAGAACTTAAAATGTCAGAGCTAGAAGGAAGGACCATAATAACCACATTTTAGAGTGTCTTAAGGTTTATAAAGAGTTTTCCTTTATCTTCATTTTACAGATGTAGAAACTGAGATGCAGAGATTTGTAGACTTAAGAACATGTTGGGTGGAGAGCCGTGGCCTTCTAGGTCCTTGGATGCGGCCTTTTGACTGAGTCATAATTTTACAGAACAAATCCTTTTATTAAGGGGATTTGTTCTGTGAAGTTTGGATTCAAAGGGCTACACTTGAGGAACTAGAAGGCCACAGCTTCCTCATCCCTGATATTAGAACATAGGCTATTGACTGCTAAAACTGGAAAAAACATCAAATGTTAAAAACAGATAGAATTTTAGAACTGAAAGGGACCACAGGTCTTCTCTAGTCCTATCCTTTCAATTTTATGGATGGGAGAAACTGAGGCTTAGAGAAGTCATATCACTTCCTTTGTATTATATAGTTCATAACAGAGCTGAGACCAAAATACAGGTTTCTTAACTCCTAATCCTGGCATTGACAATCTAACATTTTAAAAATTAGTTATACTTGTCAGCTAGCTAAACTTTGAAACTTAGTTAAGTGAATGGTGAAGGCTATTTCTCAGTGACAGTTATATTTGAAGATGTTATTAAGTTAAAAATCCCCATTTGTTCTTTATCCCATCCCATTATTTCACGTCTAGAAATTTTCCCAAATCATTCAGTCAGAATGACTATTACTTTTTTATAGAACTTTTAAAAATTCTATAGAAATAAAGTGTTTTAAAATCCCTGAGTGCTAGGCCTTTGATTTTGCTTCCTGTTAAAGATCTTTTGAGTATTTTATGTCTATTTAAAAAGCTCTCTGTCATTTATCTTGCTTATTTAAGAATATTTATATGTCTTAATGAGGTTTCTAGTCAATCTTCTCATTGCCTAGGAATACGGAGTTATTTCAAATTCCTGTATTTTCAAAAAAATATTTTTTGTTATTCTGATGTGATAAACGCCAACAGTCATTCATGTTTTCATATATAAACAAGAGTAGAAAAAATTCCATGTGAGACTGCATATTTCAACTCTGTCCAACTAGTTTTCTTTTTAAAAAGTATATAATTTTGTTGTGTTAGTTTCAAAGCTGTGCTTGTCCATTTTCCTCTGAATCTTCCTTTTGTTCTCTTTTATGTGTTTTTAAAAATGCTTCAGTGATGCTCTTTCCTTTTTTTTTTTTAACATCTTTATTATTAACCTTCTCTGTCCCACATAATCCCTCCTCCCTCTTAAAACCACATGTTTCTCGTTCTGCACCTTTTATTTATCACCTGCTTTCCTAGATATGGCAAGCATGCTTCATCATCAGCACTCTGGATTTGTAATTGGTCCCTGCGTTGTCAGTTTTCAAGTCTTTCAAAGCTAATTTTCCTTAATATGGTATAATCATTTAAAAAATTTGTCTATTTCTGCTTACTTCACTCTGCCTCGATATGTACAAATCTTCCCATGTTTCTCGAAACCTGTTACTTTTATCATTTCTAAGAGCTCAGTCATGTTCCATTCCATTCCACTTATATACCATGATTTGGTCAGTCATTCCCTAATTGATGGGCAACCCTTTAGTTTCCATTTCTTTGCTGCAACAAAAAGTGCTGCTCTGAAATTTTTTTGTGCTTGTGGGTCCTTCCAGCTCTTTTTTTTATGTCTTGAGATATGTGCCTGGTAGTGGTGTTGCTGGGTTGAAGAATATGCCCAATTTAATGACTGTGTAGAGTTCCAGATTATATGCCATGATTTTCAGATCACTGAACAGCAATAGTTCATTAATGTTCTTGGCCTCCCAAATATCCTACATTGTCATTTTGCTTTTTTGTCGTCTTTGCCAATCTGATGAATGTAAGGTGGAACATCAGAGTTGTTTTAATGGGCATTTTTCTTATTATTAGTGATTTGGAACATTTTTGTATTATTATTGTTTTATTACTTGCTTTTCCTTTTTTGAGGACTACATGTTAATGTCTTTTGACCACATGTGTATTGAGGAATGGCTCTTGTTATGTGTAGTTTTATCACCTCCCAATGTATTGTGGATGTATATCTTGGATATGAGACCCTTACTAGAAACTTGCTGTAAAGTTTTTTTCATAGTTAACTGTTTCTCTTTTAATTTTAAGTACATTAACTTTATATGTGCAGACCTTTTTAGTTTTATGTAATAAAAGCTGTTCATTTTAGCTCCTGTGATTGTCTCTATTCTTATTTTGAACAAGAGCTTTGCCTCTGTCAGAAGTTATTAAAAGTATCTCCTGCACTGCTACTCTTACTTGTTTATAATGTCACCTTTTATGTCTTGGTATCTATCCATTTGGAGCTTATTGTGGTGCATGATATGATAGGTTGTTTTGAATGTAATTTCTGCCAGTCTGATATCCTATTTTCTTAAAAGTTTTTATTGAATAGTGAGTGCTTAACCCGGTAGTTGGGGCTTTTTGGCCCTATCAAACATTGTACTATGTCTATTTGCTTCTGGATCTTGTGTACCTAATATATTCCCACTGATCAACTTGTCTGTTTTTTCACTAGTGCCAAATAGTTTTGATGATCACTCCTTTGTAGTATGTTTTGAGAAGTGGAACTGTTAGGTCTCCTTCCTTACCCCTTTTAAAAATTATTTTCCTTAAGATTCTTGACCTTTTGTGTCTCCAGATGAATTTTATTATTTTTTTCTAGTTTGATTGGTATGGCACTGAAATAAAAAATGATTTAGATAATATTGCCATTTTAATTAGATTGTCATAGCCCAACCATGCGACAATTAATTTCTTTCTAATTTTTTAAGTCTGTCTATTTCTGTAAAGTGCTTTATAATTGTAGCCATGTAATTCTTGTCTGTGTCTTTGAAGGTAGACTCCCAAATAGTACAATCTGTAGTTATTTTGAATATAATTCTCCTATGTCATCTTGCTATGTGTTAGTGGTACTATAAAGAAAAGCTGATGGTAGATGCGGATTAATTTTATATCCTGCAACTTTGTTGATGCTGTTGTTTCAATTCATTTTTAAAATTTGCCTCTAGGATTCTCTATAGACTTTCATAATTATCTATAAAAGTCATAATTTTGCTTTGTGTTTGTTCCATTTATTTCTCTTGTCTTACTGTTATATCAAGCATTTCTAAAATTATATCAAATACTAGTGGTAATAATGGACATGATTGTTTTAACCCTGCTCTTTTTAGTTTAGATAGTTTAGTTAGATGTGATTTATGTTATTATAGAAAGACCCACTTACTCCTTTGTTTTTAAATACTTTTAATATTAAGGGTATTTTGTTTATTCAGTAGCTTTTTCTGCATTTATTAGTATAATAATATGATTTCTAACATTTTAAATTATTCAGATGATCAATTATTTTTGTTTTTCTAATATTCAACCCTGCTTTCCTAGTATAAATCCAACCTGCTCCTAATGTGTAATCATTTTTAGTATTTTGCTTCTTATTGCCAATATTTAGTATGTTTGCCTTATCAATATTTTATTAAATATATTTGTGTTGCTATTTAGTGGTGTCTGTTTATAGTTTTCTCTCTGTTTTTTGTTTTTTCTGGTTTAGGTTTCAAGACCACATTTGTATCATAGCAGGAATTTTGTAGACTTCCTTCCTTTTTTGTGAACAATTCATGTAAGATTGGAGTTAATTGTTCTTTGAACATTTGGTATAATTCACTAGTGAAATCTTCTCATCCTAAGATTTTCTTCTTTAAGAACTGATTTATGGTTGTTGAATTTCTTTTTGCTTATCTGTGCTCACATGGGCTTACTTTGACTCCTATCTGACTTTTTCTGTTACCCAGGGTTGTATAAGAGAGCTTCCTATTTTTTCCCTTTGTATTTCAGATCAGTATTTGATCTGTTCCCTTTTGATGTTTCTGTTGGAATTCTTAATTTCTTTCTTTTTTTTTCCCCATAGGCAGTTGGGGTTAAATGACTTGCCCAGGGTCACACAGCTAGTAAGTGTCAAGTGTTTGGTCTGAGGCCAGATTTGAACTCAGGTCCTCCTGACTTCAGGGCTGGTGCTGTATCCACTGCGCCACCTAGCTGCCCCCCAAGTTTTTTTTAATTTCTTTTTTTCTTTTTTTTTTTTGTTGTTGGAATTCTTGCTTGATTTCTGTGCAGCCTTTTATGCTACAATCTTCAGAAGAAATCCCCATATTATGTATGTCATTTCTGATTTATAAGTTATTTCTAAACTAGCCATTTGCTTATAATTGGATCACTAAAGTTATCTTGTAATTTTTCTAAGTTCAATTATTTTTTAGTATTTGGACTTCTTTTTTTCAGGCATCTACATCATCATTTCTTCCAATACATCAAGATTGAATAAATACAAATACTTCTTTGGGGTTTTAGACATTCTGTGTTCCAAGTTAACGTTGTGTGGGCAGGGCCAAGGTGGCAGATTGAATTAAACATTTCTGCTGAGCTCTCCAAAACCTCTAAAGAACTTTTTAAACATGAGTCAAATCAAATTCTGAGCAGGGTAACCAAAAAAAAAAGTCAGAGTCACTCATTTTTCTAGCCCAGTACAGCTTAGGAGGACAAAAAGAGGTCTGTGGATGCTAGGGTGGAAGTTCGCCAGAAGTGAGGTGTGGCAGAAGTGGCAGTGACTGGGAGTGTGGAGGCAGTGGTAGCAGCAGCAGTAGTGGTGGCACTAGGAATGCTCAGTGCCTGAGATGATAAGAGAACTCTCAATATCTGATCAGGAAAATATTAATAGCGTTGGGTGCCAGTCTGGACATAATTTGACAGCTCCTTTGCCCGTTACCCAGTTGTGGGTTGAAGTTCAGGGTAGAGAACAGCAGAAGATTTGCTGTTGTGAGGGAGCAGAGGCCCTGTCTAAGTAAGGACCAGAGCACAGACCAGGAGGATAGTGACTAGAACTCTCTCTTGATCATATCATGTTGGAAGCACCAAAAAGCTACAGGATCTCAGATCTAGCCATAGAAACTCAGGCTGGCCATCTCTCCCAGAGTTGACTAGAGCCCAACTCAAACATAAAATCCAAAGTCAAGAAAGAAGCTGGAAAAATGAGCAAGTAACAAAAAAAAGAACTTGAAAGCTTTTGTGGTGACAGGAAGCTGAAGACCCAAACTCAGAAGACAATGACTTGAAAACATCTATAAGCAGAGTTTCAAATAAAAATGCATTTTGGACACAAACCCAACAACTCATAGAAGAGCTAAAGAAAAAGATTTTTTTTAAAAAGAGCAAAAATGATTAAAAAGTCAGATAAAGAGGTAAAGGAAAAATTGGGAAAAGAAATAAATACAATGTAAGAAAATTATAAAAAGAGAATGAATAGTTTGGTAAAAGGTACAAAACCTCACTTGAGAAAATAACTCTTTAAAAATTAGAATTGGTCAAATGGAAGCTAATGATCCAATGATACATCAAGAAACAATAAAACAAAGTCAAAATACTGGAAAAAAGTAGAAGAAAATATGAAATATCTCATTGGAAAAACAACTGACCTAGAAAATAGATTGAGAGATCTATTTTTAATTAAAATTAGATTGAGAGATCTAGTTTAAGAATTATTGGGCTAGGGGCAGCTAGATGGCGCAGTGGATAGAGCACCGGCCCTGAAGTCAGAAGGACCTGAGTTCAAATCCAGACTCAGACCAAACACTTGATACTTACTAGCTGTGTGATCCTGGGCAAGTCACTTAACCCCAACTGCCTAAAAAAAAAAAAAAAAAGAATCTAGCCAAGTGCTCCTTTGGGGCAGCTAGGTGGCGCAGTAAACAGAGCTCTGGCCTTGGAGTCAGGATGATCTGAGTTCAGATCCAGCCTCAGACACTTAACAAGCTGTGTGACCCTGGGCAAGTCACTTAACCCCAATTACCTCACCAAAAAAAAAAAAAGCAGGCAAACAAACAAACAAAAAGAATTATTGGGCTGCCTTAAAGTCATGATTAAGAAAAAGAGCCCAGACATCATATATTAAGAAACTACAAAGGAAAATTGCCCTGATAGCATAGAACCAGAGAGCAAAGTGGAAACTGAAAGAATCCATCTATCACTTCCTCAAGGAGATACTGAAATGAAACCTCCTGGGAACATTATAACCAAATTCTAGAGCTTCTAGGTCAAGGGAAAAAAATTGCAAGCGGTCAGAAAGAAACCATTCAAATACTCTGGAGCCACAAGATTTAGCAGCTGCCACGATAAAGGAGTAAAGGACTTGCAATGTGGTACTCTAGAAGGCAAAGGAGCTAGGATTACAACTAAGAATAATAGCTTCAGCAAAGCTAAGTACAATCTTAAAACAAGAAAAAAGATATTTAATGAAATAGGGGACTTTCAAGCATTCCTGATGAAAAGACCACAGCTAAATAGAAAATTTGACTTTCAAACACACGGCTTAAGAGAAGCTTAAGGGGGCAGCTAGGTGGCACAGTGGATAGAGCACCTGCCTTGGAGTCAAGAGGATCTGAGTTCAAATGTGGCCTCAGACTAAACACTTGACACTTAATGGTGTGACACTGGGCAAGTTACTTAACCCCAATTGCCTCGCACAAAAAAAGAAAGAGAGAGAAGCATAAGAAGGTAAACATATGAGAGAAATCATAAAAGTCTAAAAAAGGTTTGTATGGAAAGATAATACATGTAACTCCTAAAAATCTTACTATTATTAGAGTAGTTAGAAGGATTCTACATAGACAGAGGGCATGGGTGCTTACTCTCTTGTGTTTGGGATGATCTCAGAAATGAATGGAGGGGTGAGAAGGAGGAATGCCTTATGAGAATGGGGAAGAGAGAGGAAGAATGGGGAAATTATCTTGCATAAAAAGGCATGTAAGGAAGAGTTTTTCCAAGTTACCTTGTGTGTCTCACCTCTTTCCCTTGACCAGATACTTTCTTTTCCCATGTGAAAACTGAGATTGTTTTATCTTTTGAGCACCTTTTGTTACATCCTCTTCAATTTTATATCTTCTGTATATGTATGTGTATGAATAAAAATATTATATATAATGTGTTTTATATGCACACACACATAAAATAAGAGAATCAGTGTTCTCTCTGCAACTGTGCTAATCCCATATATAATTGAAGGAAATAGTTTTCCTAGTTTGTTTTGCCACGTCTATTAATAAAGCTAAGTATTTCTTGCTTTCTTTACAGAATTTCCTGTAAGCCCTGGTTTTAATGCTTTATCTATTTTAGCCACAAATTTTATTACTATGTGTTGCTGGAATGTGACTAATGACTGTCTGAATATCCCTGCATTCATTTAGAATGCTATGTTCATTGCTTTTCCATCGTTCTGTCCAACTCTTGCTTTGTCGGTCTGTCTAACTGTGAAACTTATCCTTGTATTTTTTGTATATGCTGTGTATAACTACCCTCACTACCTTTGAGACTGCTATTTACATGTGTGGCATTTTCCAGAAGCCTGGCCATAGATTATGGAAGTAGTGTAGTATAGGGGAAAAAATACTGAATATTAATTTTTCATTAGGCCTGTCTTCTCCCCCAGCTCTCCTCCTTAATTGTTTTTAAATGTTTCCTTTAGTAAATTGCAGTTTGGTTTGAAATATAGTCCTTAATGCTATATGGGCATCTAAAAGCAAACTAGAAAGTAAAGAGTGATGACTGTGTCTATTCAGTGAAAGTACAGATAGAGTTCTCTAGACGATGTATTACTGTTATGTCTGCATAATAGATTTTTAGTAATGTCAAATATGTTCTGATTGATGATTGTAGATATACTTATCTATACACTGATAAAACATGATTAGAACCATCACGGTTTTATGGGAAAGAATATTGGACTTGGCATCAGAAGATCTATATTTGGGTCCTCTTTACTAGGAATTGTCTGTTGACTATCTCCCATACCTGGAGTGCTCTGCCTCCTGGCTTCCTTCAGGTCCCAGCTAAAATCTACAGGAAGCCTTTGTCAACCTTCTTAATTTTAGTGCCTTTGCTTTGTTAATTATTTTCTATTTATCCTATATATATATAGCTTGTTTGTACATATTTATTTAGTTGTTATCTTCCCCATTAGATTGTGAAGTCCTTGGGGGCAGGTACTGGTTTTTGCTTTTCTCTGTATTCCCAGTCCTTAACACAATGCCTGGCACATATTAGACCTTTAATAAATGCTTATTGCCTGAATGACTGGACCAGTAAGAGTAATAATGTGTAATGAAGTAAGAAAGATAATCTAGGGCCAAGTTGTGAATGACTTTAAAAGATAAACAGAGGAATTTATATCTGGTTCTAGAGGCAGGAGGGAACTACTGTAGTTTGTTGATTTGGGAAATGACATGCTTATATCTGTGCTTAAGGGAGATCACTTTAGGAGGACTGTGTAAGATGAATTGTAGTGGAGGGAACTTGGAAGCAGGGAAACAAATTAGGAGGCCATGGTAATAGTTTGGGTGAGAGGTGATAGCCTGAACTAAGGGAGTTGTTTTATGAGTAGAGAGAAGATGTTGGATGGGAAACATTGAACATTTAAATGGCAAGATTTCAGAACAGATTGAGGAAACAAGGAACAGTTAGACAGGAAGAGAATAATGTTATGAAAATCCAGTAAAGAAAATATCTTGCGTCAAATGTAGCAGACTGAGAAGAGACAATCTAATGTGGCAACTAGGAGGTCATCAGTAACTTTAGAGAGAACAATTTCAGTTGAGTTGTCTGAAGGTAGTTTGCAAAAGATTAATGAGTGAGTGAAATGTGGAAGTAGAGGCAGTGAGTGTAGACAAATTTTTCAAAATTTGGCTGAAAAAGGAAAAAGAGATGCAGGATGATAGCTTAAGGGATAGGAAGGTCTAGTGAATTTTTAAGGATGGGCAAGACTTGAGCATGTTTGAGGGGACTTTGGAAGGAACCAGTAGGTAGGGAAAAATTGAAGATTAGAGAGAATGGGGGTTTTCTACTGGAGAAAATGGCATCAAAGGCACATATGGAAGAGTTGGTTTTGGCAAGAAAATGGGATTTTGGGGTGAGAGAAGTAAGAGATGTCATGATCAGTAGTCTTAGTTGTTTCACTAAAATAAGAGGTTAGGTCCTCAGGTGAGTGGGTGGGATGAGGAGGAAGTGTGAGAGACTTGAGAAAAGAAAAGGTTGGGAACATTTTTCTAATAGGGAGGAGAATAGAGAATCAGAGAAGGATAAACTGATTGCCTTGTGGTAATAAGGGCTCAGTTGAGATTGGATAAAATAAATCTATAGTCTACCCAGTCATCAGTTCATGCTATTCATGTCTCCCTCCCCATCAAAATCCTGGTTACTGTTGTTTACAGACCGTTAGAGGTCACTTCTCTTCCTTCCTCGTTCAGTTTGGTATCCAGCTCACAATTTTCCCTTCCTCCCCAACTCCTGTCCTCACACTAGGAGATTTAGCATACATTTTGAGTCTCCTTGAAACTCCTTAGCCACTCAGTTTTTCACCCTACTCACTTCCCATGAGCTACTCATCCATCCCACTTCAGACACAGTTATGGTTATACTCTTGATCTTGCCATCCCCATAAATTCATCATCTCCACAGTCAAAAATTCTAAAATCTCATTGTAAGATCATAACCTGTTGGCTTTTTTTCACCTCACCTTTTGCCTTTCCTTACAAAATCCTACTCGTCATCTGCACCATGACTTCCAATCTCTTGACCACTTAGTTCTCTCCCAGGCCATCTCCCCTACACTTGCCTTTCTCTGTCCACTTTTCCCTGTTGATGACCTGTTGACGAACCAGTCCGATTCTATGGTGTCCTCTTCTCTTGAATCCTTAGCCCCTTTATCATAGCAGCCATTGTGTCCAGCTAAGCCTCAGCCCAGGATCACCCTCAACATTTATTGCCTTAATGCCTGCACATGTGCTACTGAACGAAGGTGGAGAAAATCACAATGACTGGGTCCACTACAAATTTATATAACGCAACCTCAGTTGGGCCTTCAGTACTGGTAGGCAAATCCTGCTATACTTCCCTGATCAACTCATTATTCCACTCTCCACAGTGGCTTTCTTCCAAACCTTTTCATCCTCCTTAAACTTCTCATGGTTCCTCTTTCCCCCATTCTCTCAGCTGAAAAATCTTGCCTCACATTTTACAGGAAAAATTAAGGTCATTCACCATAAACTCCCTCTTCTCTTCCTCAGCTCTTATCACTTTATCATGTGAGACAGGGGTGATGGAGGAGAAAGTTGACAGGTAGCAACTGAATATATGCTCTCAGGACACTTACTTTTATTGGATACAACAGTGTACATACAATTAAGTAAATACAAAACAAATAGAAGGCAGATAAGGAGGAGTGCACACTGGAAAATGATGAGATCAGGAAAGGCTTCACAAAACAAGGGCTTCTACGAGGGAGTAATGAGAAGGCATTGCAGATAGGGGAGATGCCCAGTGCAAAGGCATGGAGTCAGGACAAGGAATGTCCTTTGTGAAAAACTGTAAGATGGCAGATTTGGTTAGGTTGCAGAGTATGGGAAGATTGGAAAACATAATAGTTTGGAAAAGTAGGTTAGGGCCAGTTTAAAAGAGCTTTAATAGCTAAAGTGGGGCTTAAATTTGAGCCTGAAGGCAGTAGGGAGCCATTGGAGTGTATTGAATTAAGGAAGTGATATGGGTTAGACCTCTGCTTTAGCAGCTGTGGGGTAAATGAATTGGAGAGGGGGGAAACATATGAGCCAAGGAGACCAATTAGGAGGCCATTGCAGTTGTTAAGTCAAGAGGTGATGAGGGCCTGAACAAAGGTGGTAGCCATGCCATTATATTTACTTTATGACAAAACTCTATGTGATATTATATCCTTTGTATTTTTTTAAAAAATTAAGCTGTTCAGCAAACAAGCTTTTCCCTCCAACTTGAAAAAAGAAAAAAACAACACCCTTGCAACAAATACACACAATCAAAGCAAAACAAATTTCCGTATTGGCCATGGCCAAAACTGTGTCTCATTCTGCTTATTTAGGCCATCATCTGTCTGTTACAAGTTTGGGATTATCCTTCCTCTTTAGTCCTCTGGAAGCATGGTTGATTATTGTATTGATCATGTGTGGAGAAACTTTCAACTTTGTTCATTTTTACAGTGTTTGTTAGAATATAAATTGTTCTCCTGGTTCTGCTCACTTTACTTCCCATCAGTTCATACAGATCTTTCAAGTTTTTTTTAAACTGTACCTTTTATCATGTCTTATAGTGCAGTAATGTTGCATTGCTTTTATATAATGTAATTTATTTAGCCATTCTCCAATTGATGATAACCCAGTTAGTTTCTAGTTCTTTTTAGCTATTGTATCTTCACATACACCTTAGAAAGGTTTCATCTTTTTGGTACTAGCCAGAGCTTTTCAAAGCTTTTTCATAAGAACTTATTTAATGCATTTCTTGCTTTATGTATAAACTTGTGCAAAAGTTGTATTTTTAAAAGTGTACTATATTAGTACAAAAAGGAACTTAAGAGACCATCTGATTCTGTCTCCTCAGTTTACAGCCAATAAAAGGAAGTGACTTGCCCAAGGTCACATCGTTAGTAGTAAGTAGTTTCGCCTCTTGAACCCAGGTCATTTGATTCCCACTCCAGTTCTTCACCATATTTTAAAATAATTTAAAAAAGAAACAATGGATATAATCATATCACATAGATACAGTTTTGTCATAAAGTAGTGTAATGAAATGGCTGCCACCTTTGTTCATTTCACCATATATATTTGTTTTTGTAAAATCCTGTCATTTATTATCTTGGTCAGTTTTCCATCTCTTTCCTTCCCTAGTAGCATTATTGACTTAACTATCAACTTCTAATCTTACTCCCTTTACTTTCCCTGTGTAAAATTCATAATTTAAAGCTTAAATATTAGGAAAGAAGATGTCATATAGAATTAGACTTTTAGCATGAAATAAGCCCAATTGGTGGTACATATCATGTGTCAAAGTTGGAGATAGGTAAGTAGTTTTAGTTTTAGTTTTCCTTCTTTCTTTTTTAGAAAATTTAAGAACTTTCTTTTTTAGTCAAACAACCTTAAAAAGAAAATCTCATGATTACTCTTATCACAAAAGAAATCCTTGACCCTAGTTATATACTATTGTACAAGTCACAGCCCCTTTCTTGGCTTCAGTTTCCTCTTCTGTAAAATGAGAAAGGTTGACTTATTGATATCTGGGGTTCTTTCAGTTCTCCAGTTTCATGATTGCACATCGTTTCATTTTGTTAAATTCAGGTGAGCTTCAAAATATCAATTCTGCTACTTAATATCTTTGTGACCTTGGGCAGGTCACTTCAACTCTGCAGAATGTAAGGGGTCATAGAATGCTAGAATTGGAATATATAAGCAACATTAAGGTGAGCTCTTAATTTGTGCTTCCTGCCATTCTTGAAAAGTATTTTCCCATTTTACTCTTGAGCAGTTTTTGATAATTAGAAGTAATTTACATAATAGACAGCTGTTAAGGGATATGTTTATCATAAGAGGGAGAAAATTAGCATATTGTTTCCAAAAATTAAGAGACTTTTGGTAATGGTTTTATCCTATTGTTGACTTATTTCCTGTGTTGTGTCCTAATTTATTTAAAAAAATTTTTTTTATCATGCACTTGACAAACACCAACACATAATGACAATTTCCATATGCAAAGAGCAGAAAACATAATTTCATATAAAATCACAGATCTCCACTGCACCCAACTTTTTAAAAACAAGAATATAATAAATTCAGCATGTTAGTTTCAAAGCTGTCTTGTTTGTCTCTGTTTATGAATTTTCTGTGTATTCTTTAAATGTTCCTTTGACACTTTTTTGTGTCACTCTCACTAACCACCACCACAGCCTTCCCATCCTCCTGCAAAAAAAAAAAAAAAATGCCTTCTTATGCTCTAATGCAGGGCTTCTTAAACTTTTTCCACTCCTGACCCCTTCAGTGCTTCTTAAACTGTGGGTCACCATATGGGGTCATGAACACAGTTTAAGAAGTATTGCTGGTCTAATGTTACATATAAGTATGTTCAAATAAAACAAATTCACATGTTCATGTCATAAAATGTAGTTGCATTCTAGTTTCAGATTTTGGTAAACATTATGACTACAGGTTTTCATCAAAATTGATGTCTTATTCAACAAAGATTTTTAACTGGATGATCTCTGATGTTCCTTTAACATCATGTGTATTAAGGCCCATTTCAATTATACAATTCTGTATTCTAGATTCCTATATTTTATGGTCATAGATTAATAAGGTCATAGATTTAGACATAGAAGGGACTTTAGACAGCATTTGGTTCAACACAACAATTTCACAGAGGGTGAAGATTGAAGCCAGAGAGATTAAATGACTTGACCATTGTCATACATGTTGTTAGTGGTAAGCCTTAAATTTGAACATATATCCTTTGACTCAGTGTGTTTATTAAATGCTTACTAAGTACTGGGCACTATGCTAAGTGTTGGAGATACAAAGAAATATAAAAACAATCCCTGCTCTAAAGAAGCTTACATTCTGATGGAGGAGAAAGCATGTATATAACTAGGCACATTTTTATTTGTACATACACATACATATATGTATGTACCCGCATGTATATGCACATAGGTATGTATGCACACATACTTATATGTGAATATAAGTAAATTATGTGGAAAGCACTAATAGCTGGGTTACAGGTGAGAATAGCTTCTTGCTGAAGGTGGAACTTAAGTCAGTCTTGGAGAAAGGTGAGGTAACCAAGGCTTCATGGAGGTGAGGGGGCAGAGTATTTCAGCCATGGGGAATAGCCATCACAAAGGCACAGAAATGGAGTGTAGTGTTCCAGGAACTGCAAGCAGGTAAGTGTAGTTAGAAAGTGGGTTATTTTCCTTTTTCTTTATTTATTAGTATTTTATTTTTCCCTAGTTACATGGGTTCTTAACATTTGTTTTTAAAACTTTGAGTTCCAAATTC
This sequence comes from Vombatus ursinus, assembly GCF_900497805.2. NCBI lineage: Eukaryota > Metazoa > Chordata > Mammalia > Diprotodontia > Vombatidae > Vombatus > Vombatus ursinus. The sequence goes on along the minus strand of NW_020954564.1, from coordinate 48,169,268 downwards.
TCTCCCTTCATCCACACCCCCCCCCACTGAGAAGGCAAGCAGTTCGATATAGGTTCTGCATACATAGTTATGTAAAACATTTCCATAATAGTCCTGTTGTGAAAGAAAACATAGACCCCCCCCCCCCAGGAAAAACCTCAAGAGAAATAAAGAAAGTAAAAAAGTATGCTTCAATCTGTATTCAGACAACATCAGTCTTTCTCTGGGAATGGATAACATTTTTCATTATAAGTCCTTCAGAGTTGTCTTGGATCATTGTATTGCTGAGAAGAGCTAAGTCATTCACAGTTGATCATCTTGCAATGTTGCTGTTACTTTGTAAACAGTGCATTTCACTTTGCCATCAGCTTATGTAAGTCTTTCTAGGTTTTTCGGAGAGCATCCTGCTCATCATTTCTTATAGCACAGTAGGATTCCATCATAATCACATACCACAATTTGTTTAACCATTCCCCAATTGATGAGCATCCCCTCAATTTCCAATTCTTTGTCCCCAGAAAAGAGCTGCTATAAATATTTTTGTATGTATAGGTCCTTTTCCCTTTTTGTTTTTTATCTCTTTTGGGATACAGACCTAATAGTAGTATTGCTAGGTTAATGTTAATTGTTAGATTATGCATGGTTTATTGACCTTTGGGCATAATTCCAGATTGCTCTACAGAATGGTTGAATCAGTTCACAGCTCAACCAACAATGCATTAATATCTAATTTTTCCTATTTGTCATTTCCCCAATCTAACAGGTATGAGATAGTACTTCAGAATTGTCTTAATTTGCATTTCTCCAATCAATAGTGAGTTAAAGTATTATTTCTTATGACTAGAGATGACTTTGATTCCTTCATCTGAAAACTGTTCATATCTTTTGATTATCAATTGGGGAATGGCTCTTATTTTTACAAATTTGACTCAGTTCTCTATGTGTTTGAGAAATGATGAAGCCTTTATCAGAGAAACTTGCTTCAGAATTTTTTTTTCCACAGTTACTATTACTAAATGTATTTCCCTCCATACTGTTTTCCCTCCTGTTTATTCTGTTCTATCTCTCCTTCACCCTGTCCATCCTTAAAACTGTTTTGCTTCTGACCGTTCCCTCCCCCAATCTTCCTTCCCTTCTGTCATGCTCCACCCCCTTTCTTTTATCCACTTCCCCTCCTACTTTTCTTTAGGGTAAGATAGATTTCTGTACCCAATTGAGTATGTATGTTATTCCCTCTTGGAGCCAGTTCTGATGAAATTAAGGTTCATTCACTCCCCCTCACCTCCCCCTCTTCCTCTCTACTGTAAAAGCTTTTTCTTGCCTCTTTTACGTGAGATAATTTACCCCCTTCTACGTCTCCCTTTCCCTTTTTCCTAGTACATTCCTCTTTCACCCCTTAATTTTATTTTTTTAGATATCATCCCTTCATATTCAATTCACAGCTGTGCCCTCTGTCTATATACAGTCCTTCTGTCTGCCCTAATAATGAGAAAGTTCTTCAGAATTACACATATCATCTTCCCACATAGGAAGGTAAACAGTTTAACCTTATTAAGCCCCTTATAATTTTCCTTTCCTATTTACCTTTTTATGCTTCTCTTGAATCTTGAATTTGAAAGTCAGATTTTCTATTTAGCTCTTGTCTTTTCATCCAGAATGCTTAAAAGTCCTTTATTTTATTGACTATCCATTTTCCCCTCTGATGAATTATACTCAGTTTTGCCCTGAGTAGGTGATTCTTGGTTATAATCCTAGATCCTTTGCCCTCTGGAATATCATATCCCAAGCCCTCAGAACCTTTAATGTAGAAGCTGCTAAATCTTGTGTTAACTGACAGTGGCTCCATGATACTTGAATTGTTTCTTTCTGGATGATTAAATTAGACTATAATATTCCTGGGAGTTTTCATTTTGGGATCTCTTTCAGGAGGTAGGTTCTTTCAATTTCTGTTTTACCCTCCGGTTCTAGAATATCAGGACAGTTTTCCTTCATAATTTCTTTAAAGAGGATGTTTAGGCCCTTTTTTTGATCATGACTTTCAGGTAGTCCAATACTTTTGAAATTATCTCTCCTATATCTGTTTTCCAATTCAGTTGTTTTTCCAGTGAGATATTTCACGTTGTCTTCTATTTTTTCATTCTTTTAGTTTTGTTTTATTGTTTCTTGATTTCTCATAAAGTCATTAGCTTCCATTTGCTCCATTCTAATTTTCAAAGAATTGTTTCTTCAGTGAATTTTTGTGCCTCTTTTTCTGTCTGGCCAATTCTGCTTTTTAAGACATTCTTCTCCTCATTTGCTTTTTGCACCACTTTTTACCATTTTTTTCCTTTTTTTTATTAATTTATTTTGATTCATCAATAATCACTTCCATATGCTTTTGAGTTTAAAATTTTTCTACCCCTTCCTCCCCACTACCCTCCCTAAGATGGTGCACAATCTGATAGAGGCTATACATTTACATTCATATTAAACATATTTTCATATTAGTGATGTTGTAAGTAAAAATTAAAATCAATAGGAGGAATCATCAGAAAGAGGAAACAAAACTCAACAGAAGAGAAAAAAATAGCAATTCAACTTCCATAGTTCTTTCTTTGGATGTGGATAGCATTTTCCATCACAAGGCCTCTGGAGATGTCTTAGATCCTTGTGTTGCCAGGAAGGGTTAAGTTTATCAATATTAGTCATCACACAACGTGGCTGTTATTGTGTACAACGTTCTCTTGGTTCTGCTCACTTCACTCTTTACCATTTTTTAAAGGTGTTATTTTCTTCAGTATTTTTTGTACCTCCTTTACTAAGCTATTGACTTGTTTTTCATAATTTTCTTGCATCGCTCTCATTTCTCTTCTAAATTTTTCCTCTACCTCTCTTACTTGGTTTTCAAAATCCTTTTTGAGCTCTTCTGTGACCTGAGACCAATTCATATTTTTCTTGAAGGCTTTGGATGTAGGAGCTTGGACTTTGTTATCTGATTCAGAGTGTGTGTTTTGATCTTCCTTGTCACCATAGTAACTTTGTGTGGTCATAATTTTTTCCGTTGTTTGTTCATTTTCCTAGCCTATTGCTTGACTTTTAACTCTTTGTTGAAGTAGGGCTCTGCTTCTAGGGTAGAAGGCACAGCATCCCAAGCTTCAGGGTTTTTGTGCAGCTCTTTTCAGAGATACTTCTAGGGACCTGTGGTATGATCTAAGGAGAGATGTGTTTACTACTCTTCTGGCCTGGTCTTTGAATGACCACAAGCACTCTTTTCTGCCCTGAAATTATGAGGAGGGTCCTGGTTCCACTGTGGCCATAAGCTGTGTTATGCTAATGCTCTTCCTTGCTCTGGGACTGCCAATGGGCAAAGCAGCAGAGTCCTGCCTTAGTGCTAGCAAAGAAGACCTCTGTAATGTCCTTCTGACCAGTTAGTTATTCGACCCTCTTACCATCTGTGGGCTGAGAGCTCCAGAAGCAGCAGCTGCATCTGATGATTCAGTGTCTCCCAAGGCCTGCTCCTGGTTTGCTGGGGCTGGGTCTGTGCAGGTGCAGCCTTCCCTGGACTGTGCTGCACTCTCACCCAAGTGTGCCACTGTTGCCCTGAAGCCTGCTCCTGGTTTGCTGGGGCCCTGGCTGCACTGGCGCAGCCTGCACTAGATTGCGCTCCTCTCTCACCCTGGTGTAATAGACTTTTTTTTGCCAACCTTCTAAATTGGCTTGGGTTGGAAAATTGTTTCACTCTGGCTTTTTGTGGGTTTTGCCACTTTAGAATTTGTTTAGAGTAATTTTTAAAAGGTATTTGGAGGGTTTTGGGAGAGAGTTCAAGTGAGTCCCTGCCTTTTCTCCCGAGAGTTGGGTTTTTGAAGGGGAATAAAGTGTACAATGATTGGAAAGCTTGGAATGGGCCAGGTTATGAAGATCTTTAAATACTTTTATATTTGATCTTGGAGATAATCAGGATCGTGGTCAGATATATGATTTAGAAAAGTTACCTTGGCAGCTGAATGGAGGGGAGAAAGACTTGGAACCAGTTAGAAGATCATTGCAATAATCCAGGCAACATTCCTTTCAGTGCTGATATTCCTTGAGAAGGCCATGTACAATCAATGCTTCTACTTCTTTTCCTCAGTCTGCATTCAGACCTCATCATTTAACTAAAACAGTGCTTTACAAAGTTGTCAGCAATTTTTTAATTGCCAAATATTGTGGCCTTTACTCAGTCCTTTTTGTTCCTGACTTCTCTGCAACCTTTAACACTGTCGATGACCCTCTTATGCTTGCTACTCCCTTCTCTCTAGGTTTTTGTGACATTGCTCTCTCCTGGTTCTCTTTCACTTCTCTTACCACCCTTTTCAGTATCCTTTGCTGGATTTTCATCCAGTTTGCATCTGCTAAGCGTGTGTGCCTCAGTCCTATTCTCTCCAATATGTTGTTTTACTTGGTGTTCTTATCAGTTCCCATGGATTCGATTGTCATCTTCGTGCTAATGAATCTCAGATCTCTGGCCATCCCTAACCTATCTCCTGACCTCTACTCTCACATCTCCAACTGCTTCTTGTACATCTGAAACTGAATGTCCTAAAGATATTTTAAATTCAACATGTCTAAAACTGAACTTGTTATCTTTCCTTTTTCCCCACCAAATCTGCTTTTCTTCCTAACTTCTGTATTACGGTCATACATCCCACCACCCTCCCAGTCACCCAGCCTAGCAGCTTAGGTTTCAGATATCATCCTTGACTCCTCACTCTCTCTCATCCTACTTCCTGTATCAAATCACATGTCAAGTCCTATTATTTCTACTTTCAAAACATCTCTTGTATATGCACCATTCTCCCTTCTGATACTGAAGCATCTGTGGTGCAGGCCTTCATCACCTTACTCCTGGACATAGCTTCTGATTGGTCTGCCTAAGGTCATTCCCCATTCCTGTCTCTTCTCCACCCAGCCATTAGATTGCTTTTCCTAAACTCAGGTCTGACCATTTCACCTTCTTACTTGGTAAACTCAAGGGGTTACCAGTTATCTTCAGGATCACATATTGTATCTTCTGTTTAGATTTTAAAGCCTTTCATAAACCTTCTTTTTCCATACCTTTTCAGTCTTCTTATACCTTACTCCCTCCACCTGCTCTTTGATCCAGTGACAATGACCTTTCTGTTTCTCGAAGAAAACAAACCATCTCTCAGTCCTGTGCATTTTCATTGATTGTCTTCCATGCCTGAAATTTTCTCCTTCCTCATCTCCATTTCCTCGTTTTTTTTTTACTTCCTTTAGGTCCCAGCTAAAATCTCACCTTTTGCAAGAAGTCTTTCTTAAAATCCCTTATGTTAGTACCTTTCTTCTAAGTTTGTCTACCAATTTATTCTGTCTACATCTTCTTTCTCCATAGTTGTTTGCGTCTTGTCCTCATTAACTCTGTGAGAGTAGGGACTGTTTTTTCCCTTTATTGGTATCCCCAGTGCTTCTCTCACAGATCCTGCACATACTGGTGCTTAATACGTGTTTGTTGACTTGACTTAAAATGTTAAATTGGGACCCTTGCCTTTTTTTTTTTTAAAGGCAGTTGGGGTTACATGACTTGCCCAGAGTCACACAGCTAGTAAGTGTCAAGTGTTTGGTCTGAGGCCGGATTTGAACTCAGGTCCTCCTGACTTCAGGGCCAGTGCTTTATCTACTGTGCCACCTAGCTGCCCCCTGATGCTTGTTTTTTTAAAAGCCTTTTATCAGCCTTTTCTATGGATTATTGGGAGTGATTTTTACAGGTTGCTGTAATAAATCATAAGGTGGACTTTTTCAGCCAAATATGCCAGAATTTGTATATCCAAATTAATGTTAGCCTTCAGAATAGTTGACCTTGGTAATTTATACAATTGTTATTGTTTACAAAGCGCAAAATAAAATAATTCTATTTCTTAGCAAATTCATGAATAATGGTTTTGTTCATAGTTCTGTTATGGAAGATAATTATCTGTTTCCTTATGTAAGACCCAGATTTTCTTAAGGGTCATCACTATATCTGAATGTGGTCTTAAATTAGATGCCTGCTATCAAGTATAAAATTTGTTTTGTCTTAGAAACTAAAGTTCTTATAATAAAGACAGGAAAGCTAACTTAAAACTGATTTTTTTTTTACTTCAAATCAAGTGCTGTTTCTACCACATGAAGCTGCCTCTCATTCTCTTTCTGGTTAATTTCTTCCTTCCGTCTAGTCAACTGTTCAATGTAGGTATCGTCTATAGCTCAGAATGTTCTCATCTGTCTTTTAGTGTCTGAACTTCAATGCTTGGTTTCACAATGGCCTCATTTTACGTTTTTATCAGTGACTCAGAAGAAGACATAGGATTGTAAAGTTACAAAAATATGTCAATGACATGAAGCTGGAAATGATTTCTGATACCATGAATAACAGAGTCAGAGTATCAAAAAAGATATCAGGAGACTAGCTTGCTTTTTTTTTTTTTTTTTTTTTTTAAAAGAAGGCTAGTTTTCTTGCCCTGACCTAGTTATAACACATCTAAAGTATTCTTTTTGGTTCTGGGTGCCACATTTTTATGATCAGCATTGATAGGCTGGAGCAGTGGTGTGGGTGAAAGATTTTAAACTTGGGTCAGGATCCATAAAAGAACTGGATATGCTTAACCTGGAGAATAGCCCACTCAAGTACCATCTTCTCTATTGAAGCCTTTACTGATCCACTCTGCTAGTGCCTTCTCTGCAGTGGAGGTAAGAAAGGCATGTCATCCAGGCATGTGGGACAGCTAGTATGATGGCACAAAGACAGGTGATGGAGTAGGAGGAACAATATAAAAGGCCAGTTTGGCTGGATCACAGAGCAATGGTCAGTGAGGCTAGGAAGATAGGGGGAGCCATGTTGTAAATGGCTTTAAAAACTAAACAAAGGAATTTATTTTTGATCCCACAACAGGGTTCTTGACCTTCGTCTTATATCATGGAGTCCTTTAGCAATCTGATGAAGTCTACAAGACCCCTTATCAGAATAATGTTTTTAAATGCATAAAATAAAATGCATAGGATTATAATAGGAAACTGGTAATGTTGAAATAAAGGGGTGTGTGTGTGTGTGTGTGTGTGTGAGAGAGAGAGAGAGAGAGAGAGAGAGTTGGAGATAACGTCAAGGAGTGCTGAGATGAAGAGACTGGGAAGAAAAGGAGTTCAAGTCAGATTCCATTTTGGCAGCAAAGTAAGAGAATCAAGATCCACATCAGCTAAGAGAGAATGAAGAAAGAGAAATATAGGAGGCTTGAGTAGGCAAGAGAAGGTTTGGAATTAGGGAAGTTTGTAGGAAGTGAGATAGGGAATCAATTAAAGAAGAGTATGAAGATTGCCTTGGTGCTGTGAAGGCCCAGTTAGAGTTGGATAATATGAATTTTTCATATGCCCGGCCAGTTTGGTTTTGGGACTTCCCTTAGCTGCTTTTAGCAGCTGGTATGTAGGAGGAAACAGTGGAGTTCCCTGTCACTAGAGCTGTTCACATAGAAGCTGAATGACTCTTTTCCTTGAATTTGGTAGATGGATTTCCCCCTCAGATAGGGTCTGGACTAGGTAGTCTCTGATTACTCTGACTATGCTGTCTCCTGGCTCGTGCTTTTTCTACTTCGACGTGTTTCTTTTTTTTAGGAACAGATGGAAATAGGGGGTTAGTCTTGAGAGAGGTATTAGGTACATATGTCATAGTCTAGTTTCCTCTGTAAAGATAGTAAATACATCAAACATAAAAATAGTAAACAGAGATAGTAAAAACAAGGGGCAGGAGGAAGGGAGTTGTTGGTCTCTGAACGACCTTTGAGAGTCTCATTATGATTTTTTTCTTGGATCTTGTGATCCTAGTGGATGTCTCTGAATCACACTGTTTCCAGGCGTAACCTTGATGGAGACTGTCGCATTCTACTGCTTGGAGCCTGTTCTTCAAGCCTCGCCCCATTCAACTCTACCCTTCACACAATTGCTGGAATGGTTTTCCTTAAGCACAGAACTGATCATCTCCCTCCTCTGTTTGATAAACGCCAGTAGCTTCTTGTTGCCTCAGGGATGGAATATAAGGCTGTTTAACCTTTAAAGCTCTTCAAAACCTGGTGCCAGCTTATCTATCCAATCTTCTTGTGTGTTATTCTCCTTCCCATACTCTGTCATCCTGCCATCTTGGACCCCATGACGTTCCTCATATATACTGCTTCATTTCTTTCTCGGTGTGTTTACACTGCATATCCCCCATGCCTGCCATGTGTATTTAGCCTTCTTGACCTAAAAGAATCCATCTCTTCATGATGCAACAACTTAAGCACCATTTTGTGACTGAAGCTTTTCCTAATTCCCCCAACTGCTGATGTCCTCCCTCCCTACTACCATAGATTTACTTTGCAATTTTCTGTATATATATCTATATGTAGATATTTGTATTTATCCTATTTATAGTTATTTTATCTATATGTGTATATATGTATATGTATGTATGCACGTGAGTATATTTTTGTTCACACATAAACATATATACACATGCACTTACCGTTTTCCTTAGTAGAGTATAAACTTTGTATCTGTATCCCCACTGCCCAGCACAGTGCCTGGCACACAGTAGGTACTTAATGTTTGTTGATTTAGGATGGCATGTATCTTATATACCTTAAAGTTCTCAACATGTTACTAATTATCATTTTTCGTCATATAGGCCTTTTTTTTTTCTCCCTTTTCTATCACAGCAGAGGAGCTCAGCTCATTGTTTGAAAAAAAGAACTTCAAAGTCAAGTCTTCAAGTGTGGGGAAACCATCACTCCTCTCTGTGCGCCTAGAGCAATGCCCGCTCCAGCTGAATAATCCTTTTAATGAGTATTCCAAATTTGATGGTAAGGTAGGTAAAAGTGATCCCTGTTATCTTTTAATAAGTCAGGAAGAACTGCTTTGATGAATCCTGTGTCCTGTTTTGCTGATTTGTTTAGGTATCTGAGTTAACCAGAAGCTCCTTGTCGAAAATGTTCTTAAAGTATATTTACTCAGTACAGCCTAGGGCAAAGCATTTAATAGTTCTTGGATGAATCAGGGTGTTGCTGTGACTCTGTGCCAACTTTCTGAACATAATACTCATTGTCTGGGACTTTACTGGTAAAAACTTGGGGAGATTGAGCTCCATGTGTTCTGCTCCTCAGACTTATGGATGTTTTGCTGTGATTGTTTTTTGTCGTGATCATAGCGCTAACAGGACTAAACAGTAGCTCTGGACTTAGACTGGGGAGACCTGAATTTGAATCCCACTCAGTTGATAACTAGCTCTTTGACCTTGAACAGATAACCAATAAACATTAATTGAGTATCTGCTACGTACCAGGCACTGTGCTAAGCACTGGGGATACAAAAAGAGGCAAATAAATAATACTACTGGTAATAAATAACAGTATAACAAATGACAATGAATAACATAATCATAACCAGCATTTATATAGCACTTTGCAGTTTGCAAAGTGCTTTACAAAAAATCTCATTTTGGCCTCGCAACAACCCTGTGAAACAGATACTGTTATTCCCATTTTACAGGTGTGGAAACTGAGGTAGAGAGAAGTTAAGTGACTTGCTTAGGGTCACACAGCTAGTAAGTGTCTGAAGCAGGATTTGTACTCTTCTTTCTGACTCAAGGTCCAGTGCTCTATCCACTGTGCTGCCACATAGCTGCCCCATCTGTGGGCCCAGTTTCCTGATATATAAAATGGAGTCTGGGTGGTAAAGTAAAAAGGCCATTGGATTCAGAGTTGGAAGACCTGAGTTTGAAGCCCAGTGCTACAATTTATTATTATCTTAAGCAAGTCACATTACCTTTCATGGTTCCTTCTGTTTCTTCATCAGTCCAATGATAGAGTTGTGTTAAATTATTTCTAAGGTCTCTCTAATTTGTAACATTTTATGACTAGATAGTCTTTTAAGACCCCTATGTGTCTAATTCAAGAATAGCAGCAGTGCTTTCTGAACATCAAAATACTATTTACGTGTTCTTCTTCATCATCATCATCATCATCGTATAATACTACAACTACCCCAAACTAAATTTTTTCAGGTTAGCACCTACTGTGTTCTCAGACCTGAAGCAGCCAATGGGGTAGGTCTTAGACCCCACTCTCAGTGAATTTATTATTTATTATTAGGATGAGACACCAAAACCAATAACTATAAAAACAGTATTATGGGGCAGGTGCATAAATGCACTTAAATGATTTTGTTGGGTTTTTGTTTCCTGTTACTGTCATAACAACAATAATATATTACATATATATGGAACTTTATTTTACAAAGTGCTTTCCTCTACTATACCTTATTTGTACTTCATGACAAAGCTATGAGAGTTATACAATAACTATCATTATCCTTATTTTACGTATTAGGAAACCGAGATTCAAATCAGGAAGAAAAAAAATTGTAGTTAATTGACAGTTCTTGTTAATTGGGTCTTCATCAATCAAGGTCTCTCTATAGTGATAGCAGATTTGAATGGCTAGGATATTGTCATTTCTCATTTGGTAGAGTAGTTGATAGTGAAAATGGTATTGCTTGGACTTGTTTTATTACCCATCTTTCCTCAGCCCATTTGCTTCCCAATTATTTCCCTATATTTTCCCTTTCCTGAAGACTTGCCTGTCTCAGGTTTAGCTCTGGGAACTTATTTGTGTAAAGAGGACAGTGATTAATTTACCCAGACTGTGAGATGGGTGATGCTGTTGCACTGACTTTTTGGTCTAGGTATGACTGCTTGAAGAGAGATGTGGCCAGTTTTTGCAGCTTGGCAGTGGTGAGGTGGTGTTGAGTGACAGCTTATGGTTTGTAGGATGAGAGAACTTTTTGTTGTCTTTATATATTATTAAAATTAATAAATGGTACAGTGTTTTTCTGCTAATTTATTTTCATCTGTGAACTTTGTAATTGTTCAGTATAAAAATTTTTGACAGAAATTGCTTAGAATAATAATAGCTGATATGTATGTGTTTTACCTCCATAATTTCATCTTAGCCTCCCATCTGTGTGAGATACATAATGCAAGTATTATCATACCCATTTTGTAGATGAGGAAACTGAAGATACTCACAGTGAAGCTCATTTTCCCAGGGCTAAAAACTGTGCAAGATTGATAGAAAAGCAGAGTTGAAAGAGGGCCTAAGGCAGCATGACAATGGAAACAACATTGGTTTTAGCATCACCACAGTGTCTGAAATTCAAGTCCAGCTTCTTCTGGTGACCTTTTGACAAGCTTCTGTGTGACCTTGGGAAGTCCTTTCCCAATACTGGGCCTCAGTTTGCAAAATAAGAGTTGTACTAGATGGTCTCCAAGGTTTCTTCCAATTCTAAATGCTGTAATCCAGATCTGCAAATGTTAAGGGCCTGTAGTTTATAAGGTACTGGGGATACAAAGACAAAAATAGCCCAGTTCTTCAAAGACCTGGCCATGTGGTAAATCTCCATAAAATGCATGCATCAGTGCAATATAAGCTCAGGAATGGAAGGACCAAAGTCTCTATAGAAGATGTATTTTCAGCAGCACTTTCAGCTGAGGAGTTCAGAGCACTGGGGCATAGGACATAAAGTGCTGAACTTGGCCCTGGGAGCATCCTGACTGACAATTACTAACTGTGTGACCTTGGGTAAATCACCTAACCTTTCTTATCCTCACTCTTTTGTACAATCAAAGGGATTAGATTAGATAATCTGTAAAGCTCCTTCCAGCTCTAAATCTGTGATCTTTGAAAGGCTACAGGGAGAAGGTAGCTGCTGAATCTTGAAGAAAAAATAAAGATCCCTATGATCTTATGATCTATGATATTTTTAGTTTCTTCTAAATCCTAGTAAAGACAATTTGGAGTTGGAAGGTACAAGCTTTGAGTCTTGGATCTATAGTTATTAATTAAATGACCATAGGAAAGTCACTATTCCTTTCTGTGCCTCAGGTCTCTCATCTGCAAAACTTGAAAAGTAATACTAATACTATCTGCCATATAAAGATTATTGGGAAAAATATTTTTGAAAAGTTAAATCACTGAGCAAAAAGAACTATTCTCATTTTCTAATCAAAAAATTCAGCGTATGTATGCAAGTATACGATTCTTCTCCTAGTGGTCTTCCTAACACCCATGGGTTCACTTGTCATCTCTTTGCAGATTACTTCCAAATTTATAAATTTAGCTTTCATCTTTCTTTTAAGCTCCAGCCCCATATCACCAACTGATTGCTGGATATCCCTTTGGCCTCTCAAACTTACCATATTCAAAAGAAATACCATTATCTTTCTCTGGAACCTACCCTCTGTTTCAAAATAGCTTCCCTATTTCTGTTGAGGGTGCCACCATCATTGGAGTCAACTAGGTTTTTCTCTTTAGAGACATTTTTGCCTTTTTACCATCTGTCTTATCTCTGCTCACTCATCTGATCAAGAATTTTCAGTGATTTATTATTATCCCTTAAATTTTGAACCTGACTGCTTAATAAATAGAACTCTTAGGTATTTCTTTTGGCCTAGGGGCACCATGAAAAAAATTTTGAGACACTAAGAGCATTGTGAAACAAGAAAATTTGGGAACCTTTGCCCTAGGATAAAACATAAACTCCTTGGTTTAGCATTTAAAGCCTTTCCTTTCTCTGTATATTATGACCCTGTTGGTGTTTCAGTGTCCTACATGGGTTCCATGGGGATGTGGTCTTTAAAATCTTATGTGAACTTTGTATCTCTCTCAGCACCTAATAGTGGTGTAAACATAAATAGCCACTTAATAAATCTTTGTTGAGTTTTTATATGTGTGTGTGTTTCATTGATATAAGGAACTCCCAGATCAGGAAATTTCCTTTGCCAATGTGGAGTGGTACCGTCTCTGCAACTTACAGTGATAGACATTTGCCTGGAACACTGAGAGGCTAATTGGCCTGGCTTAGATTAAAATAGCCAGTATGTGTTAGAGATGAGATTTGATTACAGGTTTTCCAGGTTCTCAGGCCTACACTGTATTCACTGTGTCATTCTCCCTTTCCCCTTTCACCTCTATAAATTATAGTGAGTTCACATTTATATAGCTTTAAGGTTTACATAGTACTTTACATAAAATAATGATGAGGATGACAATGATAACTAACATTTATGTAGTGCCTTCTATATTCCAGGCCCTGTGCTAAGTACTTTACAAATATTATCTCTTTGATCTTTACTACAACCCTGGGAAGTAGATATAGTAGTATTATTGTCCCCATTTTAGTGATGGAGACTCAGAGGCAGACAGAGGTTAAGTGACTTGCCCAAGGTCACTCAGCTAGTGTCTGAGGGTGGTTTTGAACTCAGGTCTTGCTGGCTTCAGGCCCAGCTCTTTATCCACTGCACCACCTAGCTGCCCCCAATGTTATGTTATCTCACTCTTGTGTTATATGTACATATCATGATTTTGCATGTTTAATTCAACCATCACTTTTTATTTTGCTATTTGCAAGGCCCCCTGTTGAGTATAGAGGGTTAGAAGGAAGAGAGAAGAAAATATAAGATATAGGTTTTTCCCCTCTGGTAACATATACCAGAAGAAATGGCATGTATAGTAATAACTAATAAAAAATAGATTATAATTGTGAAGCAAAGAGGCACAAAATCTTAAATGTTCATTTTTCCATGGGGTGGGGAAGAGAGAAGGATCAGGGAAGTCCTACATGAAGGGAGGTGGTATTTGAACTAAGCCTTGAAGCTACTATTTCAGTAGCAAGAGAAGGGGAAACGTTGAGCATTCGAAGTATGGAAAGAGAAAGCATTGCATATGTTCTGGGAGTTTGGAGGAGTTTATCTGGGTTAGAATATGTAATAATTGATAGAACATATAAGCCATAGCATTTGACAAGGCCAGGGAGGTAGGATAGCACCAGATTGTGGAAACCCTTGAATGCCAGGATCAGGAGTATGGAATTTATTTGTGGGGAAACATTAAGGAGCCTTTAAGGGATTTTGAGCAGAGAAAGAGGCATAAAATGATAGAATTTAGTCCTGGAGGGGACTTTACATACTATGTAGTCTGATTTCCTTATTTTAGAGGTGCAGAAACTGGAGGCTAGAGAGTTAAATGATTTGCCTAAATTCACTGATAAAATCTGTGGATAAGATTGATTCATCTGCTAGATTATGGAAGATTTAAGTTAGGTTGATTTGGGGCATTCCTGAGTTTTTGAGCAGAGTAGGGACATGACCAGATTTATGCATTAGGAAAATTAATTTGGGAGTTTGTGCTGTGGGGGCTTGAGACAGAAACATTTGAAGCTATTGCAATAGTTATAGAGACAAACAGATGATGCAGAAGGGTGTGACTTAATAATTTCAGGCTCCTCCTGCAGGATACTGTGGAGGGGAGTTTTTAGAACACAGCAGAAATAATTGACTGAAGTTGACCTATTTTTTCTTTTCATTGTCCCTTCCTGGAGAGTGCTGAAAGGTGGGAGCAAAAAGGGGAAGGGATCAGTAAGATCAACTCTTTAAAAAAAATAAAAACAAGATAATCTTGTTGGACAGTAAATACTCTTTTGAAAGATAAAAATTGAATGTGGGTTCTTTCAGGTGTCATGGACATTTATTAATGACACTGTCTGATATGATAGGAATTTATTTGCTTCAACTAAATGATTCTAGCCCATCATTTGAGAATATAATTTCTGGAATAATTAGTAAGTGATCATGCTATGATGCCAACAAAATAGTATGGCTCTCTTTGAATATCATATTCCTATATTCCTATTATGTCATTAGATTATTACAAGTTACGTTGATTTGGATTTGCCAGAAGATTGTGAACTCTGCTTTCTATACATCTAATCCCAGGATAGCCAGAGGGAGTTATAAAAGCAACATTAAGGATGCTATTTCTCCAATCACAAAGGAGTTGTTTTTACTAGATGTGTATTTATGTGTAAGATGCTTTTGATACTCCTGACATCACAAGTATATTTTTGAACTAATAAATGATGTGTGGTCTGCACAGTCTCTGGTTGCCAATTGATTAAGGAGTCCTTCCCTATCGATAAGTCTGTCTTACAAAGTGATAACATTTTATTGTTCACCCACATATCACAAATGGTGACATACAATTAAATCCTTGTTCTAATCAGTTATTTAATATTTATGTGTTTGGCTACTGTGGAATGAAAGTGGCTAATATTTGAAGGATATTGTACTGTACATACTAAATTAACCTTTTAAAAAATCTTCATGAAATTCCTTGACACAAGAGTCAGGGACATTGCAGTGATTAATTGAGAATTGTACTGGAACTGAGTCTTTCTTTAATCTAGAAATTAAAACGACTATTCAAATAACACTACAAAATGATCAAATTAGCATTTTGGCGATTGGGTAATAATAGGATTGTATTAGTCTGATAGCCACACTATTGCTGTTTCTGTCGTTAAGATCATGTCAACTTTTTGATAATAAAGCCTTTTCCAAAAGGGTTTGCTTTCTTGCCTTGATAATATCCTGATTGATTCTTGCCATCAATCATTTTAAGTTCACCACTAAATTTTTGTTACTACTGTAACAGAAATTATTTTTTCTCAGCACCTGTGTAGAAAGTTGTTAGAAATCTGCCTGTTCTTAAATCCTCCTTTGACATGTTCTTGTCTTTAAAGAAAAAGGTTTTTGAGTTAAATTGTTCTGAGAGGTTTAAAATGGTTCTTACAACGTGTGTACTTTTTTTTTTTTTTTTTGGCCACAAATATTTATAGTTTTTCTGGGAAATAGCACATGCCTTATTTACATAATTAACTATGCTGTGTGAGTCTCTGGGGTAAATGATATATTATTGGGTAGAGAAGGGGGCAGGGAAGAGTTTGGGGTCTAATTAAACATGCTTTAAAAAAAAGCTACTCAATTATTTATTTCCTCAAGAGATTGTAGCTATGGTAAAATTCTGAAGATATTGAACACCTTAGAGAAGGAGAACGAGTCCTGGAAACATGTTAACTGGGAAGGGGCTTGGTTTTATGCCTTGAGCTCTACAAACTGCCCTTTAATTCATATACATCAGTTTTTATATAACTATAATGGCAGCACAGTAGAATGGAGGGACGATTGATCCCGGAGTCAGAGGACTTGGGTTTAAAGGTTGCTCCTCATGCTTTCTCCTGTGTGACTTTGGGGAAGTCTTTTAACCTCCCTGGACCTCAGTTTAGTCACCTGTAAAATGAGGCAATTGGAGAAAATGACCAGAGATTCCCTCTACACTTATGATCTTACAGTTTTTCAATATTATCTTTGAAAGCAAAATCGAGAAAGGAGGATTTAATATTTATGGTTTAGATATATGGTTTTTTATAATGTTAAAAACATTTTTTTCTCCATTGGATTTATTAACTTTGTTAATATTTACTCATTTCTGTAGTGCATTATGGACTCCAAAGTGTTTTACTCACAACTGTCCTGTGAATTATTTGGTATGATCATTATCCCAGTTTTATAGATTGAGAAACTAAGGATGACTAAGTGGATTTATCCTTATCCTGGTTATTTTTATCCTAGTCTCTGTGTTTTGAAAGCCTTTCATTCTATATAGTTTAGAAATGTAGTGATCAATATCCTGAACAAGAATAAAAGGGGAGGTCTTTTAAGCAGCATCTCTTTTTAAAGCCTAAATTATCAGACTAGCAATCAATGCTAAGTCAGAAGTCAAGGGTGTGAGTTTACTAGTTGTGTGACCATGGTCAGACTGTTTCACTTTTTTGGGCTTTAGTTCTTTTAAAATGATATACTGGGAATGAAATCATCATTAAGGACCTTTGTAGTCTGACATGCTATGTACAATTAAGTTCAACAAAGAAATAGTCATTAACCATTTGAATGTTCTATGTTCTAAGATGCCTCTTAGTTTTAATATTTAGTGTCAGTGTGCTGGAGTGGAAAGAGCTGTGTGACAGTGAGCAAGTCACTTGATACCTCTAGGCTCAAGAGGAGATGTAAAGTGAATGTATAGGTTTAGATGATCTCTAATGTTCTTTCCAGCTATAAATTGATTATCTAATGAACATTCTATATTCTAGGGGCCCTTTGATCACTATTGCTCCATGTTCTGAGGTCCCTTCTAGCTCTTAGCATTCTCTGGTATAGTTACAAATGATTTTGTCACTTGTTATAGTTTCAGATATTTCTTGAGCTGTAATAACTGATTTATATAATGTTAAATTCTTAAATGTTAAGGAGAACATTTGTCTGATAAATTCTCACAAAACTCATGTAAGATTTGGGTCTATACAGGAAAGTGTGATTGTGATTATGTGAACTTATTAAGAATCTTAACATTTCTCTGTTAGTAACTGTTTTAACAATGAAGCTGCAGCAAGCATGGGGGGAAGGGATAATTCATGAGCGCTAATTGCTTGGCTGTTAATTTTCATAAGTGTTGATAGAAGCAGTTCCTTAAATTAAACTTTGTTTAAAATGTATCAGGGGAAATATTCCACAATGTCGGGCCTGAAGTGAAAATTAATATGAATGCTGTGGCAATTAACACATACTGGTTAATAGCTTTTAGCAGCATTTTGGGATGATAGTCCTTAAATACATTTTTGCATGCTGCTCTTGTTTCAGTATTGTTCCAGTCTATGTCTGGATAATTATGAACAAATGTTTTCCACAATCATTGACATTAACTAGCTCTCCTCAAAGAAAGTAGATAAAAACTAGTGCAGAACAACATGTAGCTACAGGGTAGCATTGAAAATACTTAAAATGTCATGGAATTTAAATTTAACAAAATTGCTCACCGAGTAAAATGCTCCTCACATGGACTCTGAATATTTATCATTTCAGCAGGGCTGTAATTTTTTCCTATTATGTTTCCTTATTGTGAGGTGTGGCCTTTGGGGAGTTTTGTTGTCCTTGTCCCCTTTCTCTCCTCCTGCTCCTCCCCCTCCCCCTCTTCTCCCACAGCAGATATTTAAAGATTTCATGTGGAAAAGGGATTTGGGTGGTTGCTTTTGGCCATGACAGGCTGAACTAGAAGTAATGTTGAAGTAGGGGAACGGTGGAGAGAAGGTTGCAGAGAGGCTGATTTTGGCTCAATATAAGGAAAAACTTCTTAATGCCTGTATCTGTCCAAAAACTGGAATGAGTTGCCTCTGGAGATACTCATCATCATCATCATAGTAAAAATTCACCTTCCTATGGCATTTTAAGGTTCACAAAGTTCCTCCCAGTCAGCCTTTGAGTTTAGTAGTTCAAGTATACACTCCATTTTTCAGGTGAGAAAACTGAGGTTCAGGGAGGTTGTCGTGAATTTTTCAGGATTATATTCCTCTTAACTGTTGAAGTTGAAACTTGAATCCAGGTCTTTTGACTTTAAGCCCAGTTGTTCTTTGTGCCACATTAGGATCACAGAGTTTCAGAGTGGATAAGAAGCTTAGATGCCATTTAGTCTAACATGTTCCAGGACAAGAAACCCCTCTGTAACAGTCCCAACAAGTGGTAATTCGACTTTTTTTTTTTTTGGAGAAATCTTTAGTTAGAGAAACCCATACTGCCCTTGCAACTAAGCACTTTGCTTATAGCGACCTTGTGAAGTATATATGCTTAGTTAGGCAAAAAATTCCCTCATTGGCCATGTTCCAAATGTATATCTCAATTTGTACGCTTAGACCATCAGCTTTCTGTCAGGAGGTGGGAAGCATATTTCATCATGGATTCTCTGGAATTGTAAATGGGTCATTGCAGTTGATCAGAGTCCTTAAGTCAAAGACTGTTTAAGTTCTGCAGGCCCCAGTTAAATTTTCTTTGTATGTAACTCAGACAATAGTTTTGAGGAATTCAGTAAGTCAAATCATTTATTACAGAAGCAGGAGGGTAGGAGAGAAAGATTAAGAATTAACAAAGGGAGTGAGTAGCAGGGAAAAGCAATTTGAGAGTGGTTTCATTAAATAAGTAGTTCACAGAAAAGTTGAGACCTCACAAACATTCTAGTCTAACACATATTTGAATAAGACTTCCCTTTATGGTATGCCCAACAAATAGTCATCCAGCCTTTGTTTGAACTCCTCTAGTAATGGGAAACCCACTACTTTCTATTCACTTTTGGATAGCTCTAATTGTTAGGAAAATTTTTTTTCTTACCTGAGGCCTAAATTTATTTCTTTGCAACCACCTATTTGTCCTTGCTCTGCCCTTGGGACCAAACAAACAGATCTAATCCCTCTTTCCTATTATAACCTTCACATACTTGAAGACAGCTCCCTTGACCCCAAACCCCACAAATCTCTTCTTCTACAGGTTAAATATTCTTAATTCCTTCAGCCTAATCTCATCTGTCATGAACTTGAGGCCCTTCACTTTCTTAATTTCCCTCAACTGGATGTTTTCTAGTATATCTATGTCCTTCCAAAAACATAGCACCTGGAACTAAACCCAGCAGATTGTGAGGCTGTTCCCTCCTTTGTCCTGGATATTTGAGTTCTTTTAATGCAGTCATAGATTGCGTTAGCTTTCTTGGCAATCATACTGTTGACTCACATTGAGCTTGTACTCCAGTGAAACCACCAGATCTTTTTCAGATGAACAGTTCTCTAGCCACGCTTCTCCTGTTTTGTACTTAGGATGTTGATGTTGAACCCAAGTATCTTTATAAACTTTATCCCTATTAAATTTAATTTTGTTAGTTTCAGCCATATGTTCTAGCCTTTTTGAATTCTGACTCTATCATCTAGGATGTTAACTCTCTCTTTTAGGGCCAGGTGCAAATTTCTGGGAAGTTCATTCCATTGGACATCTTCCAAGTTGACATTGAACCAGTAATCACAATTCTTTGAGTCTAGCCATTCAACTGATTCTGAATCCAACTAATAACGTCTAGCATGCATCACTCCATCTTTTCTATAAATAGCATGAGACTTTTATCAAATGGTTTGCTAAAGCTACCAGTTTAGTAATATTGTTATGAAAGAAAATGAAGTTAGTATGGTGTGACCTATTCTTGATGAAGTCACGATGGCAGTTGGGGTCTGTTGCTGCAACTGAAAAAAGATTTATAGAAAAATTAGTTGAGCCAGCGAGTGCTGAAAAAAAAGATCCTTTTTTATTCTACTTGCTTGAGGGAAGGTGACAAGACTTTATTGTAGACACCTAAGGGAATGTTAGGGGAAACACCTGCTCATTAAGGTGGAGCAGAAGCTGACAACTTCAAAACTAAGTATCCACCCCAAATGAGGGCAGTAGATAACACCTTCCAAAGTGAAGAGTGTAGAATAGGAACTGAACAAAACCAGGGATGTTGCCAAAGACTCTACAGCCCATGACCTTCTTTGGACTCAGGAGGCAGGAATAAAACCACAAAGGTCAAAAGAAAGGTGCCTTCAGGACCCATCGCATCATTACATAAGACTCTTGCCAGTTCAGTGGGTAGACTTTTGGGTCTCTTATCAGTCTAGGAAGTAGACATTGGACTAGATGATTTATAAGGTTGCTTCTAGCTCAATCTATGATCTCATGAGTCTGTAATCAGAGTTGCTTAGGGATTCTGGAGAAGGTCAAGTGTTATATAGGGAGAGATTGGGTAAGTCTGATTTGGTTTCCAACCTCTGAGGTCATAGGCAGCTTGGCTTAAATCAAGGAAACTGAAAACTTTTAGCTTGCAAGGTTCTAGCTAGAAAAAGAAAGGGGATCTTCCTGAATAGGGATAGGGAGTCAGGGTCATAGTGCCAAGCACAAGGAGGGAATATGGCTAACAGCCCATCAAAAGAAGACTTGTTCTGAAAAAAAAAGGTTTTATGGACCAAACACTAGCCCTTTGTGATCATAGTTTCCTTTTCTAAAAATTCACTAACCATCTGTTTAATAATATGACTTTCACCCAGAATTGAAGTTAACTTACTGGCCTATATTTTGAAGACTACATTCTCTTTCTGGCTTTGAAAATCAGGACATTCCCTCTTTTCCAGTTCCATCCAACCTCTTCCAATCTCCACAATCTTTAAAAGGTGGCTGATAATGGCTCAGCAAAACACCTAGCAGTCCTGATGGTGTAGATCAAAGGTGTCAAACTCTCAGCTGGCTGGTGGCATGCAGCAGAGTACCTCCAGAAGCAGATTGAAATGTAATAGGGAAGTGTTTGACAAAATAAAAATAGAATACAACATAGATAATATAAATTTGTGTTTTTCTAAGTCAATGTATAACCTACAGGGATCCATTTTTATTTGAGTATGACACCACTGATGTAGACAGCCCAGACAAAGTTGACTTGAATTTCTAAAAGATTTGGACTCAGGTGTTCCTGACTCCAGGCCTGTCACTCTATCCCTGTGCCACCTAGCCATTCCCAGTGCTTTTATAGTGGTTGGCAGTTAATTTTTTTTCTAAAACCTTTCTTAGCATCTAATCAGTTTTTATAGAATCTTGTTTAAATTTTATTTCCTTGTGCTCTATAACCAATATTTTTTTTCCTTCTCAAACTCAGAACTAATCTGTCTTCCTTTGCTCAACAAATATCTGATCTTCCCTCGTAGGGGAAGTAACATAGTTCAGAGGAAAGAGAATCAGACCCATGGTAATATGACCTGGATTCAACTCCTGTGAAATGAGGGGGCTGGACAAAATGACCTCAAAGATTCCGTTAAGCTCTTAAGTTCTATATATTGTTGTCATCTTCGTTTTACAAATAAGAAAACCATGGATCACAGAGAACAATGGACTTGTCCAGAACTATAGCCAGTGAGTCTCTGAGTCCAGACTTGAACCCATGACTTCCACCTCCAAGTCAAGGGCTTCTCCTGCTGCACTGTGCTGCCTTTTGAGGTTGTCTCTATTGATCCTGATAGAACACTCCTGGAAACTGCACAAGAACTTATGATCAGTGGGTGTTGTCTGTCCTTTCTTCCCCTAAACAAGAGGAAATCCCATGGCTTTCTAGAGTTTCAGTGCTGGGGTTGGAGATTGTCTACAATTTGGAGGGAGTAATGCAGCCATACTTCTACTCCATCTCTCAGAGACCAGGGACCTTTTTGCATTCCACTCAGTATTCTGCACACATCATGCATTGTTTCTGAGAGGTCTATAGAGAACCAGCCCTCAGAGCCAGGAAGTCTTGGGTTCAGGTTTTGCCCCTGAAACCGAAAAACTGGGTGTTCAGGATTAAATCAGCCAATCTTTTAGAAACACTCTGTTGTTAATGACATATTCACTTCCTCCTCATTTTTCATTTTAGCTCTGGCCTTGGCTAGCTCTGGGACCTGGGACAAGTCAGTTTGTTTCCTGAGATGTCACTTTATTTCTCATTAAATTGACAAGGACACTTTACCTGATATCTATAACATCCTTTTTAGCATTAAAAACATATGGATCACAGAACCACAGAATCCTGGAGTTAGAAGCCCTGAGAGGCCATGTAGTTTAATCTGTCCCTAACCAAGAATGTCATCATCACTAGTAAGTTGTCATCTGGTCTCTAAAACACTCTGATCAGGGATAACATTATCTTTGAGTTAGCATATTCCACTTTTGGATGGTTTGGATTTTTTAGGAAGTTTTTCCTTACACTAAGGATTATGCCTACAGAATGAAGGTTGTAGATAACTTGATGCAGCCAAAGGACCCTCAGACTTGGAAGCAGGAAACTTGTGTTAGATTATTTACCAATTTGTGAACTAATGTGTATTCTTTGGTAAGTTAGTTTTCCTTTTGGAGACTTAGTTTCCTCATCTGTAAGATAGTAACATGTTGGAATAGGTGATCACTGTGGTCTATTTCAGCTTTAAGATTCAGTGTTTTAGGGGTGGCTAGGTGGCACAATGGGTACAGCACTGGCCCTGGAGTCAAGAGGACCTGAGTCCAAATCCCACCTCAGATGCTTGACACTTCCTAGTTGTGTGACCCTGGGCAAGTCACTTAAGCCCAATTGCCTCACCCCCCCCCCCCCAAAAAAGGATTCAGTGTTTTAATATCTTGTTTGCTAAAGACCATTTCCAAGTCCAACATTCTCTTTTATTTGTTCTGCAGTTTGAGATAATTTCCAGTCCTAACTTTGTATGATTCTGTGATTCAGAATTTTAAATATAAAATCCCTTTATGTGTATTAGAACTAGGAGGTCACCTCTGAAATGTTAAAGAAGTAAATATAAGCATGTAGTAAATTAAGAAATTTGTTCCCCCCAAAAGATGGTACAGGCTGGATGTATAAATCAGTTCTGAAAGTGTTTTGATAACCTTGATGGTGCTAGGAATATTGAACTATATACCATACTTTTTGAAGTTGACATCATATAGCCCAATTGTACAGTCCTCTGGTTCCACGGTTAGAGATGAATTTATTATTGGCTATAAGTCTACTTGATTTAGAGTTAAAAGGCCTCTGATTTCTCTTCCAACTCTGATGTCCTGTGACCTGAGTTTCATTCCTAGCTCTGACACTTTGAACACAAAGAATACAACAGAATGTCAGAGCAAAGACCCTGTAGAGTTCATTTCACTCCCCTTTCTCCCACTCCTATTTTATTGATTAGGGAACTCCTTTCTCTCCAGAAGGTGAACTAATTTGCCTAAAATCAGACAATAATAACAGAGCTGAGATAGAAACTTAGGTCTTCTGACTTCAAATCTAGTATGCATAATAATGTCACAGTAGTGTGGTTATGAGCAGATCATTTAACTTCTCTTCACCCTCAGTTCCGCAATTTGTGAAATAGAATATAATGATATGCTACCTGATAGGATTGTAATGAAGAAAATATTTTGTAAGCCTTAAAGCACTATATAAATGAGTTATTATTAGCCATAACCAGTATGTTGTCTTATGTGTGTTTATGTGTTCTGACATTGTTTTCTAAGGTCACTTAAAATTTTAACATTCATACAAGATCCATTCTATTAATCTGTGTTCTAAGGTCCTTCCCAACTCTAACGTGCTATAGCTGCCCTCAGCAGCACATTGGAAACATTTTACCATGAATTCTTATTTCTGTTCAAATTCAAATTTTAAAATCCATGTAGAGATTCACATAGGAAGGTGAGTTTAGGGGATTTGCAAAATATGCGACTGTATAACAAAAGATTAAATTGATTTGTTACATGTGCATTTAGCTACAATTCATTTTAATTGTCTGTATGAAGTTAAAAAGTATTAGTGTCAGATAAAGATTCATCACCACAGTATGATTTAAAGCCAGGGCTATAGAAAGCAGGCATGTGCTCTGGCAGATGTTTATATAAGACGCTGTCTCTTCTGACAGCAGTTAAAAAGTATGGTTGTAGTAATCAAATTGTGGTGTAACGACTCTGAGGCTAGGGCCAGATTGAATTAAAATAGATATAAGATTTATGAATAGCAATAGCTGTGATAAAATTTCACTACCTTCTTCAACAGGAAGGACTTTTTCCAGAGTGGGAAGAAGAAAATCCAGTAACCACTTGGCTAAAACTGTGGCTTTGTTGACTTTTATCTTTCTTTCTTAAATATTACCTCAAAATATAATTTTTTTCTGCCTAATAACTTTTTTTCTTGCTATTTTACTGCATTAAATCCCAGGCTGTTAAATATTTAAAAATATGTAGTTCATTAAAAAAAAACATTTAATTAAGTACTTATCATGTATTAGGATGAGAAATTATAAGATCTGCCTTCAATCATTGAGAGTAAAATTGTGTTCTAGAAAAAAGTTATATGCAAGTTTAGCATATGACATTTACATCTTGCTTTAAGTAGAGATCTTCAGGAATTCATAGGAATTAGAACTGGAAGAAGCCATTCCTTTATTTTAAAAAAAGTTTTGTTTTGATGCATTTTGCTTTATATTTATATTCATTTTGATTTGTAATCATCATTTCCTCCCATGTTTTCCAAAATAGTTGGGCAAAGCCCAGCGATAAGGGGAAAGAGGGTCCTTCCTTATTTCTTCTCTTATCAACCCCCTTAGGAAGAGAAAATGACTCTAGGCCCAAGATTATATAAGTAGCCAAGCTGGTATTTGAATCCAGATTCTCTAGCTCCAAATTAGTGGGCTTTTTCCCATTGTAACTCACTATATTAAGTCTTGAGTTACTCCAAGATTTATATCCTATCCTTCAAAAAAGTGGATCTTGTAGGGCAAGATTTATTTTCTCTTAATAATATATACTCACTGGAGACATACCTGATGTGTTCATGCTAAAGAGAAAAACTTAAGTAGGAGGAGCAATGTATATTATAGGAAAGAACACAGGCCCTGATGGTCAGGAACCCTATCTCTTAGGTGACCTTGGGCACATCTCTTCACTCTTGTGCTTCAGTTTTCTGATTTGTTGAAATGAAAGAGGTAGGCAGGACTGAAATAATTCACCTTTATATCATACTTTAATGTTTATAGAATTATTTTGCAGCAACCCAACAATCCCCATTTTGAAGCTGACAGAACTTAAGATTAAAGAGAAGTATCTTCCAGTCACCTAAGTATTTTGCCTCCATGAGGTCTCTTCTAACTCTATAAAGATTGGTGTTCTATTGTCCCTTCTAGGTCTAAAACTCTAAGTTCTTTTTCTTTTTTCATTTTTTAAAATAGTATTTTATTTTTTCTAGTTACAGTAAAGACAATTTTTTAACATTCATTTTTTATAAAATTTTGAGTTCTAAGTTTTCCCTTTCTTTCCGCTTTCCCTTTCCTAAAACGGTAAGCAGTTTGATATAGCTTATATATATGCTATCATGTAAAATGTTTTTCCTTATTAGTCGTGTTATGAAAGAAGAAATAAAAAAAAAGGAAAAAAAACCACAAAAAACATAAAGTGAAAATAGTATGCTTCAATCTATGTTCAGACTCCCATTAGTTCTTTCCCTGGATGTGGATAACATTTTGCTTCATGAGTCTTTTGGAATTGTCTTGAATCATTGTATTGCTGAGAAGAGCTCAGTCAATCATAACTGATCTCACAATGTTACTGTAAAATTCTAAATTTTTTATTCAAATGTCGTTTCATGTCTAACAATTTGTGTTCTGAAGCTCCTATTTTTAACAATTTCTGATTCTTGACTAAAAATATTTATTACTTTAGGGAGAGTCATAAAATTGTTCCTTAAGGTATCATTTATCACTACCATGTCAGCTCCTGGCTACCTAGTTAAGGTTTACAAAGAGCTTATCTCACAATACTCTAATGTGAACAACCCAAGAATTGTGATCCCCATTTTATAGATGAAGAAACTGAAGCTCTGAGAGGTTAAAACACATGCCCATAAGCCTGTAGGTAGTAAATGTATGAGGTGGTTTTGAATTGAATCCTGATTCTAAGTCCAGCACTGTTTCTACTATGACATATGGTGGCAATGTTCTGATAACTTGTCTATATTCATTTAATGGGAGAGCTGTACACTTGGAGTTAAGCGACTGGAGACTCTGCTGTTTTGTGGTCTTGAGGCAAATCTCATCTCTACTTTGAGACTATGTTTCCTCCACTCTACAATCAGAATAATACTATGTGTGTTATATAATAATTACATACATTTCTTTGAGGAAAGCTCTTGGTAAACTATAAAGCACTGTACAGAAATAAATATAAATGGTTATCACGGTTATTACTTAAAGCTTTTTTAAATGTCTCAACATAGTGAAACATGCTAGATTCTTTACAAAGAAAAGGAACCCCCAAATCCTCCTTTCTAGAATACTATAATAGAAGTCTATCACAGTGACAGGGATAGAAAAATACAGAACACATGTGTGAGCACAGAAGAAATATTCAACCAGTGTAGGAGTGGACAGTAAACTATTTATTGCTTGTGCAAGTCAAGGTAACTTGGCATCTGCAGTTTCAGTTAAAATTGATTTTGGAAAAAATCCAGACTCATTTTTTTATCTAGGACCCTAAGTCTCTCTCTTATTCTTTTACTCTTCAGTATTGCCACTGGGCCTCATTTCTCATGAGTTCAAGACAAATGTTGTCTTTCTTCTGTTCAAGGTTGGCCAATAATGTTTTCTGAGCCAAGTGTGATTCACTGTTGGATGGTATCATTTCACTCCTACCCCATCCTCCTAAGCAGACTCTTACCCTTCTTGTAAGGAGAAGAATGGTCATTTAGTGTGTAGATCTGAGCATACAACACTGCCTTAGGAAGCTGGGGACTAAACCTCATTAAAATAGTAGTGATTACTGTTCTCTTATGTTTACATGCTTAAGTATTGCATTTGTGGGATGCTGGGAGTCCTTTGTGTGTGAGTGAGGGAGAAAATGTATTGTCTAAGAAATGGAGAGAATGTGTAAAATACATGTGAGAAAAAATGGAGAAAAAAGATGTTATGTATGAGAGAGAATGGAAAGAGAAGAGAGAAAGTGTGAGTAGAGAGGAGGAGGCAGAGAGAAGGTGTGTTCTGAGGTTGGGGGAAGGGAGAGGAGAAAAAGGAAAGAGGAATGTTGATATATGAAAGAGAAAAGATAAAGGAGAGATGTGTTGCATGTGAAAAGAGGAGAGAAGGTGCATGAAGAGAGGAAGGGAGAAAACCTGTGAGAAGAGAAAGGAAGGAGAACTTAGGGGAAAGCAATTATGGGGAAAGTGTATGGAATTGGGGGAAAGGGAAAGGGAAGAGAAAATGAGTAGGTAGGAGAGAAAACATGCCTGCATGTATGCTGAAGGAGGGTAGTGAGTATGTCCTGCTAGAGAGAGAGGAGGGAGAAAAGGGACTGTGTTGGGACATGAGAGGGAGCCAGAAAAATGAGTTGGGGTAGAAAAGAGAGTGTAGGGGTGCAGCAGAGAACACAGGACATGTTAGGGCTGAGAAAATGGAGGGGTAAAAGAATGTATTAGGAGCGATGGAGAAGAGGAGGGAGAAAATGGGGGGGGTTGAGAGAAAATTAAAAAGGGGGTTGTGCCAATGTGAATATATAAGAGAAGACAGTGGGGCCTGGGGTTGGGAGTGGAGAGGGGCCAAGGGGATACATTTGTATTTTTCTGCAGGCTTTCCCTCACCTCAAAAAGTAGTGTTTACAGATACGGAAGCTGTGTGCTAATGAAGTCTCCATGTTCATTTGATTTCCTTTGGGATACAGTCTAGCAACAAAGGCAACCTTAGAGAAAATAACTTTGAGAAAAATGGTACTTTCACTAAAGGCAATTGTAATGATCTTGATCTGGGGTTCCCCCCCTCATTTTTGAAGGACTGAACGTTATGACTGATTATTGTGCTTGGTCTAACATGCTATTGAATATTTAAAAAAAAACACATTTTTCATATTCAATTAGATATACAGAGAAAAATGTTAAGATGTAATTTTGATCTTTAAATGCAGTTATGTAGAACTCGAAACGGATATTATCTCTTTAAATGAGACAGCAAGAATAGGTCTGTTGACCATGAATAATTTTTGTCAGTTTTCCTAGCCCGGCAGATCCTTCATTAAGCGTTCAGCATTAAATTAAAATAGAACCAGTTTCCAATAGTAATTAACTTGAGTATATTGGGAGGCTATTATTCACATTAAAGTAACCTTTTAATAGCTGTGCCTTTAACTTCACTGCAGGTAATGACTTTAAAGAGCACTTATTAAAAGAGAAATGGTAATGAGCTTTAATAAAGCAGAACAACTTGAAAATTAAGAACCATTTTCTATGGAAAAGGATGTATAGGTGTGACTTAGATATTACATTAATGGTACTAATAATTCTTTATCTAGTCTCATAACATTAGTGGTGATTGCAAAAGGGACAATTGTATTGCAAAAATTCATTTTGCCATTTTGGGAAAAATAATGTGCTAAAGTAAAGTAGATTTTTCCATAAAGTGTCTCCTTCCCACCCAAGGAACCTTATGCCATATTGGTCAAATATAAACTGCCCCTAAATATAGGCCACTCCTTTAAAATGAAATCTCTTTGAAGCAGAAAAAAAAATATGGGCAAACAGAGAGAAATAATTATACAAAGTTATTTTGTTTTTCAAGGTTCCATAATTTCACTGGTGTGGTTATTCCTTCTACTGACACAGATCAGAGCCCTTCTAAGTCTTAATAAATGGTCTTGGTAAGTTCATGGGCTCATCATCATAATTTGCATTTAGGTATCATTTCAAGGATTGTATTATCCTCATGACAAATGAGGAACAGAATCTCAGATGAAATGACTTTCCTAGTGTCACATAGCTGGTGTCAAGAGACAGGATTCGAACCCAGCTCTCCTGGACTTTTTACAATTTTTTTTTATAAAGTAACAGATTCCTACAATTTTAGAACTGGAAGAGATCAGAAAACCTCTGGTTCGGTTTGTACTTGAACAGACAATTCCTTTTAAACATCTGATGAGTGATCATCTAGCCATTGCTTGAAGATCTACAGTGATGTGAAACTTTGTGCTTTTTGAGGCAAATGATTCACCTTCTGGGCAGCTCTGATTGTAGAACCTTTTTCCTCACATGGGGCTGAAACCTGACTTTCTGTAAGTGGTGTTTGAGTATAGTAGATCAGGGCTTGGCCACATTATGGAGGTTTGGGTGCCCTTCCAGGAATAGCGGGAAGAAGACGAGGTGAGAGAGACAGCTTTATCAATAGTTCTTCCTTTCACTGGCCTTCTCCTTCTATGTTCCTAATACAGAAGATGCAGGGGCCTTTTTGCACTAGTAATCAATCTTCTTTTCTTTCCTTGGGCAGGAAAAAAGATTCCTGATGGCTCATCCTCTAGTGACATTACACAAAATTTCTCTATTTAAAAATACATATCCAGCCAAAGTTAAATAGCTGGAGAGGAGTGTTAGGAACCTGTGAGCATAGTCTGGAGTTGTCCCAAGGGCCAAGGTTTGGGACCCTACACTTGTGCTGTGTGGTAGCCACATTCAAGTAGAGGAAAATGAACCCAGCCATATTAAAGCCATTTGGAGCCTACATAGAGGTCTTATTGAAATTTTTATGCATGCTAGATTTGAGGGAAAAGCAGGTCCTGTTATCAGACTGATACAATTATTCAATTAGAGGAGTCTCCTAAAAATGATAATTTTAATGTCTTAAGACCCTCTTCTTTAAATGGAAAGAACCTTAGAAATCATCTAGTCTGGGTGTTCTTAACCATTTTTCTTTTCTAGGCCTTTTTGGCATTCCAGAAAAGCCTATTAACCTCTTCTAAGAGTAAGGACGTGTATTACAGTTGTTATTTATGTAATGTTATATAAATGCATAAAATAAGATGCATAGGATTACAAAGGAACCAAATTATATTGAAATAAAAGTGTAATTTTTTTCCATCCAAATTCATGGGCTACCTGAAATATATCTTTGGACTCCTCAAGGGGTCTCCATATTAAGAACCCCTGATATAGTCCAACGCTCTTACTTTACAAAAGCTGAAACTGTAGCCCAAAGAGTCACTATGACTTGCCCAAGATCACCTAATGAGTTGGTGAGTGCCAGAACCTAGCTCTCTTGATTCTCAGTTAGGTGCTTTTCCCTTATCCTATCCTGAGTGTCTTTCCCATGTAACATCATGGAGCTAATGTGCTATAGAGAGCTGGGACTGGAACTCATGTTTCTTTAATCTCTATTCTTTGTACCATGTGTTCTCTAGGATCCTAGATAATCTTGACCATTTTTAGAATGGAAACATGACATGGGAGTTGATGGATTCATTCATAAAATATCATTATTCCCCTGGAAACCATTTTCCAGTGAATATTTTTGTTGAAAAGCTACTTGCCCCCATGTTTATCTTGTCAACCATGGGCTTATGGTGGGCTGTTTGTTGTGCCAAAGACCGGACTAAGTTCAGAAAGTCTTATCAACATGTTGGCCTCGGGATGAGGGGGTGAATTATTCTGGCTATATACTTACTCTTTAAGATCATCTACTAAATGACTTCGAGGCTGCTATCTATGTTCTTTTAGAATCAGAATCTCAGAATTCCTGCAAAGTCCTTTATATTCCTTATCCCATTTGAGTTTCACAACCACCCTGTCAGGTGGACAGTCTGTTTTACAGATGACGAAACTGAGACTCAGAGATTGAATGATTTCCCCAGTGTTACACAGTTAGTGTTTGAAGCAGGATTCAAACCCAGGTTTTTCTTGCTCCAAGTACAGTATACTATCTAGTAGTAGTAGTAGTAGTAGTAGTAGTAGTAGTAGTAGTAGTAGTAGTGGTGGTAGTAGTAGTAGTAGTAGTAGATAGTAACAGCTAGCATTTATATAGCTCCTGCTATGTGACAGGCACCATTAAATGCTTTACAGATATTTCATTTGATCATCACAGTAACCCTGGGAGTCGGGTGATATTATGATCCCTATTTTATAGTTGAGGAAATTGAGACAGAGGTAAAGTGATTTGCCTAGGGTCACAATGATTAAGTGTCTGAGATCAAATTTGAACTCAGGTACTTCTGACTTCAGGCCCAGTACTCCATCTACCTAACTGCCTCTCCCAAGTATAGCTGCTTTAACCAAGATAGGCACTCATTTTTACTATGCAAGGGAGTCATTTGGATGGGATTCATGGGAAGTATCAATTCTTCTCAAGGTTTGAGAACAAATCTCAACACAGTAGGAAGTCAGTTCTCTAATTTTAGTTAAATTAAATATTCAAAAAAACATTGCACATTGTAGAAAGTATTCCTGGCTGGAGGTGGAGATGGCAGCTTGGTAAGACTTGTAAGAACTTCTGCATTGTTGGCATAACATTCAAGAACCCAGGGTCATGTCTGTGCTGCAATGAGTCATCAGTGAGAGTCTTTGATTTGCTTTAAGAGTTTGATAAGCACATGGTATGTGATTAATATTGAGCTGTATTTTTTTACTCTTAACCCTCTTTCACTTCTTACATCCAGTCAGGGACTCCTATCCATTATACCCCTGTTTTGTTTTTTTTTTGCTCCTCTATTCCTCATACCACCACCCTCAGATAAACCTAGAATACTGCAGTGACCTCCTTTCTTCCCACCTCCACTTTTTTTCCCCTCTTCTTCATCTTTGCACCACTACCTGATTCATCTGACCAGTGCACAGAATTGATTGTTACTTCTGCCCATTTTGACCACCTACACAGACTTCTTCTTGCCTACTGGATAAATTTTAAAATCCTAGTCTGACATTTAAGGTCCTTCAACAACAGTGACAAGCAATTAATCTCCTATTATGTGTAAAGTGATGTGTTTGGTATTAGGAATATAAAGACATGTCATTTTTTTATTTTGTTTTGTTTTGTTTGCCTTTTGGTGAGGCAGTTGGGGTTAAGTGACTTGCCCAGAGTCACACAGCTGGTAAGTGTCATGGGTCTGAGGCCAGATTTAAACTCAGGTCCTCCTGACTCCAAGGCTGGAGCTCTATCTACTGCACCACCTAGCTGCCCCCTAAAAGTGGAGGTCATACTCCTGTGGGACATGGCTGAACTGGTCAGGATCTATAGTAATTCCTAAGTTGTTTTTTTTTTCCTTTTGGTGAGGCAGTGAGGTTTAAGTGACTTGCCTAGGGTCACACAGCTAGTGAGTATCATGTGTCTGAGTTCAGATTTGAATTCAGGTCCTCCTGACTCCAGTGCTGGTGCTCTATCCACCGTGCCATCTAGCTGCCCCAAGACATGTCTTTTTTAAAACTTAAGTTGCTTAATGGGTTCCTTGTGCACTATCAGTCTTTTAAAACTACTCTCCATTTTCTTTCTCATAGAATTATTTTGTTCATGTCCTGAAGAATTTCTTATCACTCCTGAACTTATTTTCCTGCTAGACTTTTAGTCTATGGATTCTTATCTGTCCTTTTTTTTAAGCCCTTTTAAATCTAGGTTATATATATCAGACTATTTCCAGCTATCTTCTTTTCCTTTATCAGACATTGTAAGATGGAATGGAGACTTCCCCTCAAAGTTCTGTCATTTCCACACCAACAACCAGTTCTTCCATCTTGATAAGAATCAAATTCAGGGGGAAATATCCTTTTCTTACTCCCTTCATTTTTAAAGTCAGGAAATTATTAGCTGTTTTGCATTTGCCAGAGAGACAGCTCCAGCAAATGTTTGGATGGTCCAATCTCCCATCATGATTATATCCTGTTTCTGTTCCAGGATTGTGATCATTCCTCAGGGTAATTTCTTCTTTCTGTCCAGGTGGATTGTAGTATGTTCCTGTGGCATTAACACTTCTGTTTCTTCCTCCGTTGATCTTCACCCAAATGTAGTTCCTGGATTTCCTCACGGGAGTTAATTCTACTTATTTCCCCAAGTGCCTCGCACGTATCTTTTTTCTTTTAAATAAGGTATATCCTTCCAGGTCCATATTCCAATCTCAGTCTTTAGTTTGGTATTTAAAGCCCTTCATACAATACAAAAAGTAGGCTCCAGTTCCAACTTTTCCAGGTTTTATTGCACATTGTTCTTCATGTGTTCTCTATGTGTTCTCTATGACTTTTTTATAAACTGTCCCCTATGCAGTGTAAGAGTGCAAGAGAAATAATCCCATCCTGTTTAGCCCTATAACTTTGTCAGATTTGAGCACATCTCCATTGCTCACCTAATGTGAATAAGGCCTGGACAATTTGAACCAATCAAATACATTTCAGCTAGGTGTGACAGGAAGTTTGTTATAGTTGGGTGAGAGACTTGATAATGTCCTTTGTAGCCATGTGTAAAACCAGGGAAATGGTTCTTAGAAAGTCAAGGATCTGGCATCAAAGAGGGGAAAGGAGAGGGTGTAGAGCTCCAGCCCACGTCCTCATTCTGTTCCCCCAAGGAATGTCCTGGCTATCTCCCTTGAATAACTGATGGCAGTGTCCACAAGGACAGAGTGGATGAAATTACGAAAGCAGATTCCAGGCTTCGCAAAGAGTCTAGCAGAAAACTTACACCATAACTAAGCAGAACATCTTGATGTCTCCAGCAAAAGGACTTAGAGGCTTTGCAACTTGTATTTGCTAAATCTGAGCCCATTTTCTTCCAAATTCTATATGTATTTATGGGAGAATGTGTCACAGATTTTGGGGGATGATTTATACCCATTGTTCTTATTATACCAACTGAGTAAATACCCTTTTCTGAAAGCTAGTTGAGTGACTGTGACTAATTTATATCTATGATAATCATGTCAGGAAGTACATAAGTAGGGTCTCATGAGCCAGAACATCAATAAGACAGTCCTCTGCACCTCAGGACTGCTCCCATGCTCTGGAAACCTTGCAAATCCATGTGATTTGTGAGTTGAGATAATAGCTCCTGAACAGATGCCACATCCACAATGCACTCCTTACTCATCTCTATTGCTTCCACTGGCTTCCTTCAAGGTTTAGCTCAAGTGCTACCTCCTATACGAGGCATGTTCCAAACCCCCTTGTTGCTCTTACCTTTGCCTCTTTTCCCTTGAGTTACTTAATATTTAATTTGTGTAATAGATAAAGGGCCTTGAAATCAGGAAGACAGAACCATGTTCAAGTCCTCTGCCTGGCATGACCAGTTGAGTGATACTGGACAAGACCATCCCCTAAGACTCAGTCGTGGGCAGAGCAGGTGCAGACCTGTTTTGATAGAGGGAGTTTTCTCAGTGGGAGTTCAGTGAAATCACAGGTCTGATAAAAAAAATTTTAAAAACTTGATTTACATTTTGTATTTACTTATCTGTGTACACGTTATTTTTTTTTTAACCTATAAATGTAAGCTCCTTGAAGGCAGAGCCTGCTTAGTTCTTCTCTTTATGTCCACAGGCACTAAAATCATGCCTGGCCATGTTGACATCAAATTCTTCTTGCGCTAATGATTGGATTTTATCTCACCAAGTATCTTTTATACTAAATTTGCCTCCTGGCTTAGGATCTTGGATTCTTCTTGCCTGTTACTTGTACTTTGTGCTTTTATGTGAAACTCTCTGAGGCTGTGGGTTTTACTACTGCCTCCTTTCTTAAATTTGTGTCCTGTGAATCTTGGAATGCTTTGACTGTTATTCTTCCTATATTGTAGTTCCTTTCTTTGAAGTTGTGGTTCAGAAATTCAAATCCTATCTCAGATACCATCTTTTCAGTGAGTTTTTTGCTTCCCAGTTCTAGCTTTATCTTTTGAAATCTTTACCTTGCTTAGTATTGGGGATAGAAACTCCACTTTTCTACTTATGTTCTTATTGTATTCTACTTACGTTCTTACAGTATACAGTATATGTTTAATAAATATTTGTAGATTCATGATTATATTCTATTTCATATTTCAGCTGTTGTCAAGTTATAGTACAAAGTGTCCCTACATTCTTAGCGCAGTTTTGAGCTTTAATAGCCTCAATAGTAAAGCTTTAATGGTTTTAATAGCTTAAACACTAAGACTACTGAACATACATATTTGCATATGTATCATATCCCTTTTTTATTGTAAGCCCTGGGAGGTGTCAGGGCTTATGCCTTAGATAAACTTTGTATTCCATCATGTAGTGTACTGCTTTGTACATCACTTACTTCACAAAATAGCTTCTATTTAACCATTTTGGATATTCTTTCCCAGCCACAGAAATCCCATTCTGTCCAGTCTTAAGTGGTCTTTAATGAGTGGCAGTGGCCAAAAAAAGTTCCTCACTTGGTGCTCAACCATTTGGTGATGAACCTCACTGACTTTAGCTAAGCTAAGTCCTTGAGCAGTAGAATCTGTCTCTTCCTATATTCAAGGCCCTTCTAGCTTTTTAGGAGCTTGTGCTCCACTGGCATTAAACCTTTGAGAAGCCAGAGTCATCTGGACACCCCAAGGAAGACTTAGAAGATGGCTTTGGAGGTCGTAGTCATTGTGGAATGAATTTTGAAAGAGCCAGAAGCTCTTTTGTTTGCTAGAATTCAAATTTCACTTACACATGGATCCCTGATTTCATTAATGTGTTTCCTCCAGTTGTACATATGGCAACCCCTCTATGCCTTTCTATTCATTCTTACTTTTTACTTTCTGTAAATTCTCTATAGAACAACCACCCAACACTCTGGAAGCCTTTCTCTGGTTCTTTTAATATCTTAGTATATCATTGTAGCTCTTGGGCTGTCCATCTGTTATCTAGAATTCTTGCTACTTAACTGGTCCATTCTAATAATGTATTTCCTCAGTTTCCTCATCTGTCAAGTGATGTTACAGAACCCCTTCAGCTCTGATACTATGTCTTTTCTGTTGCCTTTTGGGTTATATGCAGTTTTCAATCTCCCAAGATTGTGGTATTTCATGACACAAAGCCACGTGTTATCACCAGAAGTTACTAGCATTAAATTGATGGGCTTCTGTGATAGTAAGCAGCTTGGATTCATCCTCGGAGTTTCAGTTATTTGTCAGATATTCAGTAGTTTGCAAATTCTTACTGTTAGTATTGCAGAATCACCCAGACTTTCTGTGATGTGTTCCTTTCTATATAGGGTTATTCCCAGTGATATTCTTCACTATTTTTTTTGAAATGGAGCCTATGATGAAATGAGTCTTTTCATTTCTGCTGTTTTCACCATCTACTACTGTAGCTGAAGCCATTTGAGGAGACAGTGAGGTGGTTTGAAACAAAATACTGTTGTTCTCTCAGTGACACAGTGTATATGTCTTACCTTCTTCAGTGGTCTTAAAGGGTAATTTCTCTCTATTTTTCTCATGTCAGAATGATAGTGGAACATAGGTGAGAGTTAGCAGGTAATAACTTTAATTTTGGGAAGATAGAGGTGATTTGTATAGACCAGCATTTGGACTTGACTAGAAGAAAGGATGTTCTCTGCAGAAAAAGTGTTTAAGTATTAAAGTGAGACTGCATGGGGTAAGTGGAAAGAGCACTAGGTTTAAGACTCAGCTCAGATACTAAGGTGCTCATCTCCAAAATGATAATAATGATTGATACTTGTGCCATCTGCCTAGCAGAACTTTTGTGAGAAAAACACTCTGTAAACTGTAAAGTGTTAACTATTTGAATATGAGCTCCAAGAGACAGTGTGGTATAGTGGCAATAGCATTGGAGACCTGGATTCAGATCCTGATTCTGACAGTTATGAGCTGTGGGGATATCGGGTAGTCACCCCATCTTTCTATGCCTCAGTTTCACCATTGGTAAAATGCAATTAATAGCACATGTACTACATACCTCACAAGGTTGTTGTGAACATAGTGGTTTTTAAACTTTGTATGAAATAAATGGGGCATAAAGACTACTAATGCCTGTGTCACCTTGGGCAAGTCACTTCTCCTTTGTGGCCCACAATTTTCTCATATAAAAATTAGAGACTACATGACTTTTTAGTTACCTTCCAGTTTTTTATCTTCTTATTTCATTTACTTTAATTATTCTTGACCAAAATATCAGGACAAATCATAGAAGAAACTCACATCATACTTTATCTTAAGAACATTCAATATTTTTCCTTTTAAGGTTGCCCAGTTTAGCCACAGAAAGTACATCTTTACTATACAATGTCTTTTTAGTGGGGAGGGGTAGTGGTGGGTTGGGATGGGCAAAGAAGGGGATAGGGTTATAAATGTCAAAAAAGAAATAGAAGTGCAATTGTTTCAGTGTACAGTGCTTCTCACCCCTGCCTCCACTTTGTTTAAAAAAAAATTTAGTTGTTCCATGACCCTCATCTTCAGTACTTCAAATGACCCGTTATTTCATTGGTATCTAGGTACTTCTTCCAGTAGGGCAGATGACAGTCTTTTCTTACAGTAAGAAATGGTGTTAATGGTTTCCTGTGGCCAAAATACTTCATCTTGGTAATTGATCTTCTGGTGATTTTCCTCTATACTCCTAGGCTTGGTAAAGAGGTACCTTTACAGCTTGGTAGATTGTACCAAAGCTTGTGTTCCATTGCCCTAGCTTTTCAGAACCGAGTATTTTCTCCGAATCATGGCAAGGCATAGAACAAGGGGTTTGTAATAGAAAATACCCTTGCACATCTAAATTTGATACCAAGTATATTAGTTATTGCTAAATTCATTATTATACTTTCATAATACTAGCTTAGCCCCTATTTCAAAAGCCTTATCTACAGTGGCTGTAGAAATTGTTTTTATGTTTAAGAACAGGGAAGCTCAGACTTAAAACTTTCCTTTTATGAAATACTTCTCCATTCGAAGTCAAAAAGTGTGTGAGTTTAAGTTTGAACTATTAGTATCTATGAGATAAACTATAAAGAAATAAAAAGGAGATGGGAAAAATACATTTCTTGATAGAACTGTCTTAACTTATTTTGTGGGGAGAAAACCCGAGTTTGAAGAGAGTGTTAAAAGTCAGGACTTGAGACACTTAAGAGATTTTTTCTCTATCATGAGTGGGGGTGATCTCAAGAAGATAGATATATTTTCTTTCTTTCTTCCTTCCTTCCTTCCTTCCTTTCCGTCTTTCCGTCTTTCCTAGGCAATGGGGTTAAGTGACTTGCCCAGGTTCACACAGCCAGTAAGTGTTATGTGTCTGAGGCCGTATTTGAACTCCGGTCTTCCTGAATCCAGGGCTGATGCTCTGTCCACTGTGCCATCTAGCTGCCCTGATACATTTTCTTTCTTTGTGAAACAACTTTAACATTTATCTTGTGAATAGGGTGAAGACAGTTTGTTATCCTGAAGGGACTGAATGGTGTGGAATTGTGTTCTCAGAAATGAAGAGAAGTTATCAATACTGTTACAGTGAGAGCTTGAGATGATTCTGGCTTTGATCCTTTTCACAGCTAAAAATAGCTTAAGTTATTTTCTTTTGATTATGTTAATATGTTAAAAATTATAGAATCAGCAACTTGAATATTGAGTTAATTTTGGGAGATTAGGAGCTTTGGTATTTACACGGTAATGAACAACTGATTACGGGGAAGAAGTTTCTCCAGTTTATTAAATAATATCTAAACTGGGGTGGAGGCTTAGACCTAACTGATTAATTAATGAGAAAGAGGTTTTCAGAAAAACATCCAAAATACTCCTCGATTGCACTGGAATTTGGGAGGATGAGAATGAATATGGTAATGAGCCAAGTAGCAGTCTAAAGGGTGGTTCAACAAATAAGGTTGGTGGTCCTTCCAACCTTGTTACAAGAGGGGTTGTGTCACCAATAACCCTGTTATACACTAGCAGTGGTTTACATTTTTGTAGTGTTTGCCTCGCAGCAGTCTTCAAGGTCAGTAGTATAAGGGTGTTTGACCTAATACTTTCCAGATAAGGAGATTGTGATGTGATTTGTTTAGTGTGAAACAGCTTAATAAATAGCAGCTGGAATTTAAACCCAGGTCCCCCACTCCCACATCAGGACTTTTCTCACTACATTTTCACTCTCCCTTAGAAACTTGTTTTTAAACCCTAGGAAGGGAGGAGGGTGGTGAGGGAGAAGTTGGGGATGACTTTGAAATGAGAGAACTTTCTATTATATTTATCTGTCTGGAGGCAATAAATCTATTTCAGCAGATTAAATACAGACTTCTTTATAAAGCCTTGTTTTCTCAAACCTCTTATCAGCGGCACTTGGCAGTAATCACACCTAAGGAAACTTGTAATTTTCCTCAAGGAGGTGACACTGACAGTATTAAAAATGAAGGAACCCCCCCGAAAAGCAAGTTCATTACAAATTAACAGTGGTCTTAGCATAGCAGTGGGCTAAGGCGTGTCAAGGAGCGATATGGATAAAGAAACCCAGCATTTTAAACTGTCAGAGCTGGGAGCCTGGCTAGCCTTGGAACAAATTAATCACATATTGTCAGCACAAAGTTGCATCAAATTAACACATCGGATTCCAGCATATTAATGTTAGAATGCTTTTACCTGATTATTACTGCAAACCATTGCCACTCTTTGAATGCAAAGATATAATTAAATTGCTAAATAGAAAGTGCATATAATATCTCTACATGCATTTAGGATGCATGAGCTGAAAAGTGCACATCCTATCAAGTGACAGATTCTGTTTAGAGGGTGGGGGGAGAGAACTTTACTTTTTCTCCTCTTTATTTACTTAGGAGTACTAGAATATGAAATTAGACAGTTAGTTATGTTATTCATATCCCATACTAGTTAGATGAAATACAGTTTAATTGAACTGATTTGCAACACTGGCTAGGGACATAATTACCTCTGCATTTTCCTGGCTCAGTCAGGGAAGCATGGTGTACAGCAGTTCTTGGTTACAAAATCATCTCTGTTATAAATGATGCTCATTGCAGATCATCCTTTGATGGTGCTCCTGAGAAACCACACTGTTTGGTTTGACAGTTGAACTCAGAATTCATTTAATAAACATTTATTAAATATCAACCGTGTTCAAAATATTTTGCTGGGCCTTGGGAATACATAGATATGACAAAAGTCCTGCTCTCATGAATCTTCCACTCTAATGGTGGGGAAACACCTAGGTTTGAGGTTGGATTTCTCCTTTACCTATTCCATATTTTCCCTTTTACCATATTTATTTGTATACATATGATATTTCCTATCTCCTCTCTCATTAGATATTTTCTTTAACAATTCAATATGTTTAATATCTATAGTTCTCAATAAATGTAATGGTTGATTCAGGCATTTAAAAACTCTTACAATGAGGCTCCAACCTAGGTTTCCAGGTTTGTTATGCATTCCCTTTCAAACATTCACCTTTTGGTTTAGTCAAACTGACCTTCTTACTGTTTGTTATCTATATGCAAGATTCCATGCATGTGCTCCATCTTCACTTGTACAGCCTTTTTTTTTATCTTTAATAGTATTTTATTTTTTCCAATTACATGTAAAGATAGTTTTCAGCATTCACTTTTATAAGATTTTGAGTTCCAAATTTTTTTTTCTCTCCCCACCAAGACGGCATGCAATCTGATATAGGCTATACATGTATAATCATATTGAACATATTTCCACATTAGTCATGTTGTGAAAGAAGATGGAGATTCTTGAGAGCAGAGCCCATGCTTTTTTTTTATCTTGGTATGTCCAGCACCTGGAACTGTGCCTTGAATATAATGGCAGTTTAATGAATATTTGTTAAATTGAAGTGCTTATATAAGTCCATTCTGAGTTCTAGCATTTATTGGGTATTTGACCTTGGGAAAATAATTTCCCTTCTCTTGAATGTTTCCTAAAAACATAGCATAGGGTTTTAGAGCTGTAAGGGACCTTGAAGATATCCTACTCCAACTACCTCATTTTTACATATAAGTAAACAGAGAACCAGAGAAGAGAAGATACTTGTCTAAGTAAGTGACAGAGCTAGAATTCAAACCTAGGTCTTTTGACCCCAAATCCAGACTTTTTTATAAATCCTGTTTTCTTAGACATCTTATCAGCAGCATTTGACAGCCATAGCACCATGTTATGATTCTACTGAAGTACCGTGTTGAAATGGCAATAGTAGTATTTGTCCTGTCTACCTTACAGAGTTATGAAGCTTAGACAATGTAGTGTATTTAATTGTAAAAGCGGTATATAAGTGTCTGCTGTTAGTCTTCTTTAATACTTAAAAAGTTATAACCCTTCTATCCACTTTCTTCTTCTATCTGTCTGA
This sequence comes from Vombatus ursinus, assembly GCF_900497805.2. NCBI lineage: Eukaryota > Metazoa > Chordata > Mammalia > Diprotodontia > Vombatidae > Vombatus > Vombatus ursinus. The sequence continues at coordinate 48,127,960 of NW_020954564.1, read as the reverse complement.
CTACCCTTTTGTGTTAGTTTTTCTTCTCATCCTGTAATTGTGAATATTCTGTAAGGCTTTTTCCTAAGCCCTCTTCTCTTGGTCTTTTACCTTCTCCCTTTACACTCTTCCCCTTGTTAATCCCATCCACTTAATGGGTTCAGTTATCATCTCTACAAAGATGAATCACAAAATATATAGAGTTTCCCGAAATGTCTTTGTGAAGTTTTAAGCTGTTATAACTTAAAATTACTTCTAAGACTAAGACATTAAAGGGATACCCTCTCTCTGTAAAAATCCTTGATCTTGAACTTAGTCTTGTATTTACTACTGCACACCTCCAGTCAGAGTCCAGTCAGCATCTCAGACTCAACATGTTTGACTCATATTTCCCACTTAAACTCAGTCTTTATCCCAACTACTGTTGATGGCACAACCATATTCTCTTGTCACCCAGTTACTGACTTTTCCATATACAATCGGTACCAAATCTTCTTGAGTCTACATCTCATATCATTTATTTATATTATTATTTCATTTATATTACTAATATGCTAGTTCAGGTTCACATCATTTCTCATCTATACCATTAGCTGTTTCTCTAATTTGACATATCATTTCATACTTCCCTACATTTGTGCAGGTTGTCTCCTTTATTTGAAATGTGTGCCTTCCTCAGTTTTGTCTTTCAGATGCTTCTTCAAGGCTCACCCTCCTTTCAAGTTGTGATAGGTCATTGTGTTGTTCAGAGTTAAGTCTTTCAAAGTGCATTATCTTTACAGTATTACTGTCACCTTGTTCTGGTTTTGTTCCCCTCACTTTGTACCATTTCAAATAGTTCTTTCCAGGTTTTTTATGACAATGTCCCCTTTATCATTTCTTATAGCAAAATATTCCATCACATTCATATACTATAACTTGTTTAACTATTCACCAATTGATAGACATCCCCTCAGTTTCCTATTTTTTCTACCACAAAAAGAGCTGCCATGAATTTTTTTTTTTTTTTTACATATGGACCTTTTTCTTCTTTCTTTGATCTCTTTGGGATATAAATCTAGTAGCAGTATTGCTGAGTAAAAAGGTATGCATAGTTTAAAAGCTGTGGGGGCATATTTCCAAATTCCTTTCCAGGATGGTTGGATGACTTCACAGTTCCACCAACAGTGTTTTAATGTACCTGTTGTCCTACATCCCCTCGTGTCATTTTCCATTTTTTGTCATCTTGGGCAATCTGATGAGTGTGAGGTAGTACCTCAGAGTTATTTTAATTTGCATTTCACTAATAGTGATTTAGAGCTTTTTTTTTTTAATTGGCTATTGATAACTTTGATTTCTTCCTCTGAAAAGAACCTATTCATAGACTTTGAACCATTATCAGTTGGGGAATTGCTTTTATTTCTTACAGATTTGACTCAGTTCTCTCTATATTTTAGAAATCAGACCTTTATCAGAGAAATTTGCTGCAAATATTTTTTCCCAGTTTCTTGCTTTTTTTTTCTCTAATATTAGCTGCATTGGTTTTGTTCTTGCAAAAAACCTTTAATTTTATGTAATCAAAACCATCCATTTTAATGCCTGTGAACTTCTCTATTTCTTATTAGGGAATGAACTCTACCCCTGTTAAGTAATTTCTTCCATGCTTCACTAACTTGCTTATGATAACACTTTATATTTAAATCTTACTTCCATTTTGAGCTTAACTTGGCATACAGTGTGAGATGTTGGTTGGTGCCTAGTTTCTACCAGACTACTTCTCAGTTTTCCCAATAATATTTGTCAAATAGTGAGTTTTTCCACAATGGCTGTGATTGGGTTTAACAAACGTTAGGTTACTGTGCTCATTTGCTTCTCCATGTTGTTCACCTAATCTGTTGTACTAATCAACCTCTGTTTCTTTTCCAGAACCAAGCTGTTTCACTAATTACAACTTTGTAGCTTAATTTGAGATTTGGTGCTACTAGGCTCCCTTCCTTCACATTTTTTCATTGATTCCCTTCATATTCTTGACCTTTTCTTCCTCCAGATTAATTTTGTTATCATTTTTTCTAGCTGCATAAATCTTTGCTAGTTTGATATCACACTGAATAAGCAAATTAATTTAAGTAATATTGTCAATTTTATTGTATTGGTATGACCTTCCCATGAGCAGTTAACATTTGATTAAATGATTTTGGAACTGTCTCTATTGTGTGAAGAATGTTTTGTAATTGTGTTCATATATAGTTCCGGTGTGTGTCTTGGCAGGTAGACTCAGAAATATTTCACACTGTAGTTATGGTAATTTGTGTGGATTTATTTTATGTTCTGCAAGTTGTTAATTGTTTTGATTAGGTTTTTACTTGACTCTAGGGTTTTCTAAGTAAACCATCTTATTATCTAAAAAATTATAATTTTATTTCCTCAATGCCTGCCTATGCCTTCTATTTCTTTTTCTTATTACTATGGTTAGCATTTCTTTTTTTTTGTTTTTGTTTGTTTTTTTTTAATTTTTTGGTGAGGCAATTGGGATTAAGTGACTAGTAAGTGTCAAGTGTCTGAGGCCAGATTTGAACTCAGGTCCTCCTGACTGCAAGGCTGGAGCTTTATCCACTGCGCCATCTAGCTGTCCCTATAGTTAGCATTTCTAATACAGTATTGAATTGTAATGGTGATAAGGACATGCTTACATCACTCTCAGTATTATCGTTAGTAAAGCTTTTAGCTTTTCTCTGTTATATATAACGCTTGCTCTTGGATTAGGTGGATACTAATTATTATTTTAAAGAAAGCTGCTTTTATTCTTGTTCTTTCTAGTGTTTTGTTTTGTTTTTTTAATTAACAGGAATAGGTATTTTGTCAAAAAACTTTTTTTTTTATTGGAGCAGCTAGGTGGTGCAGTAGATAGAGCTCTGATCTTGGAGTCAGGAGGACCTGAGTTCAGATATGCCCTCAGACATTTGATACTAACTAGCTGTGTGATCCTGGGCAAGTCACTTAACTCCATTTGCCTCACTAAATAAATAAAATAAAGTTTTTTTATTTTGCCAAAAACTTTTTCTACATCTATTCAAATAGTCATATGATTTTTGTTGTTTTTGTTATAGATATGGTCAATTATTCTTAGAGTTTTCCTAATATTGAACTAGCCCTGCATTCCTGTATAACAACCTAGTCATAGAGTATGATCTTTGTGATATATTGCAGTAATCTCCTTGTTAGTATTTTATTTAAAATTTTTGCATCCATATTCAGTAGGGAAATTAGTTGATAGTTTTCTTTCTCCATTTTGACTCTACCTGGTATAGGTATCAAGACCATATTTGTCTCATAGAAAGAATTTGATAAGACTCGGTCTTTATTTTTTCAGATAATTACTGTAGTGTTGGAATTAATTGTTCTTTAAATGTTAGTTAAAATTTTCTTGTAAATGTATCTGATCCTAGGTTTTGTTTTATTTTTCCTTAGGGAGCTCATTTATAATTTGTTTAGTTTCTGTTTCTAATATAGGGTTAAGTATTCTATTTTTTGTTCCATTAATCTGGGCAATGTATATTTGTATAAATATTCATCCATTTCATTTAGATTATCAGTTTTATTGGCATATAATTGGGCAAAATAACTCTTAAAAATTGCATTTACTTTGTCTTCATTTGTTGTGAATTCACCTTTTTCATTTTTGATATTGATAATTTGATTTTCTTCCTTTTTTTTGCTTAAATCAAATTAGCTAATGGTTTATCCATTTTATAAGATTAAAAAAAACTCTTAATTTTATTTATTGATTCATTTTTTTTTCCTTTCAGTTTTATTAATCTCTTTTGATTTTCAGGATTTCTATTTTGGTATTTAATTAGGTGTTTTTATTTTGTTGTTTTTTCTGTTTTTTTTTAATTGCATGCCTAATTAGTTGATGATTTCTTCCTTTTATAGCTGTAAGCAATTAGAGTTATACATTTTTCCTGTGTACTACTTCAGCTGCATTTCACAAATTTTGGTATGTTTTTTCATTGTTGTCATTATCTTTAATGAAATTATTGTTTCTGTGATTTGTTCTTTGACCTACTAGTCCTTTAGGATTAGATTTAGTTTTAAGTTAGTTTTTAATTTATACTCCAAAGGACCTTTATTGGATGTATTTTTTGTTGCATTATGGTAAGAAAAAAACATACTTTTAATACTTGTTTTTCTGCATTTGTTTGTGAGGTTTTGATGCCCTAATATATAGTCAGCTTCTGCTCCTTTCTATTCCCATTCAGTATCTTCGAGAGGTCTAGGATTTCTAACTTTTCTCAAATTCTGTTCAACTCCTTAACTTCTTTCTTGTGTGTTTTATGGTTAGATTTATCTAAATCTGAGAAGGGTAAATTGAGGTTCCACAGTATTATAGTTTTACTCTCTCTTTCCTTTTATACTGTAACTCATTTAACTAAGATCTTGGATGCTTTGCCGTTTGGTTCATATATGTTCAAAATTGATATTAATTCATTATGGTACCTTTTAGCAAAATGTAATTTCCCTTATTATCTCTTTTAATTGCGTCTAGCTTTGCTTTGTCTGAGATTATAATTGCAGTCCCTGCCTTCTTTTTTTTTTTTAAACTTCAGCTGCAGCATAGCAGATTCTGCTTCATCCTCTTGTTTTATGTGTTGATTGTATCAATGCGTTTTAAATATATTTCTTGTAAACAGCCTATTGTGGGATTCTGATTTCTAATCCATTCCACTGTCCTCTTCTATTTTTTTGGGTGAGTTCATCCCATTCACAGTTATGATTACTAACTGTTTATTTCCCTTCATCCCATTCTCTTATACTTATCCTTCTCTTTTTTATCCTGTCCCCTTCTCAAGAGTCTGTTTTCTTTCTGACCACTACCTCCCTCAATTTATCCTGTTTCTTACCCTCCTTGCCTCACAGCTAAGGTTTTGGAACTTGTTTCTTATTCTGTACACAGCTAAAACCCCTCTTACTCAAAACCATTTCTCTTTGCCTTGAAACTATGACTCAGGACTGGGTGATAGGTGACAAAGCTGTTAGCTGGCACCCATTCCTGATCCCAGGGCTGGTTCAGGGGTCCTCTGGGATCTCTATTCGCCCTGGTGCTCAGTCTTAGTCTTCCTTACTGTCCTTGGACTCTGTGATGATTCCTGCCATTGTGGCTACTGCATGTGCTTTTAGACACCCCCCAGACCACTGTCCTCACACCTCCTGTGCTCCCTGTGTCTGTCTTTCTATGCTGGTAAAATGACTCACTGTGACTTTTTTGGGGCGTTTCTGATCAGAATTTGATCTGATGTGTTTTCTGTGTTGTTATAGAGGAGGTTGTGCTGGGTAAAAATGCTGACTCACTCCACCTTGATCTTACCTAGAGGCTAGCTCTCTGTCCATAAGTCCATGCTGTTGAGTACATGATTGCTAGTCAATTACATTTCTCACTTGTGAGTTTCACTTTAATTAAGAATAGTACCTTCAAGTAGTCAAATAGGGCAGAAGAGGCACTGACCTTTGTGCTTGAATTTAGAATACTTAGAGAATGATAAATCTAGAGAGATGATTTATGTAAGTAGATAACATTTATGCAGATAAACAAATCTTCAATTTATACAAATATACAAAGGTGTCTTATGCAAATGTAAAAATATGGAGTGGAGTTTCTTATCCAGGTATTAAGAACTTTCTCATGTTAAGTAGCATTTCAGCCCCTTGAAAAGAGAAGGTGCCACATTGTTTTACGCATTGGAAACTGAGACTTAGAGAGGTTAATTAACTTGCCCAGAGTCACCCAGTTTGTAAGTGGTTGAATCAGGAACTGAACCTAGTTGACTCCTAATAAGTTCGCTGCTCTTTTCATTACATTCACATGTTACCAGTAATTAGAGATCTCTACTAAGCTTGGAATGCAAATGTTACAAATAGTGTAGGAGGCACATACTGTGTGATAAATGATGAAATGATTCTAATCCAAGCTTGATCACTAACCAGGCCTTGAACAAGACCCTTCAACTCTCTAGATGTCTGTTATTGGGTTTTAACAAGAAGATAGCTAATATTCCACTATTATGTGTTTTTAAGACCCATTCAAGCCCTGACATTGTGCTCTAGAGGCTATTTCCATTTTAATATTGTATGATTCTCTAATCCAGGTGGCACAGTGGGTGGAGCTCTGGGCCTGGAGTCAGGAAAACCTGAATTCACTTCCTAGCTTTGTGACCCTAGGCAAGTCATTTGAACTCTTGTTTGCTTTAGTTTCCTCATCTCTAAAGTGGGGATAATAATATCACCTACCCCACCAGGGTTATTGTAAGGATCAAATGAGATAATTATTGTAAAGCATTTAAGCATACTACTTGGTACCTAGGAAACACTATATTAATATTAGCTATTATTATTTTACTTTATTTTACATTGGTCTTTATAGACTATCCTGTTAACCTTACCTTTCTGCCATGCTATTTAACTGGTCATTATGGCTTGTTGTTTTTTTCTTAGTCTCTTTAGAGGGCTCTCCTTACTGTGTAATTAGACTTATCCAAATGCAGGTTATCTTTCAAACAGAACACAGACAGATATTTTTAAAACTACAATTAAAGTAAGATGTTCTGTAGACTTCTTTCCTGAAGTATTATCTCAATCATAATAAACATGACTTTGATAAACATGACAAAAGGTTTAAATTGTCTAGGCTGCACTTGTTTCTCTCTCTCTAATAAATGTGAAGGAAGAGCAACTGGTTTCTAGAAAGAGGTTACTGTTTCTAACCTTGCTAGGAGAAAGTTGTCCTTTCTTAATGGCCTGAAAAAACTTGTATATAGGTATGTGAATTAGAAGTACTTGAATTTAGAAGATCTGGGTTGGAATCCTTGTTCTACCTCTGGCTAGTTGTTTGACCTTGGGGAAGTTTATTTCCCCCCACTCTGGGTCTCTATTCCACCTATAAAAGAAGAGACAATCCTTTTATCACCCTTTTCTCTGGTGTAAACTTTAAAGTTGCTGTAGAATGGGACAGTTCTTAATGAGTGAATTTCAAATCACTATGCTTGAAATCTCTACCCTCCTGTAGGTGCTATAGAATTACTTATTAAGCTTTTCTTATTTCCAAGTAGGAGGCTCATTTATAATTGGTAATTCATAGCTCTAAATTTTAGCAAAAAAAATTGTTCATAAGAGCTTGATGCACAGAAAGGCACATTTTATTTGCAGTGGAAGGATCTGCTTTCAAATCCTGCCTTTTCTGCCCATACTCACCTGTTTGACCCCGGACAGTCAGTTAACATTTCTGGGCCCTAGTTTTCTTATCTGTAAAAATTAAGATATTTGGACTAAGCTCCCATCCAGTTCAAGAGATCATATGCTTTAGCAGAGAGGGGAAATGCCTTGTCCACAGTCATATAGCTAATATGTGAGCTGGGATTTGAAACCAAGGACCTTTTAATGAAGTGAGCTTCCTCCAGTATCATAGCTACCTCTTGCTTGCACCCAGTCACTCTCTTTTACATCTATTTTTCTTTCTTCCATCACCATGGACTCAGGATCACCCTTTCTCTAACCTCAAGCTTAAACAACTGCCCTGAAAAGACTTCCTTAGAATCTGATGAATATGAATGCAATTTGCTTGGTTGTGGCATCTTAAAATCTTTCCACAACAATCTTTATTTAATTAAAACAAGATTCCTGATTAGATTTTTTTTTTAAATTAAAAAATCCTCATGAAACTTTTTTATTTGAATAGCTTGGATTTTATTTTAGGAGGTTCAATTAAACTAGTACATTGATTTCATTCCTTGAAGAAACTTTTGTTAATTAGCTGTTGTATGTAGAGCCCTGTCCTTTAGTGCTGTGGAGATACCAGGAAGTTACAAACTTGTGAGTTCTTTTAACCCACAAAGAGTTCTTAACCTGAGGTTTGAGAATGTTTTAAAAATATGTTTTGATAACTGTATTTTACTATAATTGGTTTCCTTTGTAATCCAGTGTATTTTATTTTATGCATTTGAAAACATTTTGAGAAGGGATCCATGTTTCACCGGAATTAAGAAACCCCTACTTTAGTGTCTAGACAATAGTACCAGCTCATATTTCTATTATACTTTATAATTTACAGAATACTGTCCTAATGATTCTGTGAGGTAAACAGTATAAGATTTATTACCTCCACTTTACAGAAACTGATCATTAAGGAAATAGAGTGACTTGTCCAAAGTTACACAGCTATTAATCATGGAGGTAGGTCTTGAAAATGGGCCTTCTGTCTCCAAAGAGAGTACCTTTGTTACTGTCAAATGTGCTTCTCCATATATATGGAAAAAATATATAGATTAGAATATAATTGTATAGTGCAGTGGAAAAAGAATACTTTAGTTAAGTCTTGTCTCTGCTACTTGGTTCACCATACTTCCCTTTTTTGGGATTTAGAAAATGAAAGGGTAAATGATTTCAAATATTCTTCTAGCTCTATAATTCTATAAGTGCATAAGAAGAATATGAAGTACTGTGAATTCATATCAGATGAATAAGAAATCATTTGGGGGCAGCGCAAAAAGACAGACATAGACTGATTCAGGGAATCTAGTCAAGGTTAATTTGATCATAGGAACTGGAAGAAACCTCCAAGATTATCTAATCTAATCTTCTTCATTATACAGATAAAGAAATTGAGGCCCAGTGAAGGAGAAAGAGACCCCCAAAAATGAAGTAACTTACCTGAGGTTACTTGGGTAGTAAGTGGAAGAGGTTGAAATGGAACCTAGGCCCTCTGACTTCAAATCCAGCTCTTTCCATTCACCATTTGACTTCTTTAAAGATATGGTTCTTGATCTGGGCCTTAAAATAAGGGTAGGATTTCAATAAAAGGAGTTTGGTTGCTAAGGGAACCATTTCAGTCATAGGGAAAATTGTGGTACTGATTTGATTAACTGTGACTTCTGGCGCTGCTTAACTCTGTGAACCCTGGTCATGTCGTTTAACTTTTCTGAGCCTTAGTTTCCTCATCTGAAAAAGATAATACCTTTAGTATCTAATTCATAGTGCCGTGGTGAGGTTCAAATGAGATAATGTATGCAAAGTGTTTTGCAAACCTTAAAGCACTATAAAAATATCAGCTATCATCATCATCACATTCTTATTTTTCTCATTGTTTTTTTGTGGGCTTCATCAGAAAAATTGTCTCAAGAAAAATCATGATCTTACTAGCTAAATTTTTTATTGTCCTACATGTCATTGCACAGGTGGATAAATAATTGTTTTTGAAATTGAATAGAAAGTATAGGAATTTAAATACATACTGTAGACTCACTGAAAGCATTCTTAGCATCACTTTAGTAGCAAGAAGAATAATAGGGATGATAGATACCTTATCTTCTTCCCGTATGCTTTTTTTTTTTTAATTTTTTTTAGGTAGTTGGGGTTAAGTGACTTGCTCAGGGTCACACAGCTAGTAATTGTCAAGTGTTTGGTCTAAGGCTGAATTTGAACTCAGGTCCTCCTGACTTCAGGGCCGGTGCTCTATCCATTGCGCCACCTAGCTGCCCCTTCCCATATGCTTTTGATCTTGTTTGCTAGGTTTACATATTTTGAAAAAAAAAAATTGGTCCATGTAGTTTTGATGCTGAATATATAGCATGACAGTACCTGCTAAAAATGTTGGTCTTACGTTTTTTATGGAGCAATGTTACATATCCAGGGAATTGCAGACAATAGTTTGGTTATGATAATAGTCTGGTTCTAATTCAGATTTTTTGGTTGAATTTTGTAAGATAGTCAGAGATCCTGTCTTGTAGTGTGAGGATTTATCATCCGTCACTCAATGCAAGATAGCAAGCTTCTTATAATTCTAGCAGCCAAATCATGTTTTGTTATAGGTGTTTAATAGGTGCTAAATTTTTACAGCCTGCAGTGATGTCTTGCAAAATTTTAACCCTTCAGTAATCCGCATTGATCACTAAGTCCAGGTCTCTTAAGGATACTTGTATAATTTTTGGTGGTTGTGACCTTGTCCTAAGTTGCCATCATAAACCCTTCCAGTTCTACAAATAAATCTGTATGACTCCACCATTTGTTTTATGCTTGTTTGTTGACATGTTGTTAGCTGAATTCATGTGGATTTTGTCCATGGAGGCCATTTTAATTCCACTCTTAGATCGTAGCTGTTTTGTAGACTCCATCTAGAGATAAATCACTTTCAGTAACATTAAATAAATCCATTGGTATTTATCAATTAACATTTACTATTGCTAGGTGAAATGATGTTTGCTTGTTCCAAAAGTATTGCTGTATAGGTTTGGGGTCTATATATTCTAGACTTTAAAAAGGTCTATGAATTCTTTTCTTTTTTTTTTGACAAGGAAGTATTAATCTTCCTATAGATGTATTAGGATGATGGGTCTTGCGTTTTGTTCGTATTGTAAAGGTGTTTTTTTTTTTTTTTTAGAATACACTACAAATGTGTTAGTCTCTTTTAAAGTTCTGAAGATGTATATTAAGACTGGTATTGCATGGATATTAATTGCTTAAAACATATTCTTCCCACTCAGCTTTAATTTCAAGATTCTAATAAGTCTCTTAACTTATTAAGCCTTCTCCTTTATTTTGTTGTGTCTTGCCTGGAGGATATCAATGTTTTTGTAAATATCTCCTTTATTCGTTGGTTCAGTGTGACCTCTGGATTCAAGACTTTTTGAAGCTTTCAGAATCTATCTTTTCTTACTCTACATTAAGAATTTTAGGGGGCAGAGCCAAGATGGAGGAGTGAAAGCAGTGACTTGCTTGAGCTGTTCCCCAAACCCCTCCAAATACCTGTAAAAAAAAAAATGGCTCTAAACAAATTCTAAAGCAGCAGGATCCACAAAAAGACAGAGTGAAACAAATTTACAACCCAAGACAACCTGAATGGTTGATCGGAAAGGTATATCGCTACGGGCAGGGAGAGGAGTACAGTTCGGCATGGGCACACAGGTCGCAGCCAACCTGGGGCAGGCCTCAGAAGACTGAATCACAGGCAGCTGTGGCTGTTGTCAGACTTTTCAACCCATGAATGCCAAAGACAACTTGGAATATCAGTGGGAAAAGTCTGTGACTGCCGTGAGAGAGAACCTAGGTCTCAGCCGAAAGTACGGAGCACCACCTGGGGCAGTGGCTGCCTCCTGAGCTTCCAGCCCACAGACTGAGGAGGAATCTAGTGGCTGATCAGAGGGGGATTGCAGGCATCTCTTTGGCAGGAATCTCTTGCTTTGCCTGTGCTTGGATCTGGGTCACAGTTCCGAGGGGCAGTCCTGGGGCGAGGTGGAGTGCTAGCATGGTGGAGCTTGTTGTGGTGGTGGAGAAGAAACACCTCGCCCCTTATCATACCACCTTGAAGAACTGAAAATTTACAGGTCCCTAGAAGTAGCTCTGAAAACAGCTGTACAAACCCCCGAAGTTTGGAACAGGACATTCTCCACATTGGAAGCAGACTCTTACCTTAACAAAGAGTTTAAAACTCAAGTAATTGGACGGGATCATGAGTAAGCAGCACAAAGAGTCAAATTATATTATCTTACTTTGGTGACAAAGAAGATCAGAACATGCAACCAGAAGACAACAAAATCAAAGCTCCTACTCCAAAGCCTCCAAGAAAAATATGAATCAGTCCCAGGCCTTGGAAGAGCTCAAAAGGGGTTTTGAGAAGCAAGTAAGAGAAGTAGAGGAAAAACTGAGACGAGAAATGAGGGTGATGCAAGAAAATCATGAAAAACAAGTCAACAGCTTGCTAAAGGAGACCCAAAAAAATACTGAAGAAAATAACACCTTAAAAAATAGCCTAACCCAAATGGCAAAAGAGGTCCAAAAAAGCCAATGAGGAGAAGAATGTCCTAAAAAGCAAAATTGGCCAAATGGAAAAGGAAGTCCAAAAGATTACTGAAGAAAATACTTCCTTAAAAATTAGAATAGAGCAATTGGAAGCTAGTGACTTGATGAGAAATCAAGACACTGTAAAACAAATCCAAAAGAATGAAAAATTAGAAAACAATGTGAAATATCTCATTGGAAAAACAACTGACCTGGAAAATAGATCCAGGAGAAAGAATTTAAAAATTATTGAACTATCTGAAAGTCATGATCAGAAAAACAGCCTAGACATCATCTTTCAAGAAATTATCAAAGAAAATTGCCCTGGTATTTTAGAACCAGAGGGCAAAATAGAAATGGAAAGAATCCACCAATCTCCTCCTGAAAGAGATCCCCAAAGGAAAACTCCTAGGAATATTATAGCCAAATCCAGAGTTCCCAGGTCAAGGAAAAAATATTACAAGCAGGCAGAAAGAAACAATTCAAGTACTGTGGAAACACAATCAGGATAACAGAACATTTAGCAGCTTCTATGTTAAGGGATCGCAGGGCATGGAATCTAATATTCTGGAGGGCAAAGGACATAGGATTACAACCAAGAATCACCTGCCCAGCAAAACTGAGTATAATCCTTCAGGGGGAAAAATGGTCATTCAGTGAAATAGAGGACTTTGAAGCATTCTTGATGAAAAGACCAGAGCTGAATAGAAAATTTGACTTTCAAATACAAGACTCAAATGGAACATGAAGAGGTGAACAGGAAAGAAAAATCATAAGAGACTTATTAAGGTTGAACTGTTTACATTCCTGCATGGAAAGATGATATTTGTAACTCATGAGACCTTTGTCAGTATTAGGGTAGTTGGAGGGAAAAAATTATATGTATGTGTAGGTATAGATAGATAGAGGGCACAGGGTGAGTTGAAGATGAAGGGGTCATATCTGGAGAATAAAATTAAGGGGTGAGAGAGGATTATACTAGGAGAAGGAGAAAGGGAGAGGTAGAATGGGGTAAATTATCTTACAAAAAAAACAGAAAAGAAAAGCCTCTTACAGTGTAGGGGAAATGGGGGAAGGTGAGAGGGAGTGAGTGAATCTTATTCTCAGGATTTGACTTAAGGAGGGAATAACATACACACTCAATTGGGTATGGAAATCTGTCTTACCCTACAGGAAAATAGGGGGGAAGGGGACGAGAGAATAGCAGGATGGAGAGCAGATTGGGAAAGGGGGTAATCAGAAGCAAATACTTCTGAGGAGGGACAGGGTCAAAAGAAAGAATAGAATAAATGGGGGGGCAGGATAGGATTAAGGGAAACAGTTTTTCACAGCATGTCTACTATGGAAGTGTTTTGCGTAACTGCACATGTATAACATATATTGAGTTGCTTGCCTTTTCAATGAGGGTGGGTGGGGAGAGAGGAAGGGAGAGAATTTGGAACCCAAAGCTTTAAAAACACATGTTTAAAAAAATGTTTTCACATGCAACTGGGAAATGAGAAATACAGGAAGTGGGGTACAGAAATCTGTCCTTCCCTATAGGAAAATAGAAGGGGAAAGGGGATAATAAAAGGGGGGGAGGGATAGAAGGGAAGACAGACTAGGGGAAGGGGTATTCAGAATGCATGTCATCTTGCGGTGGGGGGAAGGGCGAGATGGGGTGAAAATTTAGAACTCATAATCTTGTGGAAGTAAATGTTGAAAACTAAAAATAAATAAATTTATCAATAAAAAAATAATTTTACATTTATTGAGTCCGTAAGACATTTTGACATCATTGGAGAAAGATTCCATGAGATGGAGCTATTTAATTCATTTTTTGATGGAGCCATATAACTTGATGTTATGCATGTACATCAAGAAATTAACTAATAAGATGTTTTGGTTTGACTCCCTCTTTAATTTAGTTCTTTTTTGGAATAATGAGATGGCACTGGATTTAAGGCTAGATAGAAGCATAATAGGCTAACTCCCTGAATAATGCCATATATGAGATGAATTATTCTTGACATTATTATGTTGGGAATACGTTTTAAATAAAAAAATATTTCCAGAATTTAACCATGAAATAATCCAGTGTTTATAAAAAAAAAAACACTAGCATCTATATGATTGACTTGAGTCCATTTTATATATTTGCCTTATATGAATAAGCCATATGTTGTACTAAGTCATAGGCTTTAAGATAATAAAGGTGGTAGAAATGTTACTCTTCTTTGGGGCAGCTTGTTCAATAATTACTGAATTGTTAATAAGTTGTTCTTTATACCCTTGGAACTTATTGACATGGCTATTTTGTTCCTTAGCCAATATTTTCTTTTAAGAATTTGTAGTTTTTTTTTTTAATAGAAGAAGTTGTAAATGTTTTATATTTAGTACATACATAAACATGTGATTGATATATATTTGGAAGGGTCACTGATGTTCTTAACTTTTGGTACTAGATATGTGATGCCTTCTATCACGAAAGTTGAGAACATGCTTACTTCTGAGAGGAAACTGATAAAATGCTTTGATGATAATTCATGTGCCACTGAGATGTGTGTGGGGCAGTGGTTATGGATCTTATCTGGCCCAGTGTTAACAGGTTTTCTGGGAAGCCAGAGCTTGAGTCTGTTCTTTCATTCATTGTGTCAACATTGTTTGAACTTTCTGTTTCTCATTTGATCAAAATGTTTTTGTTAGGTTTGAGTTCTTGTGACCATACATATAGATGACTTAGAAATCTTCCACATTCTGCTTCAAGGATTCTCTTGCATCTGATTTCTTTACTTCTCAAGCCTCTGTGGTATTTTTTGACATTGAGTTTTTTGGTTTTTGTTTGCTTTTCTGTTTTCTTCTTTGCACTACTTTGATTCCTATCATGGCCCTAACTCTTTGACTTTTAATTATTGATTTAGGGAATCTAGAATGTTTACATGCTTTTGTTTTCTGGAGTTAATGAAAAGCAACAAAAAAAGAAATGTGTACATACTATACATACCAGGTAGATATTGATCTAATTTGATGCCTTTGATGCCTCTCAAGTTCATTTTGCCATGATGGTTTTTGTTGCCTGTCCTTTCAGAATATTTCTTTGTATCTCCACTTTTCTTCTGTGGCAATGGCTACCATATATACTGCTATGTGCAGGTTCTGTAATGTTTTTATACTTTTTATCACATATTATGGGAGAATGTGTTGGTTCATCATAATTAACAGCCATTACCAACTTTTAAAAATCCATGTTGGTATAATTATGTTTGCTAGTGGTATTCATGCCATCAAACTCAAAAAAGACTTTTCAAAAATTCTAAGTATACCTGTCTCCCTTTCAAAATGATCTGAAATATCTGTGCTCTTTTTGTGATCTCTTTTGTTATTAGCTATGATTCCTGGAATTTTCATTTAGTGAAAATTTTTAATGACTTTCAAGTCCTTCATTTCTTCCGTGTTAGATTTTTAATAGCCCTCAATTTCATCTCTTAACTTGGACTAATCTAAGCTTTGGAATGAAGGGGTTTTTTTTTTTGTTTTTTAAATTACTCTGCTCTGGTTGATATTATGTTGCGTGACTTGGAGTTGAGAGTAACATTGGCAAAAAGCAATATTGAAACCCTTGCCTATAACTGATAAAAAATGTTTGCAATTTTGTTTTTATGTAGTACTGATAGATAATAAAAGTATTCATGGTCTTCAGTCTGTTTCATGTACATTTGTGTTTGGTGTGCTTTAGTGGGCATTGATAGTTGCACTGAAGCTTTTGCAGCAAGCAGGGCATCAGTATTTCCTTTTTGTGGGTACCAGAACATGAAGGAGTACCATTTGCTCCATTGTCTTCTGTATAAAACTTGATCATCATAAAGGTTTTGATTAGGTTCAGCCTGCCATCTTTTGTCATTCTGTTTCTTTCAGTCTTAAAAGCAGTTGTGTCATGATGACTATGGTGCTACCCCATTAGTGATATTTCTAGATATTTCCAGAGCCCAATTTACCTGTGTTTCAGGGTCTCTGCCAGACCGTCACTGCTACCATAATAGTCAGAAAGCATATGAAGACAGTATTGTACATCAGCCTAGATGAAATTTTGACATCTTCATCCTCTTCCTACTCCCATGGACAAAGGATTAGACTTTTAAGATGTTGTTATTAGTAAAGGTGCTTCCAAGAAGATTTTTTTTTAGTATCTTTTTGCTGATTATCTTTAGAATTGTTACACTGTCATCTTTTTTGAACCAAATAGAATCAGTAGGTAGCTAGTTGTCCTATTTAAAGAGATGCTAGTAATATTTTATTAGCAGAATTATTTAGCTCTCTGATTTGATATAGGCCCACATATTGTTCACATACATGGAATAGGGTACAGAAACACTACTTTCATGTGTTCAAAATGTTTTAAGTTTATGATGCAAAAGGTGTTTCTCATCTTGTTTGTAGATCGCCAGTTCTATTTCAAATTAAAGTTTTAGATTGCAGTGGGAATTGTGAACTGCCCACCGATTGTAGAGCACCTTTGAGTTGGTAAATTGAAAAGTTCAGAAATTATTCAACATTTTACTTAAATTTTATCTCATGTTTCCATTGTTATTTCAAGATTTAGAATTAGAATCCTATGTTAATATCTTTCTCCAGACTTTATCCTGGTGGAAAGGTGTTCTTAGATTCTTGAAGGCTGTATTTGAAAAAATCTATGCCTCAGTTGAAGGCAAACTGAAAAGCTTCAGCAGTGGGCCTGGGGATATACCGTGTGTCAGGTTTGTCACTTAAGGGCCAGCATAGCTAAGTGTAGAGAGAGTTATAGAGAGAAATTATTTTTTTTTTTTTGAGCCTAACAAATCAAGCAGATTTTCTAGAGTCTTTTAGAGGGATAATAATATGTGAGAAACATGTAGTGAAATCATAAATCTACGAAAAGGTTTCAAATGATCAATGATTACATCAGTTCAGGGGCTTCCTCCTCTAAATAATTAATTCTTAGGTCTCAGTTGTCTCTAGAGTGGATAACATGCTAGAAGCTTCTTTGCCTTTGTGTAGGTCCTGCCCGGCACTTGAGCTGTACTTGTACATTTTTATCATAGGTTTATAGATCTAGGTAGGAAGGGACTTTAGAGATCATCTAGTTCAATCCATTCAACCTATAGATGAGGAAACTGAGACTTTGCTCCCCAGGGTCATTTTTATGCCATGATTATGCATTGACCTTTTTGGAGCATTTGGCATTGTTTACTTTTGCCTCATTCTGGATACTCTCACCTCCCTAGGTTTTTATGGTACTGCTATATTTTTTGTTTTGTTGTTGTTGTTGTTGTTGTTTTGGTTTGTTTTTTGTTCTCCCCATACCCCTCCTTCCTGTCTTTTGAAAATCCATCATCCAAGTCCTTCTCCCATTTGTGAGTTTTATTTCAGGGCTGTGTTCTAAGTTCTCTTATCTAATCTTTATTCTCTCTTTTGGTGACCTCATTAACTCTCTCAGTTGTCATCTTTATGCATAGGATTCTGAAATCTACATATTCCACCTCTCCTTTCTCCTGATTGATACTTCTACTTTATGCCCTGTTGCCTTGTCAAACTGAGCACTTCTTTCTCGATAAAGCCCATCTTGCCTACTCTCTTCTCTTCCTTATTTCCATCAAGAATACCATTATTTGTCCAGTCACACAGATTAATAATCTAGGAGTCATCCTTTACTCTTAATTCTCTCAATCAATTGCCAAACTCTTGCACTGACCCCTTCTACTCACATCGTAACTACCATTGTTCTGACCTTTATCATTCCTTGCCTAGACTATTTTGAAGGTTTCTAAATTGGTCTCATTGTATCCATTTTCTCTCTTCTCCAGTTCGTCCTGTGCACATTATTGATATTCCTAAAGCACAGATCTGACTGTGTAACTCTCTTGATCAAGAAGCTTCAGTGGTTCCCCGGTTTCCATTAACATAAAATGCATAGTCCTCTGTTGTTCATTTAAAGCTCTTCACAGTTGGACTGTAACCTATTTTTCCAAGCTCTTTCCTGCTTCCCCTCGGTTATTAATGTCCTCCCCAGCATATCATTGTGTATTTTTGTTAGTCTCCTCTATTTGCTTACCTGTGAGTCCTTAATGTTTCTAGGACAGTCTAACTCCAATCCCTTTTATCTAGACGGATTACCTATTGCTGTCAGGATACAACATTCCTATTTTCTGTCTCTACCTGTAATGCTCTCCTCATCTCCACCTCTTGGGACTCTTAGAAGCTTCAAGGCTCAGCTCAAGTGCTGCCTGTTGCAAAAAGGAATCAAAAAAGATTCCTTTCTTTCTTAGTTTCCCCCCCCCCCATCATTTAGCATTTATTTTCTATATGACCTTCATTACTTATATATTAATATATTGTATTCTCAGAGTAGGATGTAAGCTCCTTGAGGGCAAGGGCTATTTCATTTTTTGCATCACCATTTCCTAGCACAATACCTGGCACATAGATGTTTGGCAGATGTTTGTTTCCTTGGCTTGATTGCTATTATACTTGGGAGCAATATAGGAATTTAACAGTAATGGAGCTCAAAAGCTCCCTTTTCTTTGTATGGCCATGGAATACTTTTGATCTTAGCTGATCTAGCTGATGTTGATTTGTTTTCAGGAGGACCAATAAAAACCTAAGTAAATTCTGTAACCTAATGTCCCAAAGCCTGTGACCATTTTTGCAGAATGAGAAAAAGAAAAGTCTTCTTTCTCCAGTGTCTTTGTATTTTTCTCTTGTAGTTGGTTATGTCACTTTTTTTTTCATGAAGGAAATTGGCGTATTCAAGATGTTTGTTTCAATACCCAATGGAAATATCAGCTATCTCCCATAGGTTAAGGCAACATGTCTGGGCATAGCCCTGTGTCTCTGCTGCAGTAGTTAGCATGGAAACCCTAGGGAAAACCTGGGACCAGGCTTCAGACAAGCAGCAGAGCTATGGGAATATCAGGACCTTGCTTGACTTATGGCTGCTTAGAAAAGGGGAGGAGTGTGCTGAGTTGAAAAACACTGATGTACCTGTATATCTTGTGCATTAACCCAGTGTAAATATAGGATATAGAGAAAGGGTTATGTGGAATGCAAGAGAGGTAGGCTTAGGTTTGAATTCTGACTCTTCCATGTACTAATTTTTGATGTTGGCAAGTCATTTAACCTCTAAATTTTACATTTTTTAAAAAATCTCTAAAATAGAAATGTGAGCACTTGACCTTAGTGCTAACCTGATTGTAAACCAGTGTTTTTCAGACTTTTATTTGCGCCCCCCCCCCCACTCCCTGGTATAATACAAACAACACAAGTAATTTTCTTAGTTCACATTTTATTCAGATAAAATTAAGAATTTATCATAATTTTGTAACAATACATAACTTAAAAGCCAATAAAAAATAACCTAGAAGGTAATGCAAATAATCAGTGTGCTACATTCCTTGACATAGGGTCATAGACTTAGACATTCTAGGGCATTCAATATCATTTAGTTAAGTGGTTCTCAAATTTTTTGATATCAAGACCCCCTTTGTCCCCTTATAAATTTTTGAGCCTCCCCTCCTTTTCCAAAAGAGCTTTTGTTTATGTGAATTATGCCTACTGGTATTTATTAGATATAACATCTTAGTATAATTATGAAAAGAATTTTGAACTTACAACCCCCCTGAAATGGTCTTGGGGTACAAGATGCCCTAGAGACCCTGGACCACATTTTGAGAACTACTGATACAGTTCACATCGCTTATTTTATACTTTTGGAATCTGAGACCCATAAAGCTTAAGTGACCCAAGGTCACACAGGTAATAAGTAGTAAAGGGAGGATTTGAATACACATCCTGTAATTTCAAATCTAGCACTCTTTCCATTGTTCCACTTTGCCTCCAAAACGCAAAGGAGAAAACCTCTGAACTAGGATGAGCTAGGAACCTGGGACTAGGGATCTAGGCATAGCATATTATTGTGTCACCCTGAGGAGTCAGCTTAATCTTTTTGACTGGTCTGCCAGGCTGAGCTAAGGGAACCTTTCTTACCCAGGAGGGATTTAAGAGACTTGCTGTGGGAGTATATGTGTTTCCCTCTGCCATCAGTCCCCTTCCCCCAGCAGTTGGACTGAATTTACTGTTAATCTTGCTTTTGTTTACACTGATTTTTAAATGTTTTCATTGAAAAAAGTGGATGTGTTTATGAGTTATACTGGGAAAGAGCCTTCTCCCCCCCACTCCCCCACCTCCCCTCAGCATCTTATACCCCTACAGGGTGGTATCGCTCATAGTTTGGAAAATGCTGTTATAGAAAAAGCAGTATAAAAATGTTATCATAATTATTCTGATAATAGTGTAATATTTTGTGTATATTATCATTATTATATTATAAATTTGAACTTTTATAACTATTCCTAGAGGATTTAAAAATCTAGGTTGTAAATATTTTTCATTTCTTCACTTGAGGCATTTAGCTAATAATGACATGGGGTTCTAAAGTTTGCAAAGTGCTTTATACATATCTCATTTAAGCCTCACAAAAACCATCTTGGAGATGGGTATTATCCCCATTTTGCAGATGAGAAAACTGAGGTTCATAAATGTTAAGTGACTTTTCTCATGTGTATACATCCTTTTAGTGTCAAAATTTGAACTCACATTTACCTGACTCTTTGGCCAATTCTCTTTCCCCAACACCAAGCTCATTTTCTCCCTTAAGGCCTTATAGGATGGTCCGGGTTCCCATAGAAAGTGCTCAGGAAGAATAGCAATAATACAGTTACTCCCTTTGTCACAGAACAAAAGCCTAAGATCCCTACTTTAATGAAAACACAACATATGTTTGGTTTTTAAAAATTAAACTCTCTGTAAAATCAATATTGGAGGCTTTGCGAATTTATTTAATTTTTTTTTAAAGACTGGAGAAATAAAATTTCAAAATATGAGAGACATCATGGCATGGTGGAAAGAATATTGGACAGGGAGGTAGGAAACCTGAGTTGAAGTCCTGGCTTATTCCCAGTAAGTCAGTGGAGTCAGTAAGCATTTATTAAGTGCCTGGAACCATGCTGAGTGCTGGCTACCGACCTGAATATCAAGCATCTTAGTAAAGGAGCTGCTGTTATCCGTCTGGGTGAACTAGGAAATCATTTTCACTCTGGTCCTCAGTATCCTCCTCTGTAAATTGAAATTATTGGTCAGGATATTGGATATAGTCTCTTCTGTAACATTTACTACTTCTGTATACTTGAGCAGGTTCCTTCCCCACTCTGAGACTCAGTTTTCTCATCTGTTAAATGGGAGTGATACCTCGAGGTGATATGTTGCCCAAAAAGCACCATAAAATATAAAGCACCATAGAAAAGAGCCTATATAAATTTTTAATGAAGGAATGAATGAATTGAATGAAAATTACAAGTGACTCTGCAACTGAATTGAAAATGTTTTGAATATTTTAAACATTTACCCTTAGCGTTGTCCTATATCAGGTTTATATAGACCACTGTTATTATTATTTATAATATTATTATTTAGATTAATAGTTTTAACCCTAGAGCTCATTTGTACATCATAGCAACCTTATGAACTGTGTACTGCTGTTCTTTTCAGACCCATTTAACAGGTAAAATCATGGAATGTCAGTGTTAGAAGAGACTTTTGTTAGAACATAGACCTTAGAAAATGACAGCTGGAAAAAGAATTTGACTTCTCTATGCCATCCTTTTCATATTATAGATCAAGAAGCAGAGGCTTAGAGAAGGGAAAATGACTTAGGAGCCCAAGGTTGTGCATGGCTAGTGAATGGAAGGTCTAGGACTTAGACTCGGATTTCCTGACTCCTCTCTGGTGCTTTTTTATTTTGCTTCAGGCTTCACATATTGGTGAGCTGTCTGTGAACTGTCTGATGCTTTAAAAAAAAAGGGTTGGGGGTGGGGGATTTAGCCTGACCTAGCACTTGTTCCTTGTACCAGAAATCCACATGCTCTTTTTCATTCCTGTGTCTCTCTCCCAGTGAAGTTTAATACAAGGTACATAGTAAGCACTTGATAAATGTTTGTTGAAAAATGAATGTTAAGTGTCTTAGAGAGGAAGGGTGGCAGTGTGGAAAAACACTGAATTTGGTATTATAAGATCTGGGTTGGAGCCTTGGCTCAAGAGCTGTATGACCTTGGGCAAGTCACCTGTAAAATGGGGCTTTGGGAAGATTAAAGGAGATAGTGGATACAAACCTTTATAAACCTTTAAACGTCACAGAAAAGTGAGTTGTTTTTATACTTAAAATTGGCTTGCGTTTGCAGCTGGTGATTGTGTTTTAGCAGCCCCTTTTTTTCCTTTGTCATTCCATTGTTTCCTTTAGGATAAGGGGGAATAATTAAGCCAACATCTTTTCCAAGCAGCTGGAGTCAAATTCCAGCTGACTGCAGCACCTGTGAAAACTGTCCCTCTGCCTTTGGGCTGCATGGTACAGTGCCAGCCGTGGCTACCCAGTGACAATGTGCTCTGGTGTACAAGTCCTCGTTGTCACCGGAATGCTCCTGCCCTTCTGTGAGCTTCAGATGGCAAGAATACCAGTGAATGCAAAGTGTCTGCTTTAGACTAATTAGAGGGATGATTTGTGAAACAGTGGCTATTTATTTAATTAATCACCAGCACAAAGCTATAAAACCCATATTTTAAAAATCCCTGTTAGTTTGCCATGTGGTTAATAGATTGTGGCACATTAAAAAGTGACATGGTGATGTATTAAAGATGTTCCACCTAAGGTTGTCTAATGTCCTCAAGGAATGGAAGCTGTCTGCTTTCTGATACCTAAATATGGAATTACAGTATTAGACCTATTTACAGATTTCATATTTATCTTTTGAATAGCATCTGTTCACTATAAGATCTCATGTTTTGTCTGTCTAAACATATAATGTTTATAGTATCATTTAAAATCATAATTAAAGTTAATTTTGTTGGAATTTTATAATAACAAAGAAGAACCATATTTTTCACTTTTGAATAGTGCTGTTTATTAAGCATAATAATAACACACAAAAAAGCAGTTTATTTTTTCTGTTGGTGGGTGGAGAAGTCATTTAATTAACTAAGTATAAAATGCAAAGCCATTTTTGTTACAGCTGTCAGAACTTCATTTTGTTCCATTTCACAATGTGGCTTTGCTTCCATATATAGGATTGGTTTAATTGAATAGGGGAAAGGGATAATTACTATGCTTGTTCAATCTTGGCTCAGGTGAATTGTCATTTTACGATGGTAAAAGAAAAGATTGAATTTACTTGTTCAAGAGACAACACTGGTATCAAAAATGGAAAGAGTGGCCCAGATGGTAGCAAATGACTCCAGTCTTTTTGTACACAAACATGTGCACATCCTTATGATTTTTATCAGCATTTCAATTGTATTTGGAGGCTAAAGATAGAATGTATTTGTGATTTGTCACTGACCCCGCCACTGGGAAAAAAGCAAACAAGCAAGAAAGAACCCACCATTTTAAAATCATATAGTCAAATACAGCTCAACTAGGCTGGGCAGTTTTGATTGCCACATATGATTAAATATTTACAATACAATTTTTCAGATCTTTCAGAAAAATGTGTTGCTCAGGTGGTAGCTTGTAAGGAAATTGCCCAGCTCTCAGGGTTGTGTTTCTCTCTTCTCTCTGGTGTTGTATAATTACCTGCTCTGTTTAGAGGGGTGGGGGATTGTGGAAGGGAGGGAGTTCGAATAAAACATGAGTATGTTAATGCAGCCTGGAGCTGGTGAGATAGTCATCATTGCAGTGCAGATAAAGCATTTCTCATAACTTCTGTTGCCTACTGGAGCCTCTGAAACATCTGGACTTTTAATTGAAAAATAGTGTGGTGCCGGGTGAGGCAGCCATGCTGAGTGAAGTCACCAATTTAGAATACAAAAATATAATTGATAAAGTGTTTTATTTACTTTGAATTTAAATATTCATACTTTGTACAATGGGAAATTACTGGGTTAAATTTTCATGAACAGTGACAGCTTAAATGAGATAAATTAAATGTGAGTTTTAATAGAACTTTATGCTGTGACCAGCTAACAATTTGCTGCAGGAGGTGTGTATCCTTTTCTATCTACTTGGGAATTTTAAGAATGAGACTATGATGGGTTTTATGTTATTGTTCTGAAGTTAACTGACCACAACCAGTTCTGACTTAGAATATTGGGTATAAGAACATAGAATGTTACAGCTGAAATGGACTTTAGAGTTCATATGTATTCAGAGTTCTTAACTGAGTGTTTGTGGACCTGCTTTAAAATTTTTTTATTATTATATATTAACATAATTGTTTTCCTTTGTAATGCTGTGTATTTTATGCATTTAAAAATATGATTGTGAGAATAGGTTGCTGCTAAACAGAAGGTTAAGAACCATTGGTGTAGATCAACCTCCTTTTACAGATAATAGCAACCACAATAATAATGATTCCGTTTATACATTACTTTAAAGTTGTTGAAATACCTTATGGTAGCTCAGTTGGATTATCATTATCACAATACTGGTTAGTCTGAAAACCATAGTGACCTGGCCCAATGGCAAATAACCTTAAGGACATTTTTATCTTTTTCTCACTCTTCCCCTTTTCTCTTCCCCTTCATCACCTTCCCTCCCCCACATATAAACTAAAGCTGTCCCTACATCTCCACACAGGTTACAGAGGCCCAGGAGAGGCCAGCATCTAGTGGAGGGTTTGCAATTAACCTTTGTCCTGCATGTGCAGCAGGGGAGCTGACCTAGCAGCCTTCCAAGGAAAACCAATTTAATTTAAAATGAATTTGAAAAGACAAATTAGCCATATCTATTTTAATAAGATAAAATCCTGGCTCTCCCTGTGTCTGGTTCGGCTAGGACCTCAGAGTAGATGGGGGACTAGTAGCTATAGTTTACTGTGAACCAGAGGGAAATAATGCTAGGAGGTTGGGGCAAAGCCCTGGAGACTGCAAGCAGAAAAGAGATAAAGGAGTTCCTTCAGGGTAGCTTGTTTTAAGAGAAGCCTTTGTCTTTGAGGACCTTTCCCTTGATTTGGTTTTCAAATCCAAGAGCTGAAGGATACTTAAGAACATAGGCTATTAGAACACAGGGCACAGAATGTTAGAACATAGAACAGAAAGGGGACTTAAAACAGAATGGAAGCTGTAAGGAACATAGAATATAGGGCTGAGATATAAAATGTCGCAGTAGGAATCTTAGAGATCTTATGGCCAGTTCCATCATTTTAGAGATATTAAAAACATGTTATACTTTAAGGTTTTTAAAGTTTTCTCATAATTACATTGTGAGGTAGGTTTTATTATCTCCATTTTGTAAGTGAAGAAATTGAGCCCTCAAAAGAGAAGTGACTTGCTCAGGGTAACACAGCTAAGTTTTCTGACTGCAATTTTTTTTTTAAACAATGCCACAGTGCAAATTTGATTCCCTGTGAAGCTGAGTATAGAACTTCTGTTTGCTGGCAACGTTGATCTTCTGTGTTCATGTTAACTGACCTTACTCAGAAAATAAGCCATAATTTCTTTTTTTGTTTGTACTTTCACCAAAGAATCAGGGTAACATATATTTATTGAACACATAGGAAGTAGTGGTACAGTAAAAAGAGCACTGAACTGTCAATTATGAGACCCAGTCTGAAGTCCCAGCTTTGCACTAACTTTGTCTGTTAACTTTCGACAAGTCATGCCCTCTCTAAAATGTGGCTATGGGAGATAGGGCTTCTCCAGCTTGAAAATTCTTTTTTTCAAAGGTGCCTTCCACATGTAATGTTCTGCAATGTTGTTTCTGTGCTTGTTAAATTCTGGGATACTGAAAGAGTGAAAAACACCATCCTTGTTCTTTGAAAGCTTACAAGTTTGTGGAGGATCCTGGTTCACCCTGATGAGGTTAATTTGTATAATTACAGAGTTTACCCCAGGACTGGAATTACTATCTTTGCACAAGCTGTGTTTCTTAGTGTCCTCTGGACTGGCTGCACCTAATCTACTTGGGATCCTACTTCATTCATCGAGGTGCTTGACAGGTTGCCATTAACTGTGATATGCCTGGCTGGACCATTGAAGAGTAGTAACCTTTTTAACTTTTGCTGGACAGCACACCTGTTCAGGGGCTGTCAAAGCCCAAGCCTCCTTGTTGTTTTTGGTGAGGTCACTGAATGGTGTTGACATCATGACCAAGTTTTCCTGTTCATCCACTTCAGCTCCATGGGATGATTTCACAGAGATCCATACCATAAACAGGACAAAGTGATTATGGGACTCTGGGGAATAGGAAAAGAATATTTCCTATGAATCAGATACATTTGCTTTTATTAATGTTGCTTTTTTCTTACCTTCCAAGAAGACTAGCAACCACATTGGTCTGAAACCAGGACTGTACCTCTAAAATTTGCCCGTTGAAGGGAAAAATTATAGATATTCACTAACAAATAATTACATAAAATTACCATGGTAAATACAATCTATGCATCACTTTTAATGTGTTCCAGGCAAATAAAATTACATAGAATGGATATTGTAAAGAACATTCAGGATTACCTAGTTCAACCCTCTACTTTACACATAATAGTAATCCTATGCCAGCAGGACATAACATCTAGCAGAAAGACTTTGAGTATTAGCCAGGCAAAGAAAGATGTGTTTTTTAAAGACTGGAAGTCTGTTTAAGTTAAAGGAGGTTGGTCACTAGGCTGGCTTCAGGGCAATGAATTTTTCTGCTCCAGCAACACCTGAAGATATCTACTGAGGATCAAGGGTATGTAATTATCATTGAAGAAGGGTAAATCTGCAAGGGCAAAATTATAGATCCTTGAAGTCTGATGTTACATAGTAACTCATATTTGTGTAGTTTTCTTAAGGGTTCCAAACAATTTGTTTACATAACCCTATAAATTAGGGAGTGGAAAAATTATTGATTCCATTTTGCAGATGAGGGGTACCAGAGGCTCCAAGAGTTTAAGCCTTGCCCTAGATCATGATACTTTCAAGGGTTAGACCTGTGATTCCAGTGGAAGTTTTCTGACTCCACTATACTACACTGCCCATCTAAATGTTTTATTCATTTTTATCATTACCGGTCTCTTTATCTTTGTCATTCTTTTCTTTTTCTGTGGTAGTAAGGAATGTGATTATAGGTCATGCCTTGAATATATCATTTTGGGTGGGATGGGGGAGAGACTTATATTCAAACCAATGTAACAAATTCAGGAAGTAACATAAATATGTGGCTTTAATTTTTATAGCTGTAATAGAGCTGTTTAAAAATTGTGCAAATAGGCAATCATATGCATTTAGCTTTTTTTTATATTTTAAGATACCTGTTTCAGTTTAACCAAAATTTATTTAACCACCCACTAGGTACAAGCCATTTTACTATAATGTTAGAGAACCTCCTCTTATCAGTGCAGATCAACAACTATTCTGCATCTTCACAGCCTTAGAAGATTGCCTAGTGACTTGGCCACAATCACACAGCCAGTATGTTCCAGTGTCAGGATTTAATACTGAGATCTTATAGACCCAGAGCCCTGTTTTTCATCCAGTGTACTACTCCTGCCTCTCAGTTTCTGGAAATAGAAACATAAAAATGAAAAAGTGCTTCCTGTCGAGGGGCATGATGCCACCCTGGAACATGTACACAGATGACTAAGTGTAAGGAGATTTGGGATAGAGTAGTAGAGTAGAGGGAAATAAAAGTTGTATGGTAAGGCAAATATTATAACTTGATGTGCCTTATTCCTGTAGTCTGTTTTGCGTTACATTTGTAAACAAAAGAATAGAAAACTAAATCCTATATTCCCTAAATATGAAGTAAGGTTTCTCTTGCACTACCTAATATAGACAATTTCTTTTTAATTAAGCTTCATAAATATGGCAAGCTCCTTTTTGTAAATAAGATCGTGGGCTATTCGCTGCTGCTTTTCTCCTTTTTCAGTTATAGGATATGATTTTGAAAATCTGACTTTACTTTTGCCAAGTATGTTATTTGCTTTCTGACTGTATAGTTCTATATAAATGTAAACATAGCCACCCCTGAAAGGGAATAGGCATGTTCCTCTTGGCCCCATTGTCTATTAGACAGGTGTTTTCTCATATAAATATTTTAACTCCCCAAATCTTTGCCGCTGCTTACATTTAAAAATGCTTCAACAGAGTTTTACCTTCAGACTTCTCCATTTGCTTCTTTTGGCTGCATTGTCCTTGTTGATTTCATTTTGTCTGTTGCCTACATTCTCATTTCCCTTATAATCTAAGCTGTTTGTGTCACATTTCAAGAAATTATACCATCACCTATAAAAAAGATTTCACTCCTACATCTTGAGGTTGAAAGGGAGCATTGCAATTGGAGCAACATAAAGCTATTTGTTTCTATTTTGTCTCTTGTTTTACATTGTTTGCTAGGAGGTACATCAGTGACGCGAATTAATTATAATTACAGAAGAGACATCTCCTGATTGAGCAAATAGAGTAGTAAGGCCATTTTTTTTTTTTGCCAAGGCTAGCTAATTAAATTCTAACTTTGGATAAACTGGATGTGCATGAAAGATTAATTTTAAGAGGTTTTTATGACTTACTAAATAATGATTCAGTAAATTTTGTGCATTATATCATTAGAGAACATTGAGTCTTAAAGTGACATAACAGTTAGTCATGAACCCACTGTATGGCAATAGATGGTAGGGATTTTTATTGTTAAAAATTAGGGGTATGCAGTTGCATAATTTTTAAAATGTGAATTGACATTTTAAAATTTTCTATTATGCAGTTAAACTAAACCAATGTGAGACACAAATACATCATAGGCAACTGAATTATTTCCCTCAATATTTATACAGTTTTATATTCTCAAAATTCTTCACTATCCTTGGAATTAAATTGTCCTTGGGGTAGTTAGAAAATTGTACCAAATTTTCCATATAATTTAAGAGGGTGTTAATGGCTCTACTGTAACCTTTTCAAGAAATAGATCATCCAGTAATGGAGCCAAGTATACATTCTCCATTGGACTTTCATTAAAAAGTTGATATTAAATCTTTAAAAGACTCATTGTATTGTAAGAATTGATAGAGTTTAAAACATGTAACTCTTCTTTATGGTTTAAAAATCCTATTTTTACCTTTAAAACATATTGATTTTATTATATAAAATGATTTAATGCTGAAAGAGGTCCCAAAACCTGTACTGCAGGATGGGACTTAGTTCATCCAGATTGCTTTCCTCTGATGCTACCATTATTATATAGAATCTATTGTTTGTATAATTAAATGCAAAGCCTTATGTAATATTAACGATCTAACTTAATCCCACAGTGACTATGAAAATGTGTATCTGTAAGCTTCTATTTCTGTTGAAAGAGAATGTAATATGTTGGATAGAGTAGTGGTCTTAGAGCTGAAAAAGCCCCAGCTTTGAATGCAGAGCTATGTGACACTGGTCAAGTCCCATTTCTTCTCTTGGCCTGTATTTTGTCCTTTGTAAAATGGAGACAATCTTTGTATAATCTATCCTATAGGGTTGATATGATGAGATAGTTTTATAAAACTTAATGTGCAAAAAGGCATTATTATTGTTATTGTTATTATTATAATTGATAGCATAGCAAATGTATAAAATTGAGCCTTTGTGTCTACTATAAACTCTAATTTGGAGCACTGTGTGACTTGGAGTCAGAACATGTTGTTTTAAATTCTGGTTTTGCCAGTCACTAGCTGTGTGATCGTAGACAAGTCATGTAGCTTGTTGAGGCACAGTTTCCTTATTTGTGAAATAACAGTGTTAATAAAAATAGCCATCACCTCTCTCACATATGGGGTTGTTGTAAATGAGATAATCAGTGTTAAATTATAGCATAATTTTATAGTGCTTTGGATTTATAAATGTAAGCTAGATTTAGGGAAATTTCTTTCGTTCAAGTATCTGCCTGGTTATTGCAACTGCTATAGGTATTATATAATGATAAAAATTTATATTGTTATTGGTGCCAAGGGTGTATGTTTCTATATACTCATGCCATTCTATTTGAGCAGTTAACTGCACCATTATTGCTGATTTTTTCCCACTGTATTGAAGCAAATAAAATCTTGGTTTGTACAAATTTGGATTTTTTTTTGATTAATCCAGATACCTGTCAATATTTCATATTTCCAGAGTCCATTTCAAATTAGCCATGAAATCGTAAACTGGTAAGGACCTCATAATAGAATATATCATATTAGAGGCAATAAGGGACATTAGAACATAGAGTGTTTTACCTAAAGGAAACTTAGAATATGAGAAACATAGAATATCAGAACTGATAGTACCTTGGAATAAAGAATGTTAGAACATAGAAAGTTAAATGTTAGAGTGCTGTAAGCTTACACCGTATACCCTGACTCCCATACCTCCCATGTGCTCTCCAGTCCCATGACATTGGATACTTTCTTTCTTGCCTCTGGGTGTTCTGGGCATTTTCTCTGTCTCTCCCCCTCCCAGCCCCCCATATGTCTGGAATGCTTTCCCTCTTAATCTCTGGCTCCTGCCTTTCCTACAGTTCTAGCCAAAATCCCATCTTCTATAGGAAGTCTTTCCCAGTCTCTCTTAATTCCAAAGCCTTCTCTTTGTTAATTATTTACTATTTATCCTGTATGTAGCTTTTTTGTACGTAGTTGTTTGCATTCCCCCCAACCCTCCCCCCTTTAGATTGTGAGCTTCTGAAAGACAGGGACTATCTTTTATCTTTATATTCCTAGCACTTAGCACAGTACTTGGCACATAGTAGGTGCAGCTATTGGTGAAGTGGATAGAGTGCTAGGCCTGGAGTCAGGAAGATTTATCTTCCTGAGTTCAAATCTGGCCTCAGATACGTCCTAGCAATGGGAGCCTGGACAAGTCATTTAACCCCTGTTTGTCTCAGTTTCCTCATCTGTAACATGAGCTGGAGAAGGAAATGGCAAACTCCAGTATCTTTGCCATGAAAGCCTCAAATGAGGTCATGAAGAGTTGGACACAACTGAGCAATTGAACAAAGGTGCTTAATAAATGCTTATTGACTGACTACTGAACCTTAGGAATGCAGTCCCAATATTTTATTTTTGAAGCAAGTCCTTTTAAACTACCTTCTGCCCACAAATCCTTTTACTGAGTGTTGCATGGAATACAGAAGAAATGAAAGACTTTCTCCCCTCAAAAATCTTAAATTGAAGAGTATAAAATGCTCAAAAAGCATAGAATCATAGAATTTTAGACCTTGAATATCTTAGCAATCACCTGGCCCCACTCTCTGCTGTGGTTGAAGAAATTGGGTCTCAGGTTAAGCATTTTGACCAGGTGTACAAAATAGAATCTGTATTTAAATTGAGGTCTTTTAACTTTCTTTTTTTTGGTTAGGCAATGGGGTTAAGTGACTTGCCCAGGGTCACACAGCTAGTAAGTGTTATATGTCTGAGGCTGGATTTGAACTCAGGTCCTTCTGAATCCAGGGCCGGTGCTCTATCCACTGCGCCATCTAGCTGCCCCTGAGGTCTTTCAACTTTCAAGACCAGTGTTCTTTTACTATACCACATTGTCTCTAGTAAGTGCTTCCTTTCATGATAACCCAGTGAACTGGATACCACAAGTATAGCGATTCCATTTTATATTTAGGGAAAGTGAGATTCCAGGAGGGGAAATGATCTGCTTATGGCAACTCAGTGAATTATTCTTTTGTTATGTTGGTAGATTTATGAAAATATTGCTGTTAAAGAGATGAGTTTATCTCGTCTTTCAGAAGGGGAACTGGGAGATCATTTTTATAGATTAGAGAGCCACGATTTAGAGAGATTTGACATTGTCAGTTTTTGTTCTATGTCTCTAGTGAGGAGGGGCAGCTCAGACCTCTTCTGATTCCAAGTACATGCAGGTTAATGCACTGCCATTCTACCTCATGCCACGGTACACAATCACTGTGTAAGACCACATAGTAGTGACACTTCAGTTAAATAAACTGAAATATAATTCTTATTTATATAATAAGTATCCTAAAGGTATATTGAGATCAGAAATTGACCTTCTTAAAGGAAGAATGACAGCTAGTGATATTCTTAATGATAAAAGCTTAATGGAACCAAGGTAGGTGATTCCTAGAAAATTAATGAGATATTTTGTCAATTTCATTCTAGACTTAACTTGTCAGAATCTATACTGTCCGGTGACAAGCTGTAAGAATATTTTTGACAAATTAACTTTAGTCCAGGTGACAGATCAGGAAAATGTTAATTTCATAGCCTTTAATCCTCCCAGATTTATTGGGGGTTATTAAGGCAACTCCATGTGGTAAGGCCCCTGGCCTTGAATAGATTTTCCATCAGATTTTATACAAAATCTAATAGTAAGTCTGATAGTACCATTTTGATTGTGGAAAATCATACCTTGTCTTCTAGGTCAGTAGCTGAAGTCTTGAAGCTAAGAAGTTTCTATAGCATAACAATACTAATGGCTATATTTCTGTAGCTCTTTAAGTTTTGCAAAGCTTATTACTCACAACAATCTTGAGAGGTAAATAAGACAGGTATTATTGGTTTCATTTTATAGATGTCTACTAAGAGTAGACATTGCATTTGGATTTTTAAAAGAAATGTTTTCAACTCCTTTCTCTGTGACTTATCAGGGTGATCTTGTAAGAGTCACTTAACCTCTGAGCCTTAGTTTTCACATTTGTTAAATGGAGGTGATATTAGTGGTTCTTGATCTTTTCACGGGGCTTAGGATCAATTGAGCTAATGTGTAATGTGTGTAAAGAACTATATCTATATCTGATATCTTTCAGATTCTTTGACAAAA
Source organism: Vombatus ursinus (assembly GCF_900497805.2). Lineage (NCBI taxonomy): Eukaryota > Metazoa > Chordata > Mammalia > Diprotodontia > Vombatidae > Vombatus > Vombatus ursinus. Next base: position 48,095,410 of record NW_020954564.1, on the reverse strand, counting down.
TCTAACACTGAATGAAATGTTTTTCATACGTATTCTTTTCTTTTCACTTACCTTACTACTTTAGAAGATCTAGGATTTCATTGGTATGGATATACTTTCCACCACAGCTGGAGATTGCTCTTGACTTAGTATGTGCCTTCTAAAATTGCTCTGGACAAAAATAATCATCTCCTGGTAGCCAGCCCTTTGGTGATAAAATTCTTCATATTTAGCTAGGTTAATCCTTGGATGCCAGACATATTAGTCCTTTAGCTCATACATGAAGCTTTTCTAGCTTAGTGTAGGACTTGTCAGAGTTTTGCACAGTCCTGGCAGAACCTTTGAGAATCTACCTATATATATATATATATATATATATATATATATATATATATATATATATATACCACAATGGAACATCCCTGTTTAGATTAAAATTATTACTTTTAGTAAAATAATGAAAGCATGATAACATCTTTGAATTAATTCCATTCATCATTATCAAAGTAATGACAATTCAAGATGCCTACAGGTTTCTAGTCACTGGTTGTTAAAATGGTAGGCCACTGATTCACAAGACTTAGGTTGGTTTCTTTTTGGTAATACAATTCAATTCAATTAACATTTATTAATTGTCTCTGTGCAATTTACTGTTTCAAGTGCCTGGGAGAATAGTAGAGTTGGGAGATGAGAGATAGAAAAAATTAAATGCAGTCTCTACTCTCAAGGAGTGTATGGTCTGGAAGGGGGAAGTAAAGGATTCACACTGGTACTATAATACAAATCCAGCTGTAGTAAATATAAAGGAGAATCCACTTAGAGTTCTTTAGGAGTTCTGTTGTATAGAGAGAATTCACTTCTGTTTGGGAACTTTAGGGAAGCCTTAATGGATAAGGTGGCAGTTGAACTTTAACTCAGAAAATAGTTAGGATCTCAGTAGGCAAAATAGGGCAACAAGGCATTTAAGGCACAAAGGATAGTGTGAATAAAAACAATAAAAGAGGATCTGTTCAGAAAACAATGAGTAGTACACTTTGGCAGCTGTCCATGAACAGCTAGGTCGCACAATGGATTGAGCTCAGGGTCTGGGATTGGGAAGACCTGAGTTCAAGTGTGACCTCAGACACTTACTAGCTATTTGACTCTAGATAAGTCACTTAACCTCTGTTTGCTTAAGTTTCCTCATGAGTAAAATGAGGTTAATAATAGTACCTACCTCCCAGTGTTATTGTGAGGATAAAATGATATAATAATTGTAAAGTACATAGCACGATGCCTGCCTCCTAGTAAGTACTATATAAATGCTGTCTGTAAGCTATTACTTTGGCAGAATTATAGAATGCACAAAAGGGACTCCTATTTTGGTTTGAATATAGGCTGTTTCCCCAAAATGAGATTTCTTTGGAAGGAAAAAACGTAAATATACACTAAAATTAAATCAAATGAAGGCTATTCTCAGGTTTTAGATAAAATTTAGGGGGAAATATAGTCTGTATTCAGATGAATGTGGTAGCTACCCCTCCACCGAAGTCCTACTTTCATGTGTCATTGTAATATGGAGGCAATACTGACATCTCAAAGTATTAGCTAGCAGAGTACAAACTGGTGAATTCTGTCATGATGGAAAAGCTTTGACTGTCATCTCAGCAACACACTGTGCCTGTTTTCTGAGGACCATCCTAGTTAATTAAGCATAGAGAGAAGCTCATCACCAATAAATCGGCCACTATATGATGAAATCTCTGTACATCGCAGGCCATAAAACAAAGAACTATACAAAATGCCCCTCAACTCTGTGCATCATCCTTCTGCTCCTTAGTCACATTGGCCAGAGCCGAAGGAAGTAGAAGGAAGCTGAGAATCACAGATTTTGAACTACCTATGATTTTATTAATTTTAACTGTTAGTGCTATAAGTGTGAGATCCTTGTTCAGTGACCATGGTATTGGAATGACTGGATTGTATTGTTATTGAAATTCTCACTATAAATGAAACTAGAAGACAAAAGAAAGATAACAGGTAAATGGAAAGATGGTCCATGAATTCTACTCAGAGAGACAAATACAGAAGTTGACAGAATTAGTTTTATCATATGCCTAAACCACATTTCCTGGGACACTAGGTTATCTTTTATTGCTTTGCTTATAATGGGCATTTGCAAAAAGATCACTATGAAAGTAATTGTAGCTTTGCAGTTTATGCATCAGAAACAAAGAATGAAGAGCTAAAGTTCTGCAAAGAGCACAATAGATGGAAAAATCAAGCTTTGCAGTAGACTGAATTAAGTTGGATCATCCAAGAATATTTAAGGATGAAACTGGAAGGATATCAAATAGATCAGAAGAAAAAGGATTTGCCAAGATGTATATTACATTTATTTTTCCATCAATGGCAATGGAGCATAGCATTTAGTCTTTAAAATCACAAACCTTAATGTTTCTTGTATGTAATGAAATGTAAAACTTGGACTGAAGAAAATAAAGATAGGAAGAGCATTTAAGTCAGATCAAGTATACACAGAAGAGATCAATGCTGGAGGTAATGTAATTTTGAGGGTTTATAGGGATTGATTCTCAAGAAGAAAGAAAAGATGACAAGACACCTAGAAAGGATCACAGATGTTATTTCTACCAAAAAAAAAGGTGACCAAGAAAACATCAATGACTAGTAGAGAAAGTGAGGAGTCATGTATAATGTCAAGGCTATAAACCTGGGAGACTAGACAGGATGATGATACCCTTGGCAGAAATAGAGAAGTTCAGAAGCAGGATGAGTCTTGGGGAAAAGATAATTCTTTTTTGGACAGATGAAGTTTGAAGTGTCTGTAAAACATACATGAAAATAGCAGTGGATGATGTGGGACTGTAGCTCAGGAGACTGACAATGCCTGGATATATAGATCTGAAAATTAACTTCATGGGGATGGTAAACCCATGAGAGATACTATCACCAGGTAGATATAACAAAGAAGAGAAGAGGGCCTAGGACAGAGCCTTGAGGTACATCTACAGCTAAGAGATGTGATATGGTTGATAGACCAGCAAAGGAGTCTAAGGGCTGATGTGTGGAATTAAAATCCACAAGATTTGGCAATGGAATGGATATATAGGGTTAAGGAAGTATGAGGAGTCAAAGATAATGCTGGCGTTGCAAACCCAAGAGACTAGAAGAATGATAGTGCTTGTGAAAGACAGAAGGAACAGAGGGAAGTTTGGAAGAAGGATTTTTTTAGGGGAAAGGATGAATTTTGTTTTGGATCACTCGGTAAGCATTTACATGATATGCTGTGTACTATGATGAATGCTGGTATGCAAAGGAGTCCACATTCTAATGAGAGAGAGATGACATGCAAGTAATAGTGTACATACAAGCTACACACAGCATAAATGGAACCTAATCTCAGAGGGAAGGCACTAGGAGTCAGACCAGGGAAGACCTTTTACAGAAGGTGAGATTTGAGCTAAATCTTGAAGCAAGGAAGGAAAGTTAAGGGATAGAGGTGAGGAAGGAGAACATTCCAGGCATGGGAGACAGGCAGTACGAAGACACAGAGAAAGAAAGGAGATAAGAGTGTCAAGTGTGAGGAGCAGCAAGAAGATCAGCGTTACTAGGTCACAGAATGTGCAAAAGAGAGTACAATGTAAGAAAACTGGAAACATATGAAGGGGCTGGCTTGTGAAGAATTTTAAATACCAGAGGTGTGTATATTTCGTGCTGGAGATGATTGGGAACCACCGAAGTTGATTCAGTGTAGGAGTGAGAGGGTAAGGAGACAGAGAGTGACGTGAGATTGACTGGAGGATGGATTGAAGAAGAGAGAGATCTGAAGCAGGTAATCCAATTGGAAGGTCATTGCAACAGTTTAGACAAGAGATGATGAGGGCCTGTGTGACTGGAGAGAAGAGGACTATACAATAATTCCATGAATGATATAACAACGGAGATAACTTGTGAGACAGACTTCTGAATATGAATATCAAATGAGGCATAAAATAGACTCTGTGCTTGCCACCGTTATAGAGAATGTCCATACCAAGGATTCCTATTTGGAGGGCTTTCCAGATGCTCTTGCTTGCAGATAACACTGTACAACATTGCGAAGTTCCCTGAATGAGGGCCATGACAATTCAAAGGAATTTGACATAAGTTTCCAAAACAAGAAAACCAAGTGTATGAAAAAGCAGTCCACAAGAGTTTGTTGAATACCTGTGTGGTACTGAGCACTTTACTGTCCAGGGAATACCTAGGCAGACCTGAAATAGCTTCTGTCCTTAAGGAGCTTAAGTTCTTTCAGAGGAAATAGCAAGTGCCTATATAAATAAATTTTAAAAATATGTACAAAATAAATGACAGGTAATTTCAAGGCATTAGCAGCTGTATGGGAGTAGGGGTGAGATGGAATAATGAAAGCATTCATCTTGGAAATGGCACATTTAAAGGAGATTCGAGACTCTAGAAGCAAAGGTCAGTGCATTCCACTTATGAGTGACAACCTGTGCCAAGACAAAGAAATGAGAGAGGAAATGCTAGTTTTCCAGATTACGATATGCATTTGAATGGATAGCCTATAGAGCAGCTACGTTGTTATAGACCAGTCGTTTCAGCCGTGTCCAGCTCTTTATGACCCCATTTGGGGTTTTCTTGGCAGAGATACTGGAGTGATTTGCCATTTCCTTTTCTAGCTCATTTTACAGATGAGAAACTGAGGCAAAAACAGTTAAGTGACTTGTCCAGGGTCACATAGTTAATAAGTATATGAGGTCAGATTTGAACTCAGGTCCTTCTGACTAAAGGACTCTTATCCACTGTGCCATCTCACTGCCCATAGAATTGCTTTGCCAGCATGTATATTTGTTGCATAGACATTGCAACAAACTGGACAGCAAACTGAATGTAGAAGTGAATAGAAGGAAGAGAGCAGGCACAGTGGAAAGAGCACTGGACTTTGAGTCAAATAAACTGAATTCAGGTCATAGCTCATTACTTAAATGACCTTGGGCAATTGACTTGCCCTCTCTGGGCATAAATTTTATCTTCTATAAAATGAAAAGGTTGGACTAGATAGCCCCCAAAGTTGCTTCCAACCCTAGATCTATGATCCTGTCGGAGTAACATGATTGCATTCTGCTTTGCTGCCTTGATCTTTGACTGCGTTTCTTCCCATAAGGAATTTTACCATCTTCAGGTAACTGGAAGCCTCAAAATAATCTTTGCAGGCATTTGCATCATCACAGCATCTGGATTCAGTGATAGGTTTATTCCTATCTTGAAATTGCACATAATGATTGCCCTATGCCATTGTGACTAATGTACTAGTCCTGCCTGCTTCTTGTCTCTTTAATTGCAGAAGCTGAGCAGTCTGTCCTCTCTGTTTCTTTACTTTGACACAGCAATTGCACACTTAGCAACAGCTTTAAGCGATTCATTTTATTATTGGCAAACCTCAATGTTAAGTAGCGTTGTTGTTGAGCCTTCCACCCTCTATCACTAATTTGGAAAATTCATACTGTTTTAGAATTTAGAGCCAGAAGGAACTTTAGAATGTAGAAAGTTAGAGCTAGAAAATATGTAAGAACATAGAAACAACTCCATAGTTTCACTCCTCCCCTGCCATATTGGCAAAGAAGTTGTTGTTGTTGAGTCATTTTTCAGTTGTGTCTGACTCTGTGTGACCCCATTTGGAGTTTTATTGGCAAAGATACTGGAGTGATTTGCCAATTCCTTCTTCAGCTCATTTTACAGATGAGGAAATTGAGGCAAAAAGGCACAGGATCACACAGCTAGTAAGTGTCTGAGGCCAGATTTGAATTCAGGAAGATGACTCTTCCTGACTTCAGGCCCAACACTTTATCCACTGCACCACCTAGCTGTCCCCTTGACAAAAAAGACAAAAGACAAAAATGGTATATGTTAGGGGGACTGTGGGAAGAGAAAGATATAAATGAGCTATTTTAGGAGCTGTGAATTAGCTTAAATGGTCTAGAAAACACTTCAGAATTTATATACATATACACACATATGTATGTATGTGTGTATATGTATATACACAGAGACACATACACACATATACATATATGTTTTAAAGTCTACACACACACACACACACACACACACACACACACATACATAGTTGCCCTTTGACCCAGTGGTAGCACTACTGTGCATAAAATCTGAGGCATTCTAAGACAGGTGCTGTATACACAAAAATGCTGGCAGCAGCCCTCTTTTTTTCTTACCTTTTTTTGTTTTTAAAGCAAAGACCTGAAAAAAAATTGAGTGTGCTTAATTTGGAAATGACAGCATATTGTGTGTGCATGAAATGGAATATGATTGAATTATAAGAAATTATGAACATGAAGAATTCAGAGAAATCTGGGAAGACTTGTGTGAATTGATGCAGAGTAAAGTAAGTAGAACCAGGAGAACTCTTTAGAGCATTGAAAAACAGAATTCTGGTCAGTGCAGTATCCAGTCTTAGTTTCAGAGGATTCTTGGTACAGCTTTCTTTCTACCTTTAAGCAGGACAATAGAAGATTAAAAATACACAGGGCAAGCAATTTCACATATGGCCAATGTGATGATTTGTTTTGTTTGTCTGTACTTTTTGTAAGGGGTAGTTTTATTGGTAAAGAAAAGGGGAGTCATTGAGAAGAAATAGTGATGCTAAAAAAAAAAAAGATAATATTATCAGTAAAAACATTTTTTGAGAGCTAGAACCTGAAAAGGCAGAGCTAGAAGGAACCTTAGAGATCATTTAGTCCAACACCATCCTTATACACAGGAAAAAGGTAAAGCCAAGAAAGGCAAACTGATTTGCCCAAGATTACATGGGTAGTAAATTGCAGAATCAGGATTCAAACCCAGGTTTTTTATGTGTGGTAGGCAGACTTCAGCTTCTACTCCCTTTATCTGTTTTCTTTGGGATCAAGGTGGGCTGAGTCAAAAGTCTTTATTTTTCCCTCAGCCTTTCCCCATGCTCTCATCCATCTACCTTTACCCTGCTGTCTGCTATGTTCCATTATTTCTCTATTATTTAAAACAAACAAACAAAACAAAACAGAACAAAAAAACCAAAAATGCCTTTTAGCTAGATATCTTTGCTTTACACTCTCTGGCATTTGTTAATGTAAACTGGATTTCCATAGAATACTATGCAATCATGAAAGGCAAGAAGAATAAGCATACTCCTTGTTCCTCATCTCCATTTCAGATGGACTTCTTGCTACCATTACTCAACAACTGTCTTGTCTTCCTTTCAGATTCACACCATTACTCTTTATTAGACAGTCAGCTATTAAGCATTTAAGTGCCCACTGTGTGCCAGGCATTGGGCTAAGTATTAGGGATACCAAAAAAAAAAAAAAAAGGAAATGCTACCCTCAAGGAGCTTGCTTACAAAATTAATTAGGGAGACAACATGTAATAACTATCTACAAACAAGCTACATACAGGATAATTAAGAAGTCATTAGCAGAAGGAAGGCACCCAAAATGAGAGGGATTGGGAAAGGCTTTCTGTAAAAGGTGAGATTTTGTCTGGGTCTTGAAGATATTTAGGGAAGCCAGAGAGTATAGATGAGGAGGAAGAACATTCCAGGCATGGGAGATAGTCAGTCAAAATGCCCAGAACCAAGAGATGGAGTATCTTGTTAGGAAACAGAAAGGAAACCAGTGTTGTTGGATCAGAGAGTATGTGAGGGGATGTAAGGTATAAGAAGATTGGAAAGGTGGACAGAAGGGCCAGGTTTTGAAGGACCCTTGAATGCCAACCAGGCAATTTTATATTTGATACTGGAGGTCATAGTGAGCTACTAGAGTTGATGGGGTTGGGGAGGGAGAGAGATGACATAGTCCAACCTGTACTTTAGAAAAATCACTTTGGCAGCTTAATGAAGGATGGATTAGAGTGGGAAGAAACTTGAGGCAGGCAGATCAGCCAACAGGCTGTTGCAGTACTCCAGGCATAAGGAGACAATGGCCCATACCAGGGTAGTGGATATCAGAAGAGGAGGTAATATCAAAGGAGAGAAGGAGGCATATTTCAAAGATGTTGCAAAGGTGAAATTAATAGGCTTTGGCAACAGATTGGATATGGACATTGGGAGACAGGAATTGAGAATGACATCTAGATTGCAAGTCTGGAAATCAGAAAGGGTGGTGGTGCCTTTGACAATAATAGAGAAGTATGGTAGGGGGAAAATAATGATTTTTGTTTAAAACATGTTTAAGATGTTTACTGGACATCTAGTTTGAGATTTCTGCAAATTAGAGGTGGGATACTGGAGGGCAGCGGAGACATTAGGGCTGATTTGAGAATCGTCAGAATAGAGATAATAATTGATTATCCATAGGAGCTGATGAAATCACCATGTGAAATAGAGGGAGAAGAGGACCGAGCTGAGAGCCCTGTGGGACACCCGTAGTTATTGGGCATGGCTTGGACGAAGATCAGAGAAGCAGACTGAGAAGGAGCAGTCCAGTGGGTAGAAGGAAAATCAGGAGTGAATAGTGGCTAAAAACCTACAGAGAAGAGAGAGCACATCGTGGAAAATGTGTAGAAGAGAGTCACCAACAGGGTCAGAGGCTGCAGAGCAGTCGTGGACGAGTTGATGAAAGGCCTTGAGATGTGGCAATCAAGAGACCATTGCTAACCTTGGACAGATCAGGTTCTGTTGAATGATGAGATTGGAAGTCAGATTGTAGAGAGTTAAGAAAATGAGAAGGGAGGAAAGGAGGCACGTATTGTAGACAGCCTTCTCAAAGAACTTAGCTGCAAAAGACAGGAGAGAGGTTTTTTTTGAGAATAGGAGACATATGGATATGTTTGTAAGTAGTAGGGAAGCATCTAGTAGTCATCTACTGATGTCCAAGTCATTCCTCATGCTTTTTCGAGTTCATTATTTAGCCCATGGTTATACTCTCCTGATCTCATGCTTGAGGACTTTAATCATCACATTCTACTTCTCAAACCTTGCTCTTATATTTGGAGACTTCAGTGTGTAAACACTGGTTTATCACCCTCCTAAACTTGCCTGGCTTCCTTCATTCTACTCACACACAGAGGAATTGGTCGTACCTTTCATCTGATCATCAGTCCTTATCGTTCCTCCACCGTGATCCACAACTCTGAAATCTTTCTTTTGACTACAACCTCTTATCCTTCAATTTTTCTTCCTACTTCATGTCCCTTAACCCTATTCTTCATCCTAACATTAGTAATTGGTTGTTTTTTCTCTGTCAAAATATAATCAGTTTTATTTTGGGTGAATTTTTGTTAGTACTCACCTTGTCTAAAACCTCCAAATACTTTTCTTGAAAGTGTTTGTGATACAGGCTTGACATTTCTTTGTGTTCTACAACCTCTTGGCCTCTGTCATTTATTACTCCTGAACCATGTTTTCCAATATATTTTTCTGCTATCTTCTTCTTTGCCAGTCTTTGCATTAAAGTTGCTGATTATTAAAATGTATATTGATTTAAATTGAAAGGATTTATTGAATTATTCATAGAATTTATCTCCTTGTCCTTTACCATAGATGCTAGTGCATTAGCTTTAATTATTTCGTGGAGGTCTTTTTGCAAATGTTTATCATAAGTACTGTGTTGTGAAATAATCATATAGTTTATGAAATGGTTTATTATTGCTATTGGATACAGAATAAAAGCAACTCCTCCAACTTGCTTATTTGAATCCAAGGAGAACCTATGAATTATTCTTCCATTTAGGTACAATTTACTTTTGCCTTCTGGTTTTACGTATATCAATTATTCCAATAGTATATCCAGTTATTGGTTATTGGATGATGATTTTACATTTAGGATACCAACAGATGAGTTAATGTTTGTAGACTTTGTATAAACTGTCATTTTTAATACTCTCTTCTTTTTTTCTACTCCTGTCATCATCACTGCAGAAGTAGAAGTAGACTAGAAGACTAAGGGCTATCTTGTTTTTTCTTATGTCATATAAGCTTCCAATTAATTTTAACTTATTTTTAAAACATTCATAGTAACAAACAAAACAATAATTTGAGCATCTAGTTTGCTTCTGAGTTCCCTTCTTATCACTTTTTCTGTTATGTTTTCTGTTATGTAGTGTTTGGGGGGGGAGGATTTTGTTTATGTTACATTTTTATAGTCATAGTCTGTATATTGTGTTACTTCCCTGCATACTTTTATATAAATATTTTCATGTTTCTTTTTATTACTTCTCTTTCTCATTTTTTCATCGAATTTCTTTTCCCATTTATGTAGGTATATGGCCCTGTGTGATTCTATTAATTCTAGATAGAGAAACTACTCAATATGTTGGATCCTTTTCTTTGGTTCTTAATATTTTGTGGATACTAGTTAGGTGACCCATCCTTAGATTTTACTGTCTATTATTTTCGTTATATATCTTCTCTCTTAAGTCTTTTACATAATTTCTTGAGTGTAATTTATAAGACCATAGGATTGAGACCATCCAGTCCATTGCTGGTAGTATGTTATAACCTACCTAGACACGCCATGCATCTTTCCTTTGCTCTTTGAGCTACCTTCAGCTTTGGTTGTTCTGAGATGGCAGTGTTCCAATGATTTGCAGCCACAAAGCATTTTTGGATTATGTTGAAGTTAAAAAAAATTTGGTTTGGGGGATCATGTGATTACTAAGGTAGCAGAGGAGTTCTTATCCTTGAGCTTTTGTAACCCCTAAACCTCAGAAAATGAATTATGCACCAGATGAAGAGAAACCAAAGCTGAGTTCACAAGATAAGACAGAAATAACACCCCAAAATTAAAAAATATCATGAAATCATATCAGAGAATTTAAATCTGTAACTTACCACTCATTGTCCCCAACCCCCCAATCTGTTATGAGTAAAAGCAATTTTGTAGATTTGTGCTTGAAGTCCAGCTACAGATTGAATCTCCAAACTTCTCTGCCTGTCCCATACTCCTTTCACAGTGACTCCTAACTTTCTCAATTCACTCTCATAAGAGATATTACTGCTTCTATTCAGGAGAAAGAAAGGGGAAAGGGAAAGAGCAAAGGAAACAGGTAGAAGGACATAGAGTGGAGCCAGTAAGAGGGAAAAAATTTCTGCCTATGAGGAAGAGGCAGATGAAAACTCATCTGAGACCATATTTCTCCACCAGGAGTTTTTTCCAGATCGGGGATTTAGACTGGGTGCACATACACTTGTGAGGAGCCTGAAGATATCCAGACTCAGGTGTCTATACAGCAATGGGAAGGGCCGGAGAGTGAAGACAGAAATCAGTGACAAATGACTGATAGTACAGTAAAAGGGTTGAAAGACTGTGAGACCAAGGGAGAACATCTGAACAAAAAGTCTAGTTCACAAGCAGTATAAACCAACAACAAAGAGCTCTTAAAGACTGGAAGAAAATGGGTAAAAACTTAGAGCAGAATACTATAAAGAAATATTATACCGTGAAGAAAAATGAATCAGAACTGGCAGATAAATAAAAGAATTCTGGAGATTCCTCAGAGATCAAAAACCAACAGGGCAAAAATCCAGAAGAGAAATAAAAAATTTAAAGGAAAGTGTTAGGAATTAAGTTAGGTAGGAAACCAGAGCTCTAAATCTAAAATTTAAAAATACAAAGAGCATTGTTTTAAATTTAAAATATTGTAAAAGACATATTAGCATCAGTAAAAGAAGTAGATGCTCTGAGAGAAAAGAGAACAGGATTGGAACATAAAATACAAAAGTTGTAGAAAATTTTACGATAGAGGAAAAAAGGCAATAGCTTTAAAAAAAAAACAACATGAATTCTGTACAAGCCAAAGCAGTTGACTTTGAAGGCAGAGTACCCAGAGATAACTTAAGGATATGCAAAAATATATACAAGAAAATTACCTAGAACTTTGAAATTCAAGAGACAGAATGGCATAGTGGATAGGGCATTGAACTTGGAGTTAGGAAGACATGCATTAAAATATTATCGAAGACTCTAGCTATGTGACCCAAGGCAAATTGCTTAACCTTCTCTGTCTCAGTTTCCTCATCTATAAAAGCAGAGGATTAAACTAAATGGTTTATTAGGTCCTTTCTACTTATAGATGTATGATCCTGCTAATACACAAAAGAAATTGATCCTATGACTGTACAGGTCACCACCAGATAAAAATCCCACTTTTGAAACTACATGCAGTGATTAAATTTTACAATTTCAATGATAAATAATAAATTTTGCAAAAAGCCAGGAAATAGATTTTCAGCTGCAAAGATACTTTGATTTTGATAACCTAGGGGTTTTCGTTTTTTGTTTTTTACCAGTCATGAGAAATGGAAAAGAATGGAATAGTATATTCCAAAAAGTATATGTATTTATGTGTGTGTGTGTACACACACATACATACACACATATATGTCTATACACATAACAGTAATAATAAATTCAAAAAGTTCCTTCAAAACTTGGCTCTCAATGAAAAAGATGGAACTTCAAGAGAAGAGAGGCAGGATTGGGAAAAGGAACAAAACAGGATGATCCACAGGATAACATAGGAGAGTGGAAGCAGAATAGTCCAGTTGTCCTCACAGCTACTATGACAAGGATTCAAAGAAAAGCACTGGATGAAGAAATGATCAAGGAGAAATCACAGCTTTTGCCAACTTCTCTTCGCAAAGAGATATCCAGAAGTTTATGGGGATTGGAAAAGACTGACCCTAGGGCAGTTTTCACTGAATCCTTCCATTTAGCGGACCAAGTAAGCCTAGAATTTGAAGCTGAGTGCTAGGGTGGAAGGAAACAGGATCTTAGAGCACGCTCTAACCAAGGATCACCCAAGCTGTGTTTCTCTGACTTGAGAGTTGGGTCAGAAGCCTGCAGGTCTTGGATTGGAAGGCAATTCTCAGGATGTACTCTGGATTAGACCACCCAGTGTCAGTCACCAAGGTACAGTACTCTGTCCAGATGCTTCTGAAATTCTTGAAGAACCCAATGCTCATTACCCAGATAATACAGAACAGTAACAAAAAACACCCTACTGTTATTTCCAGAAGTGAACAATAATTGGCCTCAACATGAAGTTCCAGTTCATGAAAAAAGCCTAGAATAATGAATAAATGGAAAAAATTATAAAGAAATACCATGCAGCCAGTGATGTGCAGGACACAAACTCAGAAGACATTAATATCATCCACATCATCTATAAGCAGTATCAAAGAAAATTACAGTTTTCTCATAAGCTTTACTGGAATTCCCTGGAAGAAAAGAAGAACCCAGTATAGGTATGTTCATGAATTGAAGAATTCAGAATAGAGTAGAAGAAAAGGAAAATAAAGAGAAGGGCAAATTAAAGGAAAACAACATCTTGAAAGAAGTGTCAGCACACCCCACCCACACTACCCCACCTCTGGCAAAAAAAAAAAAAAAAATTTAAGTAAGAGATTTGAACAAGGGAAATCCAGGGAAGGAAGATTTTGAACTGCAACCTTACCTTAGCTAATCAGGGAGAGAAAGAAGGGTGAAAAGAGAGTTAGACCCAGATAAATAAAAAAGATAAAAAAGGAATACAGTTGGGGAGAATTCGTGAGAATGGACTAGAATGAGTGATTGGTATAAGCAAAACTAATTATAGTGACAAAAGTACTGACTTAAAAGAGAAAAGGAGACATACAGCAACACACAACACAAAATAAATGGAGGAAAACACATTCTTAACAATGATAAACGTAAATGTGAATGGATTAAAACAATCCAGTCAAGTAAAAGAGTGTAGCAGAATGTATAAGAAGAAAACCCATTGAGGTTATTTATACAAGAATCTAATCTAAAAAATAAAGATACCCAAAGGGAAAAGAAAAAAATATATACTTTTGAAGATGTGAACAGAATTCCAGTGAGAAAAGGGGAGGGGGTTATCTAACAGAACTGATGTATAGGGAATTTAGGAAATAATATGTTAACCAGAAATGAACAAAGTACCATTAGGTGTGGCCTCAATTGGGCAAAGTATAGTAAGACTGTAGCCTTCTTATTCCTAGAATAAGAATTCCTGCACCTTTTTGGTTTTTAATTAATTTTTTTTCAATGAATAAACATTTATTTTCTCTCCCTCTCAGTTCCCTTCCCTCCTCCCCATTGAGAAAGAAGGAAAAACAAAACTTTTGTACCAAATACATATAGTCAATGAAAACAAATTCCTACATTGGCCACATCCAGAAATTTGTCTTATTCTGCTCCTTGTGTCCATCACCTCTTTGTCGTTCTTGCCCATTGCTTTTCTGGAATCGTGGTTGGTCTTTGCATTGATCAGAGTTCTTCAGTCTTTCAAAGTTGTTCATTTTGACAACGCTTTTGTCATAAACTTCACCTTTCTTAATGCAGCCAAATATCATGTTAACTTTCTGAGCTACCGTTCAAGTGTTGATTCATATTGAACTTTCAGTACAGATCTTTTTAGATAAACTGTCTAATCGTTACTTCCCCCTCTTGCACTTGTGAATTGCTTTTTCAATCCAAATATAGGCCTTTATGTTTATCCTTATTTAGTTTCATCTCATTCAATTGTAGCAGAGAAGAAGGATATAGTGACTATTCAAAATACGTGTACTAATGATCTAATAAAATTCCTTTATGTAGATATGCCACGATTTTATTCAGCTATTCCTCAGTTTTTTGACATATAAGTTGTTAGTGGGTTTCTAACTGCCCTATCTTTTAGTCTTGCCTATATGTAAATATTTCTTTTAAAAGGTTTTGTGTGTGTGTGTGTGTGTGTGTGTGTGTGTGTGTGTGTTCAATTATAGTAAGCATGACTATATTTTAACCTGTGATGTAAAAAATATACTTTTTGATAGTGGCTGAAAACTGGTGTTGGGAGTGATTGTTACGTGGTTTTGGGCTTTAGCAAATATATCTAATGTGGTATCTTTTGTCCACAGGGTCACATAGGGACCACTGCAACCAAAAAAATTGATGTCTACCTCCCACTGCACACAAGCCAAGACAGACTGCTACCAATGACAGTTGTGACCATAGCACATGCCAAGGTGCATGACCTAATCGGCCTAATCTGCTGGCAGTATACAAGTGAAGGACGAGAACCCAAGCTCAAGTAATTTACTTTCTTTTCTTCTCCCCTTTGCTATCCAACTTTCTTCTGATCAGTCTCTGAGTAGCCAGAGAAGTATTTGTAAACACATGCAACTTACTAATTATGCAAGTCACTTATCCTCTCTAAGGTTCAGTTTTGTTCTCTGTAAGATGAAGAGAATAATAACACTGGCATGATCTATCTTCTAGAGGGGCCATGAGGAAAGTGCTTTGTAAACCTTAAAATACTATGGAAACAGGTTGCTGCCATTATTCTGTATTGCAAATGAACTTTGTTTTAAGGTCTCTGCATTCATCAAGATTTCATTAAATAAGAAAAATATATAAAATATATGGTGGATTGTAAAAGATTGTACATATATAGATATGAGCTTATTTTCATTTCAACAAACATTTGTCATATGTTTTCTGTGTGTAAGATTCAGATATATAAGTACTATCATAGCAGTTAGGAAACTTTACAGTCTAGGAGAGAGGATAAGACATAGATATCAGTAACTCATTCCCAGGCCTTCTACCTGCTGCTTTCTCTGTAGTGAGTTTTTCTTCAGTTTCCTTATGTGACTCTTTTCTCAGGGTACAGGTGTCCTAAAATGAGATAAGGAGGCAGTATGGTGCTGGAAAGAGTACTGGATTGGGAGTTAGAGGACCCTTTGTAGAATTCTAGCCTTGTCACTTAGAACTTGAATGATTTGAGGATTATTACTCAACTTCTCTGGCCCTCAGTTTCCTCATTTGTAAAATGAGAAACTTGGATTAGATAATCTCTGTGTCCTTCCAGTTCTGTGGACTTTGGCATAAAATAGAACAAAATCACTGAATAAGATAGGAAAAAAAACCCCAAAGCACTATGGAACAGGGGGAAAGGGAGAGAAAGGAGGCAGGCAGCATGGTACTAATGGATAGAGGGTGTTCTTAAATCCTTGATTTGAGGATATCTGTAAGAAGTTTTGTGAGTGCTGTGAGAAATATATTATCTAAATGTTAAACTACTGTAAAAGTGTAAATTGGTGGGGGGGGGGGGGGATTGGAAGAGAAAAGGGAACTAGTATTTGTTAAGCACCTGCTAGGTGCCAGGCTCTGTGCTGAGCACTTTACAAATGTTTCATTGGATCCTCACAACTACCCTGGGAAGTAGGTGCTATTATTATCCCTAGTTTGAATATGAGGAAATTGAGTCAGACTGAGGTTAAGTGCACAGTTAGGTCACACAATTAGGAGCTGTTGGAAGCTGGGTTTCAATTCAGAACTTCCTGACTGTAGATCTACTCTGCCGAGCTGTATATTTTGGTGATTATCATTGTAGTTTTTGCTGTTGTTGTTCTCATTATCTGAAGAGGATTATAAATGAAGAATTGGAAGGGACCTCAGAAGCCATTTCAGTCTCTTTGTTTTGCAGATGAAGAGCTAAAGCCTTTGACCTGGTACTTGAAGAATGGGTAGAATCTCTATTGACAGAGATAGAGGGGATGGATGGATGTACTGGGGGAGGGACGGACGGATGGGGGTGGGGTAGGGAGGCATTCCAGATGTCAAGAGTGGGAGCAACCTAGTGAAGGTTACAAAGAGGAGCTGGGTGTATGAGGTTAGGTAGGCAGTAGTGATCATTTGTCAAGAGTGTAGACAAAGCAAACGTATGTAACATATGTAAAACTTTTCTCCTTGATCTGTGGTGTTGGTATTCTGTTCAGAAGGGAGTTTAGTTCTTAATATCATAGTGCTAAAGCTGAACTGGGCCTTAGAGATGATCTGTTCCATGCCCCACTCCAGTCCCTCCCCTCCCCTCCCCTCTCCTCTTTTTTTAAAAGAGGTAAGTAAACTAAAGCCTGGAGAGGAGAAACTATTTACCTGAAGTTTTGACACTAAACCCAGTGTTTTTTCTACTATATTATATAGATATTCCAAAAGGTACTTGAATTCATCTTTTTGGGTACTCCCTCTATTGATAAAGTTCATGCCACCACCGTGCTTTCTCATTCTGTGTAATTCTTTCATGTTATGTCTTTAAACCTCTGTAGAAGCTAATCTAAAAATGCTTAGGATCTTTTAGTTATTTTAATACCTTAGGACTACCAGTGTTTATTTTGTCTCTCATTTTTGCTGCATTGTACTTCCTATTTCAAAGGAAAGAGATGTTATAGTCAGAATGGACCTTAGAAATACTTGAATTCAATCTGCTTATTTTGTTATGATAATTGTTATCTATACTTTTTGTTTTTACATCCCAGTCGTTTCCAGATGTACCCTGCCAAATGCTTGAACACTGCTAAAGTAAAGCAAAATCAACTCAAATAATCTCATCTCATAGTGTATCCACCATTTTGCACCCTGCTTCCCCTACTTCCCACTGAAGAGATCAAATCATTGGTTTTTGTGGAAGTGAAAATTCAGGCCCAGGTAGGTAAAGTGACTTGCCTGAGGTCATACATGTGATAAGTAGGAGAACTCAGTTTGAACCCATCTCCTGACTCCAGGGCACTTTCCACTTCTCATGCTGCCTCCTTTAATGCTCCTTACATAGTTACTGTTTACGTGAACTCCTTAAATAAAGTTTGCCTTATAATTTTCTTAACTTCTATCACTTTACCTCATAGTGAAATGTTGCCAACTTGTATCAGGGCTCTTAATTTTTGAGGCACACTTATGTTTTCAAGTGTCCAAGAATAAGGCCCAAATTACATAAAATAGGTTTTGATATTAAAACACCTACTTAATGACAGACTATTTCAGGAGTTTGGCAGTAGCATTTTCTTGGATGTCCTTTAACAGTCTTTAGCTTTTGTTGCTTAGTGACACTGGCTTTTGTGCAGAGAGCCTTCTAATTTTACCTCATCTGACCCATTTCTTTTGGATATTATAGTCCCACATGGTTTATAGTATAGGTAAAAATGTCACTAAAGAGAAGAAAGATATGAAATGGAGCTAAATTCAACCACGTATGTAGAGAGGTGATTTGGGCTAGAAATGATATAGTTGTGAGGGTGTTAAGGGACCAATATACAACGTATCCAAAGGAAGAGAAATACCCAAGGGATGGAAAAAAATCTTGGACCTTATTAATTATTTCCATAAAGCAACCAACAGAATATCAATAATTATTGACCTGTATTTATACTTCCTATCTTTGCAGACACTTTATGAGCATCCTTGATATGAGTTATTAGTAGGAATCAACTAGACCTTTGTAAGTGATATTTAACAGTGGACCATATTTTTACCATTTCACAATTAAATGAAAGATATAGAGAATATAAAAACTTCATGTTTATTGTTTGTTAATTATGGGAAAAACCCATTTGACTTGGTAGAAAAAAATGCTGCTTTATAGACTGTTTTGCAACAAGGTGTCTCCCAACTGTACATCAAAATAAATTAAGAATCTTTTGAAAATATACTAACAGAAATAGGCCTGTTATCTGAAAATAGACATCAGATGAGACATAAAACAAAGATGTAATGCCTGCCAAACATATTCACCGTAAGTATGAGTGAGATCCAGTAAGGAATTCAGTTCAAAGATGGATTCTGCTCACATAGTGAGGAGATACACCTGTTTGTGGGTGACATTGGGCTGAGGAGACCCATGATTACTTAAAGAAGTTTGGTATGTTCTTCCAAACACATAAGGCCAAATAGAGAAAGAATGTCTACTCCTCGATTTCAGTATGCATTTGGATTGTCACTATATAGGACTTGTCCAATAATATGTATATCTGGGACAGGTAGTACAACTATATAACACATTGAATCCAGCATTTAACACAAGGCAGAGAGAGGATTTATAGCTTTTGGGAAATTACAAAAGCTCTTGTACTTTTTCTCCCAAGTTTCCACAAAAGCAAAGGTCCACCTTTTCAATATTAACTTTCTGTTGGTATTGTTTTAAAACAATAAAACATAGAAGATAACTGCCTTTGAAGAAAGAAAAATGAGCATCATATGTATAGCCGTGGAAAGGCATGATGGATGTGAGCAGGCTAAACATATAACCCAAGAGGAATTCTAAAGAACAGGAGTAAAACATATCATTAAGGAATTGTATAATAGGAAGATGAGATTGGTTGACCATGTGTCAAGAAGAAGGAATGGCAGAGTACTCCATGGGTACCATTACAGTGTCAGGATAAATTGAGGAAGGCCTCTGACTTGTCAGGTGGATTCTCTGTAGTGAGCTTTTAAAAGGATTGGACAAAATTTTATAGGTTCGGCAAATGTGATTGCATTTGTGATCTGAGTCATTGGAAGTAATTGCTGAAATGATGTGTTCACAAATTCATTTGAGTAGCCAACCCATCCTGTCTATCCATCTGTAATTCTTTCTTTACCTCCATGCATTTTTTCCTCCTTGTATAGAGTGAATTCACTGGGACATAGGGACCTCCTCTCATTCAGTCTGAAGATCTGTTTTTGAGTCCTGGCCCTAATACTTAATCATTTGGCTTAGAGAATATCATTTTTCTTTTGTAAGTCACATTTTATTCCTCTGGAAAATAGTAATAACAGTGCTTGTACTATTTTACTTCCCAGGGTTGTATTAAGGAGAATGCTATAGAAACAGGAACTATTAAAGTTCTGCTTTGATGCCTCATCCTAAGCATGAGCCTTTCTTGAGTTCTTGACTTATCTCTACAGAATGTGCGCTTTGTAGATCCTGCTGGACTGGAAAAATTTCAAGTGTCATCCTAGAGAGGGAGTGTATAGTGGTTAGCGAGGCTGGTGTTGCACTAGTGAGGAGACCTCATCCCCAGAGCAAGGATTATTGGGGGATGGATTTTTCAGGCCAAGCAGCCAGAACAGTGCCCTCCTAGGTGTGAGGTGTGTTTTGATCTGTATCAGTGGAGGGAGCTCCCCTTAATGAAATCATGGATCTTTGAAGTATTATTTTTATTGTATGCCTCATGCTTCTGTTCCTGTATCCTTTCTTTCCTTATACACATTTATTGAAGTACCATCAACCCTTTTTTCTCAGCAAGTTATCTCCAATGAATCATGCTTTTTAGTATTCATGTTAACATTGTCACCAACTGTGCTTTATTAAGTTATCCTGTAAAAAATCACTGATAAGCACAGTACTTCACAAGTATAGAATTTTCAGTTTTACACTTTCTGCATAACAACCCTAGTTTCAGTGCACCTAGGTGATGCAATGGATAGAGTTTGAATCCTTCCTCAGATACTTACTAGCTGTGTGACTGCAATTTAATTTCTCTCAGCCTTGGTTTTCTTATCGATAGAATATAGAAAATAATAGCACCTGTTACTGGACTATTGTGAGGATCAAATGAGATAACACGTGTAAGGTGCTTTGTAAACTTTAATGTTCTATGTATGTGCTGGGTGTTGTCATTATCATTATTAATGCTAAGAGAAAGATATTATGAGGATTATGTTCCCCATTATACAAGGAAGATCAAGGAAGATGAGTTCAGTGATTTGCCCAACACCACAAAGATGTGTGGAAGTTAAAATTTGAATCCAGATCTCCTGACCTCTAGCCATCTTTGCATTAACTGTATTGCTGAACTATAAACAGGATCTCTGGTAGTTATCTATACAGGAATTATAAGAGAAGGCCTAGAAAACCAAAATGTTGTTGTTCATTCATTCAGTTGTGTCCAACTCTTTGTGACCACCATGGACCATAACATGGCATGCCCTTCTATTTTCCATTGTCTTCTAAAGCCTGTCCAAACTCATATTCATTGCTTCCCAGACACTATCTATCTATCTCATCTTCTGTTGTCCCCTTTTTCTTTTGCCTTCAATCTTTCCCATCATCAGGATCTTTTCCAGTGAATCCTGTCTTCTCATCATATGCCTAAAGTATTTAAGCTTTAGATTCAGTATTTGTCCTTCTGATGAGTAGTCTGAAAATAAGTAGCTTCAAAAAAGGTATCTGTCAGTAAATTGGTAGAGCAAACTCATTTCTGCCTTCATCCTGAAAAAACCTTCATTACATTCTACCATTGTTGCTAGTTATCAGCTTACATCTCTCTTCCCTTTATCAGTCACATTACTTCAAAAAACATTCTGTACTTGGTACCCCAACTGCCTCTCCTCTCACTCTCTTCTCAATCATCTACAATCTCACTTTCTTACTTTGTAACTGAAATTGTTCTTTCTAAAGGTACTAGTACTCGCTTTACTACCAAATTCAATGACTCTTTCGCCCAATCCTCTTCTTCCTTGATTGCATTTGACACTGTTGACCACCCTTTCTTCTTGGATATACTTTCTTCTCTGAGTTTTCCCAGACTTCTTTCCTAGTGATCTACCTGTTGAATAAATTCTTCTCATTCTCCTTTACTAGTTTGTCATCCATATCACACCCTCTAACATGGGTATGAGTCTAAGGGTGTAATCCAAGGCTCTAACCTAAACCCTCTTCTCATTTCTCTCTGTGCCCTTGCTTGGTGACATCATTACCTCCCAATTCAGTGAACAAAGCAAGCATTTCCATACATAACACAGTACAGTAAAAAAGATGATTGCACATGAAACTACAGATCTGTTATGTACAACTTACTATTCCCTCCAAACATACAACAAAGTTAGCACGTAATTTTTTTTTCTTTTTTTCCTGCCCTAGAGATAGCTACAGTTAGACACAAATAGGTGTATATATATAATATGTAAAATTATTTTATACATACTAATATTTATCACTTCTTGGATGCAGATAGTATCTTTCTTAATTTTAAACTTTTCTATTTATGATCAAAATGACTTAGTTGCTCTAAGTCATTCTTAAAACAATATTACTGTTACTGTATATGATGTTTTCTTGGTTCTACTTACTTCACTCTTCATCATTTTGTGCAAGTCTTTCTTTGTTTTTCTAAGAGCAATGAGTTCATCATTTCTTATAGCACAGTATTATTCTATCACAACCATGTACCACAACTTGTTCGGCTATTCCTCAGTTGATGTGGATCCCTGCAATTTCCAGTTCTTTGCCACCACAAAGACAGCTGCTATAAACATCCCATTCACATTCAAAGTTATGGTTACTATTTGTGAATTTCCCTCCATCTTATTTTTACTCACTGTTTTCAATAACCATCTGAGTAAATTATTGTAAAAGTCCATATAAAAACATTCACATTTATATTTATGGAAGTGTATTCTTTCCAGTTGTGGCATACGTACTTAGTGTCCAAAATAAAATTTCTTGTGAAATTTTGTTTAAGTATCCTTAAGTAAAAGCTTCTTGAATAAATAAGAATATTGTTAGTTATACATTCTAAGTTCAGAGTAACTTTAAGTATAAAGCCATGCACAAACTAAAACTCGGCAGATCTTTGAATAAGTACATTGACATGTAAGGTTATGATGGAAATAGTTTTTCTTGGGATGATATGTATGGTACTTATTACAAGCATCCACCAAGTTTTTCATTTTTTAAACTCAGAATAGCTCATTGAGCATTTGTTTCTTCCTCCTCTTCACTTTTAAGATAATGTAATGTCTTGAGATTCAAGTTTTAAATTTTATGCTTTCTTGATTTTTTTTAGAAAATCATTTAGTTTTACTTGCATTTGTAATCTACCCCCAATTGAACAAAAAATAATCAACCAGACTTTCAACTTAAATATGCGTTCAGTCCTGGAAAACTCATTCTCACATTGGTCGTGCCTGAAGATGTCTAGATGTCTTTCTGCATGTTAAGTTCATCGCCTCTGACATGAGGTGGAAGGTGTTTCATCCTCATTTCTCTGGATTCACAGTTTGTCATTGCATTAATCAAAGTCCTGAGGTCTTTAAAAATGTTTTTCTCTATAGTGTTGGCATAAGTTTTTCTACTTCTATGCACCATGTTCTCCATCAGTTCATAGAATTCTTCCTGGTTTTCTCTGAAGCATTGTTTTAATGTCATGAAGACCCAGCTATCTTCATGTTTGAAAATAACTATAACATAGAGAGAATTTGGAGCCAGCATACTTTATTTTTAACCAAAATATTATACATTTTTAAAAGCTTTCTATTTAAACCTTTATGAGTAGTTTGGGGGTTATTGAACACCTGCTATGCATTCAGAGTACTGCATCAAATTTGGAGATACAGAAAGACAAGGACCCTCATTCTCAAGAGCATAAAATTGAATATTATAAGATGCTTATGAATTCTAGAAAGTTAGAGCTGGAAGAAATCTTGTACAATTCTAAGACAAGGGACTTAGAACAATGTTAGGATGACAGAATCTTAGATTTAGAAGAGACCTAAGATCTCATATGGCCTAAGCCTCATATGAGAGCAGAGATCTTGTTTACAACAGCTCTACGAGTAGTCATCCAACATTTGTTTGAAGCCTGCCAGTTTAGGAGAATCCAGTATATGAAGCATCTTAATGCTTCTTTTGAAACTAAGTAATAGGAAATTTTCCCATATGCTTTATAGAGCCCTTCAGGCTTGATGGGACCTTGGGTAACATGTAGTCTTCATTCATTGTAGAAGTAAGGAAACTGATACCAGAAAGGAGAAATAACTGTCCAGAGGTTACTCATTTATTTAGTTATTAGCATAGCACTCAACTATTTAGTTAACACTAGGCAAGCGTGTCATAAGTGTTTGTTGAATTGTATTTCTGTCAAGGCTGCAACAAGAGCCCAAGTCCCTGGACCTCAAAGCTAGTGGCCTTCCCATTACACAACATCTCTTTTGATGGTAGCTTTGGGTTTGGATTGATTGGAAGTGAAACAGGGAGTATAGGTTGTTAGAAAAAGGTCCTGTTTAATTAGTTGAAATTTGTTAGTGAGGCTATTCGTTGTTTCATTTGTATAAAATTTCCAAGAGATAAAAAGTGCTTTATGTAATATATGTGTTTTTGATCCTCCCAAAAGTTCTGTAAGCTTTGTATTTATAGATGATCGCCTTGTATATAGAGAAGAAAGATTTCACAGAACCAAGATTTTAACATAGGTCTGACTCTCCACTGCTTTATACTGCCTCTTCCCAAAATCAGTCTCTGTAAGGTTATTCTCTGATTCAGATTTGCTTTTAATTACCCAGACCCCTTTGAATATACTAGATATACCCATAGCCTCTTGAAATCAATTTCTGCCGTTGTGCATCAATGGATTTTTCTTTGCCAAAAGTAACATAACACTCTTGCAGGGCCCTCCCTTCTGTAACATAGTATTGTGGAACACCTTTGACAATACTGTTGGAATTTAATTCTGTTGGAACCTTTCCTTATTTGGTGCTTTCCAACCTTTTAGATTTGTGGATGACACATTCAGAGGTGGCCAAATTGTTAGTTGAATTAGTGAGTTCCCTGTAGGATTTTAGTGTGGTCAAGAAAAATGTCTAGCTCAGAGGCAGCTAGGTGATAAAGAAGATAGAGTGGTAGTGCTGGAGTCCAAAAGACCTGAGTTTAAATCTAGTCTTAGACACCTCCTAGCTCTGTGTCCCTGGACAGGTCATTTAACCTGTCTGCCTCAGTTTCCTCAAATGTAAATTGGGGATAATAATAGCACTTATCATCCAGGGTTGTTGTGAAGATCAAATGAGATGATATTTGTAAAGTTCCTAGCACAATGCCTGGCACAGGGTAGGTGCTTAATAAATTCCTGCCTCCCTCCTTCACTCCCTGGAAAGTGTTCTACCCTGTGGAACAGGGTAACATCATAGGCAGAATGAATTAGAGTGTTTCTTAGCTATACTTAGATTAATAATAATGGTGATAATGATAATAATGATGATAGAAGTTAATATTTATATAGCACTTTGTATTTTGCAAAGTACTTTACGTCCAACATCTCATTTGACAACATATTTCATTTTTTTTTTTTACCTTGTATCCATCTGCCCTCCACTGCCTACGCATAGCAGCTCTTAGTAACTCAGTGGGCCTGGAAGAATGAGTACCAGAAGTGTGAGGAACAGTAGCCTCAGAAGAAGAAGGGGGTGGTTGTGTGTGTGTGTGTGTGAGTGAGAGAGAGAGAGAGAGAAACTACGATGTTAAATACAGGACCTGAAAAAGCAGATGACTTTGATTAGATCATGTTATCCCTGCATGAAAGGCTTTCCCCATGAAAGGTTGTATCCCTAGTTGAGCAGTCACTTAACCTCTCTAGGCCTTGGTTTGCTCATCTCTTGAAAGAGGAATTTTGGACTCAGTACTCTCTGAAGTCTCTTCTCGTTCTGAGCCTTAGGATTCTTTAATCCACTGCAGCTACTGGAAAACAGATTAACCTTTAGGATATTAGGAGAAGGACACCTTAGAGGTTATCTACTCCAAGTCCCTCATTTTACAGATGAGGAAACTAAACATTTTCATGGTAAAGTTACTTTCCTTAGAGTTTGAGGTAGAGCCACGACAAGAATCCAGGTCTCTCGACTTCTAGTCTGATGTTCTTTTCCCTCAGTCTCATGTCATAACTCTTAACAAGAATCAAGAAGTTAGTTGTGTCTTTGTTCTATTCCCTGCCTAGTGATTTATTGCTTCACTGACAGCTGATTGCATGGATAAAGGTTGTTTCTGTATCCATATAATACTGAGCCCTGTGAAAAGTCCATAGTTATCAACATTAACCAGTTGTGAGAATTTAGCTGAAATCATTACAGCAGAGGTGATTGAGAAGTCTTAGGTAGTTGTGGAAGCAAGAACAGCACGGTCATTTGGGATCCCTATAGTTTTAATCTGCTGATCTGTAAAGTGAATATATGTTGTTCCACCATCAGTTCCTTAAGTTTGGGCTTCATCTAAAATAAATTTGTATTGAATAGAGATTGAACCCAGGTCTGCTTTTATGGAGGAATCATAGGAAAACATGCATGGGAATTTTAGTGGATGAGTGTGTGTATCATTAGTAAAAGTATGTACATTCATAAAATCCTGATTGTTTCAAATAACAGTTCCCATTTCTACAGCACTTCATAGTTTACTAAGTATTTTCCTTATAGCTCTGTGAGATAGAGAGTAGCTCTTTTTTAACGCTTCAAAATTTCTACCATTTCATCAGTATGAATATTCCACGTGTGCTCCTATAGCCCTTTAGCAAATTGTCACCAAGAGTTGCTGTGGTACAAACAATTTGTCCTGTGATGATGGGTATTCTGGTAATACACATCTCTGTACTTAGACTAGTCCTTGCTCCAGAGTCACAAAATCTTTCACTGGATTTATACTAAAACTCTTTTCCACATAAGTAGAACCTAGCAGAGCTCTTGCTTCCTTGTCATAGCCTTTGAGAACTCTGGGTAGTCTCTGTGGGGAAGTGTCAGAGGTGAACTTTGGAATCTGTGTTGCAAATATTAATGTTCCTCTTTTACAGATAAGGAAAAGGATGTGAAGAGAAGGAAAGTTACTTTTGTTTGTCCATCCTTATGCAGCTTAATGACAAAGCCAAAAGTCACACTGTGGTCATCTTGACTTGCAGTGAAGTATGCCCAACGCACAAAAGAACACAGTTTAGCCATTCTTATCGTTAAAAGAATGTGAGTGTTTTATCATCTGTCAGCAGGTTCTTTACCATAAAGAGTTGACTGCCCATTCCCGAGTGATTTAGCTGGGGGTTGACAGTGCTGATTATGCAAATTATATCCATTTTAGCTTTCCATTTTGTGGAGAGTTTTTGTTCTTGCAAAAAGGAAATCTTGACGGTTTTATCCAGTCCTGTTTCTGGCCTCTTACACATGAACTGTAGAGCCATTACCCATTGGACCTTTTGGTTGCTAACTAGTGACTTGTACACCATGACTATTGACTCTGGTTTCAAAATGAACACCAATAAATAAACACTAGATAACTGGAGGCCCAAACACTGCAGAACTATTTGTTCTTTTATTTTTAGTTTGGAAAGAAACAATAACAAATCAAATCTTCTGATGGTTGTTATGTTTAAGTAATTTTTGTTTTCTTCCTGGTAAGTGTTCATTTTCATCAGCATGTGAATTGAACTTGTCAGATCACATTTGGTAGAAATCTAGGGGGTTTCTCTTCATGTGCTTGAATTTCCATATGTAGATTTACATTAGCTAATTCCAAAATGTGCATACTATCTGAGATTTCTGTCAGTTTAGAACAGCCAGATTAGCTCTTGATTATAAAATGTAATTTTGCAACCATTGACAACTTGCTATACTAAAAGGAACACTGGCCAGTGAATTGGAAGGCTAGAATTATATTTTCAGCTGTACCATTCATTGACTGTCTTTCTGAACGTGGGCAAATAAATTCCCTTTTGGATTTTAGTTTTCAAATCTATAAAATGACGAGGCACTAAGCTTTCTTTTATTTGTAGGATTCTGTTATGTATTCTGTCATTCATCATTCTACAATCCCATCTATCTTTTACATTCCACAATCTATTTTTTCCATACCCTTGGGCTTAGGGTGCTTTTTTTTGTTTGTTTGTTTTTCTGTTAAGTAGAGTAATTATCTCATTTTATGCAGGGTTCCTTGGTTCTTTATCTTGGCTGTAGAAGACTCTAGGTTCTTGAATGTTGTGCTATCAAAGGTATAAAGTCTGTAGAGCATACACAGATCTGGGAAGGTTTTGAGTGATTTTCTAGCAGTAGACTGTGTACTTTCTCAGGCCCCTCCTAACTAAGTGTAGAGAAGCTTGTCACCTGAAGATGGCCATCAGGGAATACATTTCTTTGGCCCCCAACAACTCATGAAAACTATCTCCTAAGGCCTGGAGGGGTTGTAATATGTCAATTCAGAGAATATTAATGCAATAATAGATTCTTGAGGGACCTAAAGTAGCCTTGATTCATTGTGAATGCATTGTGACAGAACTGTCTTTTATTATGTACATTATCACTGATTTAGACACAATAGCATTTTCCCAGATCAGAATATCATGGAAGTTTTGTTACTTTCTTCCTTACTGATTCCTTAAATAATCAATGCACATTTCAGTATTTTTAGTCAGCTCTCTCTCTGAGATTTAGAATTAGATAGCTATTTTACCAACCTGTACAGAAAAGTCAGTGGAATCTTGGGTTATGTGAAAAACTTCTACCTCACAGGGTCTTTGTAAAGATTATACCTTATAAAGTACTATAAAAATATAAGTTGCAGTAATAATGGATCTTTGCAGCTATTTGAGGCTTTCTTATGGAATGAATTTGTACATCATTTACATTTCATGTGTTAGATTTGAATGAATAATAGAGTTTGGTTATTGGCCTTTTAGTTTCCAGACCTTTTGTTGAGTTTGTTTGGTTTGGAATTTTCAAATTCAAACAAAACAAAATGCCTGTTGAAATAGAAACATTTGGTTTTATGCCTGCTACTTGCCATGCATCATTAGCCCTTGAAACCTCAGTGACACATGGGAATTATAGACTTCCCTTATGTTGATTTACACAGTAATAAATATTTGCTGCCTTCAGTAGGTAACTCCATCAGTTATATCTGTCTTCCTCTTAAACCGCTTAGTGCTCACTACATTGTCTATGTTGTATAGAGCACTATAGACACTGTTGCACAGTTTGACTATAGAGTCCCTGCTTTAAGTTGTTACTGCAATTTTCTCTCCCATAGATTAATATGATTGTAGATTTGTAAATGTCATTAATGCAATCATCTGCTTAATTAACTCTTCCTTTGGTTCTTCATTGCAACATGGACTGTATGCAAAGATTGGTTTTTGGCAGTTTTTTTTTTTCTCTCATTTAGTTCTGTTTTGTTTTTGACTTGGAATTATGATTCCATTTGTTCAGGGAGCTCTGAGTGAAGAAAATCCTTACACTAATAGAAATCATCAATTGTTCTGATGATAGTAGTCTTAGAGAGATGGCGGGAGGGGGGCACTCAAAGGTTAAGTGTCTTGGCCAAAGTAATTCAGCTGTTATGTTTCATAGAAAAGACTTGAATTCAGGCCTTCCTGACTCTCAGGGCCCTCCTCTGTCTGCTATACCGTGCTGCTCAGTAGACCTTGAACTCTGGCAAATTGTATCAAGTCTTTGAGTGTGGACCTAGTAACAAACCTTGTGATTGTCTTCTAAGAACTAGTTTAACTTAGCAGGAGAGTAGGGAATGTCAGGGGTTTGGAAATATAAATTATGGGAGAAGATATCCAAGGAAAATGATCTCACTTTTGTCAGTAAAGCATGGAGGTGAGGGCCTCTGCTGAGAGGATAGGGGGAAGAGAGTGGTGTGGGAAATTTGAGGAGCGAAGCTTTGGAACAGCTGCTCTGGGGAATACAATAAAAAATTGCTCAAGAGGGAAGGAAATAAAAAGATTGCCCTGCCTCGACAAAAGTTTAGTTGAAGTTAGATCACATCAGTTTTTAATGAATTCAGTCAGCACAGTTGAATAAATTTCCTCTAGTACTATTGAGCATTACATGAGTAGGAGCAGAGGAACAGATGATGGAGTAATCTTGTTGTTCAGTCATTTTCAATTGTGTCCAATTTTGTGACCCCATTTGGGGTTTTCTTGGCAAAGATACTAGAATGGTTTGCCTTTTCCTTCCCTAGATCATTTTACAGATGAGGAAACTGAGGCAAATAGGGTTACATGACTTGCCTCAAGTCGCACAACTATTAAGTGTCTGAGGCCAGATTTAAATTTGGGTCTTCCTGACTCCAGGCCCATTTCTCTATCCACTGTGTCACCTAGCTGCCCCGGGGAGTAATCTGTAGTTGGTTTGTTTTTTTTTTAAACCTGAGTGGTAATTAGAGAGCTATGGATTAGAAAGGAGAGTCTAAAATTGAACAGGTTAACTATAGGTCAAGAGGAAAGTACAGTCAAAGCAGAGCTGGCCTAGGGTTGAGGACTAAAGCGCGGAGGGACTCGAGGTCACAGTGAGGACAAAGAATAGGTTTAGGAGGATTGAGACATGGTAAGAGGGAATAATAAGAGGTTATGATCAGATAAAGGAATTTCCGAATTGCTGATCATAGAAATGTGGGACACTTGAAGATAATAGTTAGATGAAGAGTGGTTCTGTGTATGCTTGTGGTGGTATAGGAGATGAGGTTGAGAAACTGAAAAGACACGGTATTTGAGGGAACATCAGAATGTATGTTTGATGTTTTTAATCTTCAGTACTATTCAACACTGATTAAAAGTAGAAAAGTAGATCAGAGTTAGAAAAAGAAGAACAGGACAAATCAAACTCAGTAACTCCAGTGTTTGATAAACCTGAAAAATATAAAGTGTGTGGAAGAACTCCCTTTCTGAGTTTCCTAAGTGAAGTAGAATGCAATGAGAAGGTCTAGGACAGAACTGCTAACCCTGAGATGTTATTGCTAGGCATCTACTCCAGGGAGAAATAACAGTTGTTGTATTGTCAGACTCAGTTGATATATTGGTGGGTTTTGTTGACTGTTTTTTTCCTTTGTTTTAAAAGCTTTGTTAAAAGGAATAACTTGCTGGGTATGGGCAGGGCAAGGTGTATTCAATAATGTGGTAATGGCTTTTTAAAAAAGATACCCATAACAATAAGATTTTTAAATATAAGTTTCTTGAATTGATTGACCTACCCTAAGAGTAGACATTAATGGTCCAGGGTCAACTTGGAAGTTAGTCTTTAATGGAGTGCTTCAGGGATCTGTCCTTGGGCTGTTTCTCACTTTTTTATATCAGTGGCTTTGATGAAGGGGTAGGTAGCTTGCTAATCAGGTATGCAGATAATTTATAACCAGGAGGGCTAGCTAACATTTTGGATGTCAGAGTCAAGATACAAAAAGTTTTCATCAGGGTACATTAAACTTTGGGAGAGACATAAATTCTTAAGACTTGGATTTCAAAAATCACCTTCACAGGTATGAGGTAGAGAGAAATGTGACCAGATAGCAGGTGGTCTGACAAAGTTCTGGGAGTTTCATTGGATTGGAAGTGTAATATTAAGTATAGTGTCTGGGGTGAGGTAGGTACTATTCAGTTCTGGGTACCCCATTTGAGAAAGGATGTTGGTAAATGGGAGTGCAACCAGAGGAATAGGAACAGAATGGAGAAGGACCTTAAGATCTTGCCATGTGAAGATCAGTTGAAGGAAATGGGGATGTTTAGTTTAGAGAAGGTAAGATTTGGGGGTCATGATAACTCTCTTCAAATTTTTAAAGGGCTGGGGGAATCAGGAAGTAGAAGTAAGAACAATGTATAGAAGTTGCAGAGGCAAATTTAGCCTGGATTTAAGGGAAAAAATTGTAAGTTTAAATCTGGCTAAAATTGTAATGGGCATTATTATTCAATAATATGAAAGCTATAAAGCAAAATAAGACATAAGAGATATGAACATTGCTACACGGTGATGACATTCCAGTACTTCAAAAGTCCTACCATCTCTGCCATCTACCATTACTATAGTTGTTTCTTGTGCCAGTGCAGATTGCAGTTCCTCCATACTTTGATGTAAACAGTCTTCATGACTTGGTGCTGCCAGTCTTTTTTTATCTCTTTTTTAACCACCATTCTGTTGATGACCCTCTTTGCTCTTAGCTAGACTAGTCCTTGGACAATAGATCTGGTCCTTTGGTTGGTCCGTTTTTAAAGGTTTTCCAGGAATAGAAGCTGCCACAACTTGTGTTTTGATTTTGAGAACCCAGGGTTATCACCTTTTCAGTTATAAGTCATTGAAAGAGGATAGATAGAGGATGTTAGAAAGCAGCGCATTTTACTGTTAAAGACTTCCATGTTTTGGATACCATTTGGAAAAACCTTAAAACTCCCTTGTAGCAGTGCAGAATTTATAAAATTTACAATGACAAACAGCTGGATTACTTCCTTGTTAGCTATCCATTTAGCAAATTTATAGTTTACATTAATATTAATGTCATTATTAGCTGTTTTATATAATAAATATTTCTTAGTCATGACAGTCTCAGTATAGATCACCTGAAGTAAGTTCTTTCAATAAGCACAGTTGCGACTAAAAGGTTTGCAAATTAATTGGGAAAATTGCAAATCAGATAGTCAGCGAAATAATTCATTGTCACATCCAATCAATAAACTTTGTAAATCAACTCATTTAATTCAAAAAATGATCTATATAGATCAAGCAACCAATTAAACAATTAGCATACACTTTGCAATTAATTAATTTAAGCATCAGTCATGTAATTAAAACTCCAAATTTAAGCTGCATAGTTTAGAAACATACTGTCTTTCACATATTTAGAAAATACTTCATGCTTTGGAAGCTAGATTGAATGCTGGCAGATTTGCCATAAGAAACAATATAGCAAAACAACTCTCTCCTCGTTCTCCTCCTACCTATCCGACCACTTCCTCTCAGTCTTCTTTTCTGAATCTTCATTCAGATCACACCTTCTAACCATAGTTGTCACACAGGATTCCATCCTGGGCCCTCTTCTCTTCTCCCTCTGTACCAATATAGATGGTGATTTCATCAACTTACATGGCTGTAATTGCTATCTCTTTGCTAATAATTCTCAAGTCTACCCATCCTGCCTCAACCTTTTTACTGAACTCCAATCTCATATATCTAACTGCCTTTCAGGCATTTTGAACTGGATGTCCAGCAGACATCTTAAATGTGCATGTAAAACATAAGTCATCTTTCCCCTTAAATTCCCCTCCTCCCACCCCCAATTTCCTTATTACTGTAGAGGGCAGCATCATCCTCCCAGTCCCTCAGGCTCATAGCTTAAGTGTCATCCTCAATTCCTCGTTATCTCTTACCCCCCCATATCCAATGTTGCCAAGACCTTTTGATTTCACCTTTTGAATCCTCTTGAATATGCTCCCTTCTTTCTTTTGACACTACCACCACTCTGGTGTAAGCCCATATCACCTTATATATGGAGGATTGCATAGCCTGCTGGTGGGCCTGCCTGCCTCAAATCTCTCCCCACTCCACTCAGCCACCAAAAGGATTTTCTTAAAATGCAGGGTTTGATCATGTTACTTCCCCTCCTCCCCAATTCCAGTCACTCCCTATAACCTCCAAGATCTATTTGGCCTTCAAAACCCTTCATAACCTCACCCCCTTTTACCTTTCCAGTCTTCTTAAACCTTACTCCCTACCATGTACTTGTCTATCCATTGACACTGGCATTCTTACTGTTCCATTAACATGAGAATTTATCCCTTGATTCTGGGCATTTTCTCTGGCTTTCCCCCATACCTGGAATGTTCTTCCTCCTACTCTTTACCCACTGCCTTTTCTGGCTTCCTTCGAGTTCAAACTAAAATCACATCTTCTCCAGGAAGCTATTTCCAGCCCCTTTGAATTTCAGTGTCTTCCATCTCTTAATTATTTCTTACTTACCCCATATATTTGTTTTCTTGTCGTTTTCCCCATTAGATTGTAAGCTTCTTGAGGGCTGGGACTGTCTTGCCTCTTTTTGTATCCCCAGTGCTTAGCACAGTGCCTGGTGAGAAATGAGGATGACATGATAGTCACTCTAAAATATTTCTTTAAATTGTATTGGTTTGTGGAGTAGCCTTACCTATCCCTATCCATACCTGACGCTACCAACCTAATTCATATTTCACAACTGTCAGTAGTCTAATTTATTAGTCTTCTTTTGTCCCACACTATCCTACACATATATTACCAGTAGATTAATTTCCTATAACATCAGTGGAATTTTAAGAAATATTCCACAACTCTCCAGTGGAATAAAATCTAAGTTCCTTAAGGTGCCATTCAAGAATCTCCATAATCAGCGGGCAGAGCCAAGATGGCAGAGAAAAGGCAGGGACTCTCCTGAGATCTTCCCCCAAACTCCTTCAAAAAACTTTTAACAAAGCCCCCAAACAAGTTCTGAAGCAGAAGAACCCACAAACGGATAGGGAGAAACAGTTTTCCAGCCTAAGACAACTTAGAAGATTGGCAGGAAAAGTCTGTTGCACCGGGGTGAGAGGGGAGGGCAGGCCACATCTCAGCAAACCAGCAGTAGGTTTTGGGGGTGACTGAATTACTGGTGGCAGTGGCAGTTTCTGGACCTCTCAGCCAATTGGTCAGAAGGAGATTACATGGGTCCTTTTGCAATCACCAGGAGCAGGACTTTGTTGCATTGCCCATACTTGGATCCGGGTTGCAGTCCTGGATCTCAGTCAGAAGGTGAGGAGGAACACTAGCATACCAGAGCTTGTGGCTACAGGGGAATGGAGATCCTGGTCACAGTTCCACTGTGGAAAAGAGTGCTTGTAGAGTGCTCACAGACCAGGTAGAGCACAGGCCACAAGAGTAATAAGCACATCTTTCCTTAGATCACACCACTTTGGAAGAACCACTGACAGATCTCCAGAATTACCTCTGAATACAGCTACACAAAAAACCTGAAGCTTGGGATGGTTTCCTCTCCACTCCAGAAGCAGAGTCCTATATTAGCATAGAGTTAAAAGTTTAAGAAAGGGAGTGGGGGGCTGGAAAAACGAGCAAACAGCAGAAAAAGATCCTGACCATAGAAAGTTACTGTCATGACAAGGAAGATCAAAACACAAACTCAGAAGAAGACAACAAAGTCAAAATTCCTACATCCATAGCTTCAAAGAAAAATATGAATTGGCCTCAGGCCACGGAGGAGCTCAAAAAGGATTTTTGAAATCAAATTAAGAGAGTTAGAGGAAAAATTGGGAAGAGAAATGAGAAAGATGCAAGAAAATCATGAAAAAGAGTCAACAGCTTGGTAAAGGAGGCACAGAAAAATACTGAAGAAAATAACAGCTTAAAAAACAGAATAGGCCAAATGGTAAAAGAAGCACAAAAATCCAGTGAAGAGAAGAATACCTTTAAAAACCGAATTGGCTAAATGGGAAAAGAAGTACAACAATTTACTGAAGAGAACTCCCTAAAAAGCAGAATTGGCCAAATGGGAAAAAAAAAAGTACAAAAATTCACTAAAGAAAGGAACTCCTTAAAAAGTAGAATTGGCCAAGTGGAAAAGGAGGTACAAAAGCTTAGTGAAGAAAATAATTCCTTAAAAATTAGAATTGGGCAAGTGAAAGCTGTCTTTATGAGACATCAAGAAACAATAAAACAAAATCAAAAGAATGAAGAAATAGAAGAAAATGTTAAGTATTTCACTTGGGGGGAAATGACCTGGAAAATATATCCAAGAGAGATAATTTAAGAATCATCGGACTACCTGAAAGCCAAAACCAAAAAAAGAGTCTAGACTTATCTTTCAAGAAATTATCAAGGGAAACTGCCCTGAGATTCTAGAACCAGAGAGTAAAATAGAAATTGAAAAAATCCATTTATCTGGGGCAGCTAGGTGGCACAGTGGATAGAGCACAGGGCCTGGACTCTGGGCAAGTCACTTAATCCCAATTGCCTCACCAAAAAAAAAAAGAAGAAGCAGCAGCAGCAGCAGCTTAAAAAGAATTCATTTATCACCTCCTGAAAGAGATCCCAAGATGAAAACTCCCAGGAATATTATAACCAAATTCCATAGCTCCCAGGTCAAGGAGAAAATTTTATAAGCAGTTAAAAACAAAGCAATTCAGATTGTAAAGCCACAGTCAGGATAACACAAGATTGAGCAGTTTCTACATTAAAGGATCTGAGGGATTATGATATTCTCGAGGGCAAAAGAGCTAGGATTACAACCAAGAATCACCTACCCAGCAAAATTGAGTTTAATCTTTCAGGGGAAAAAATGAACATCCAATGAGATCGAGGACTTTCAGACATTCCTGATGAAAAAACCAGAGCTGAATAGAAAATTTGACTTTCAGATACAAGACTCAAGAGAAGTATAAAAAGCTAAACAGGAAAGAGGAATTATAAGAGTTTCAGTAAAGTTAAATTGTTTGTATTCCTACATAGAAAAATGATACTTGTAACTCCTAAAAACTTTCTCATTATTAGGGCACTTAAAAAGAGTATACATGTACAGGGTGAATGGGTGTGAGTTGAATGTAATGGGATGATTGTCTAAAATTAAGGGATGAGAAAGAAGAATGCACTAGGAAAAGAGGAAGGGAAAGATAGAATGAAGTAAACTATCTGACATAAAAAAGTCACGAGAACTTTTACAGTGGAGGGGAAGATAGAGGAAGGGGCGGGGTGGGGGAGCACATGAACTTTATTCTCATTGGAATTCAATTTCACATGGTCTGTGAGTGTAGAGATCTCTTATGGAAAGTAGGAGAGGAAGGGGACAAGAGAGGGGAGGGGCAGCTGATAGAAGTGAGTAGATTAGGGAGGTAAAAGTCAGAAGCAAAATACTTTTGAAAATGGACAGGGTGAAGGGGAGGAGAGAGAGAGAGAAAATAAACAGGGGGGAGATATGAAGGAGGGAAATACATAGTAATCATAACTGTGAAAAAATTTTATAGCAGCTTCTCTGATAAAACCTCATTTCTCAAATATATAGAGAACAGAGTCAAATTTATAGGACTATGAGCCATTCCTCAATTGATAAATGACCAAAGGACATGAACAGGCAATTTTCAGATAAAGTAATCAAAGCTATCAATGAAAAAATGCTCTAAATCACTATTGATTAGAGAAATTTAAATTAAAACAACTCTGAACTACCATCCCACACCTATCAGATTGGCTAATATAAAAGAAAAAGAAATTGACAAATGTTGGAGGGGATGTGGGAGAATTAAGACACGAAGGCCCTGTTGGTAAAGTTAAATTCTGATTCGACCATTCTGTGTTAATTTACGTAGGTTCCCAAAGTGGGTGATACTGCCCCTTGCGGGGCACTGGAACGGTCCAGGGGAGCCGTAGTAGTTTGAAATGACACAAATTTCAAAAAAACTGTTAAAGGGTTAAAGAAAGTAGATTTCCAGGGGGCTCTGAGTAATATTTTTTTAAAGGAGGCGATAGGCCAAATTAGTTTGGGAACCTCTGCGTGTAGAACAATATGAAACTATTCCCAGAGAGTTATAATACCATCCATACCAAGCAATACCACTACTAGGTCTGTATCCCAAAGAGATAAAAAACAAAAAGGAAAAGGACCTATATGTATAAAAATGTGTATTGTAGTACTTTTAGTGGTGTCAGAGAATTGAAAATTGAAGAGATGTGTATCGGTTGTGGAATGGCTGAACAACTTGGTGAAATTCTATTGTTCTGCAACAAATGACAATCAGGATGCTCTCAGAAAAACCTGCAAAGACTTACATGATGTAAAGTGAAATGGGTAGCATCAGGAGAACATTGTATACAGTAACAGCAATATTTTATGATGATCAACTGTGAATAACATGGCTATTTTCATCTATGTAATGATCCAAGAAAAATGCTATCCATCTCCAGAGAAAGAACTGATGAAGTCTGCATGCAGATCAAAGCATACTTTTTCTTTAGTTTTTTCTTTTTTCTTTTCTTTTCTTTTCTTTTTTTTTTGTTTTTGTCTTCTTTTACAACATGATTTACAGAGGAATATGTTTGGCATAACTGCACATGTATAACCTATATCAAATTGCTTGCCTTCTCAATGAGAGGGGAGGGAAAGGAAGAAGGGGAGAGAATTTGGAGCTCAAAATTTGGGAGGGTAAGGAATGTAATTGTTTTTACTTGTATTTCGGTTAAAAATAAAATGTTAAATTAAAAAAAAAGAATTTCCACGATCTATCCTTTTCCTATCTTATCTAAAATTACTTCCCTTTATGAATCTTAACTGCTCTAGTCAAACTGTACTATACCCTATTCCCACAATATTCTTGGAGTTTTCCAACTTGTCCCTCAAGTCTTGGCTTTGATAATACTTATTACATATCTTCCTTGCTCACCCTAGACTTGAAGCAATTTTCCCTTCTCCTGAATTGTTGCACTTATTCTCTGGTACTAATCTGGTATTCATCTGTTATAGTTATTGTGCTTGCCATATGTATGTTCTCTCTACCATTATTGCTATAAGTTGTATTAGGGAATGGGAATCATCTAAACTTTGTCTTCAGCCAAGCACAGTGCTATGCATTGAGGCAAGATAGCGAAATAGAAAGAGTATTGAGGATGTTCAGCATACTTAATACAAAGGACTCTTGATTCATTCAGAAAAACTAAATTTGAACCTGGCTCTGGCACTGACCTGCCAAGTCATCCAAGAGCTCATCTCTAAATCTCAATTTCCTTTGCTCTAAGATGGAGATAGGGCAGTGAGGTGGCTCAGTGGATAGAGCACTGGGCCTGGAATCAGGAAGACCTGAGTTCAAATCCAGCCTCAGTCACATATTAGTTGTATGACCCTGGACAAGTCACTTAACCCCTGTTTGTCTCAGTTTCCTCACCTGTAAAATGAGCCGGAGAAGGAAATGGCAAACCTCTTAAGTATCTGCCAAGAAAACCCCAAATGGAGTCACAAAGAGTTAGTTACGACTAAAGTGACTGAACAACAACAATAAGAAGGGGATAACCATACTTAGACTACTTATATCCCTGGAGCGTAGTCAGGAAAGTGCTGTGAAGCTGTAGAAAAGTAACTATTTTTATTGAGATGAAATAGCACTGGATTTGGGATTCCAAGGGCCCAAACTCGAGTACTCTGCCACTTGCTTGCAATATGACTTTGGGCAAATCAGTTAACTTTTGTCTTGGTCTAATTTGTGAAATGAATGTAATAACCTCATAGGGTTATCCCGAGTATCGCACTTTGTAAATGTAAAATGCTACAGAAATATGAGCTATCAGTATTGTTACTGTCTTTACTGCTTATGTGGCACTTGTTATAAACTACCTTGTATTGTTGTTATTGGGTTCATGGACTTGTCTTATCTCTCCCATTAGACCTGTAAGCTTCTGGAGTGCAGGGGCTGTTTTCAGTATCTTTGAATCCATCATGAAGTACTTTCACATAGTAGGTACTCAGTCATTTATTCAGTAGCTGAATAAAGTACTGTAAACTACTGTGATTGATTCTGAGTAATACAGTGATACAAGACAATTCTGAAGGACTTGACGGAAAATACTATCCATTTCTAGAGAAAGAACTGATGCATACTTTTTCTACTTTATTTTTCTTCTTCTTTTTCTTCTTGTTTTGGTCTGCTTTCTTTTACAACATGGCTAATATGGAAATAATATTTTGCATGACTTCACATCTGTAATATATATCAAATAGTTTGCCTTCTCAAGGTCAGGGAGTGGAGTGAGGGAAAGAATTTGGAACTCAAAATTTTAATGAACAAATGTTTAAAAGAATTTTAAGAGATATAAAGTACTATAAATTAAAAACTGTTTTCACAATTTTTTCCCCTTTTCGGCGTCAACATTTTTGTCTCCCGACTGAAGTGGGATTTGTGGCTAATAATCAGTTCTTACTGATCAGAAGCACAACTTCTACCCCCTCATCTTTCTCCAAGTCTGGTTTCTAGGTTTTCATACCTTCATTTGCATTCCCTAGTTACCCTGCCTTATTTACTTATTTAATGTCTGTCTGTTCCCTTCTAGTGACAACGT
The DNA here is from genome assembly GCF_900497805.2 of Vombatus ursinus. Taxonomy (NCBI): domain Eukaryota; kingdom Metazoa; phylum Chordata; class Mammalia; order Diprotodontia; family Vombatidae; genus Vombatus; species Vombatus ursinus. Next base: position 48,056,072 of record NW_020954564.1, on the reverse strand, counting down.
CAGTGCTTATTGTCTCCATATTGCTGAGGACGACGGTGAGGTTGACACAGACTTCCCTCCCCTGGATTCCAATGAGCCTATTCATAAATTTGGCTTTAGCACTTTGGCCTTGGTTGAGAAGTATTCATCTCCTGGTCTTGCAGCCAAACAGTCGCTCTTTGTTCGAATGTAAGTATTTACCCAGATTTTAATTTTAGCATTGTGCCCTACTCCCTGTATTTTCTACTGGCCTACTTGGATTTTAACCATATCTTAAAGAATACCGTTTGCAGATACCTATTATTTGACTGATGATTAAAACTCCAAACATACGTGATCATTCCATGTCCTACAACTAGATTCATAGAATATCAAAACTGGAAGAGACTGTAGAATGTACAGTTTGAGAACACAGATTGTTAAAGCTTGGAAAGACTTAGGCGCAGCATATTAAATTGAAGGAGTCTTTAACACATAGACCTGAAAGAGGATCTTAGAGATCATTTAGTCTCATTTTGCAAATGCAGAATTATTTGACAAGAGTAAACTAACTTTCTCAAGGTCACAGAGCTATTTAGTTACAGAACTGGTATGAAAAGCCAAGTGCCCTGACTCCCAGTCCAGAGTGCTTTCTTTTATACCAAGACAGAAATGGAATGTTTGCATTAGCAAACTGTGGAATTTTGGATCTGAACCACTTACTATAGGAAATAGACTGTTGGCAGCATTTGGCTAAGCTTGTTCTATTTAAATTCTGTGAAGTGAGAATTCTGAGTTTCCTTCTTTTTAAGAAGTTTAAGCCCATTCTGTGCTTTTTAGTCCCTTCTCTCTTGTGAGTGTAAATATTTTTTCAAAAATCTAGTTAAACCTAAATTTGATTGTTCCTATTGATTGCCTTTTGTTAAAAAGTAGTCTATAAATTCTCAATCACTGTTCTTAGTTTTGTAACTCATCCATTTCTTAGTCTTCATTCTTAAAGGGTATGCCCATGGGAACACTAGTGATCCTTTTGCTGCCCCCTACTGTTAGTAACCAATGATGTTCAGTAATCTACTGGTGAAACTATAGATTTGTTCGTTTATTGATTTGTTGTTGTTTTTTTAAATAGGTTTTCTTTACTTTTGAAATATTAACTGTGTTTAAGATATTTATGAAAATCACTCTCATGTATTGAATTCTATCATATGATTGTTTTGGGTCTTCTAATCTAATTCATGGAATTCTTAGAAAATACCTCTAACCCTAGAATTATTGATTGTTAGGGTATAGAATATAAAACATTTGATACAACCTGCATGTTTTTTACAAAGTCCTAGAATTTCAGTTTTGGAAGACCAAGTAGTTCAGCCCATGTCTGACAAAGAAACCCCTTTATAGTATATGTACCTGACAGGTGGTTTTCTTGCCTTTATCTCCTGCAATATCCCATTACATTTTTTGATGTAGCCAGTTTCACTTTTACAGATAAAGAAAACATAGTTCAAGAGTCCTTAACTTTCTCTCCACCACTACAGAAGGGAACCTACTCTTTGCCCCAAGAAAAGATCATTTAAGTCAATGAGCATTTATTGAGTACATACTCTTGCCAGATACTGATAACTGCTGGGGATACAAAGAAAGCAAAAACAGCCTGTGCCCTTAAGGAGCTGCATTTCTAATGGCATTGTGAGACATTAGGAAAATAACTAAGTACGGACAGTTCTATACAGAGTGGGTCATTCAGTATGAAGCCTCTTTTGTGTGCCAGGCACTGTGTGAAACACTGGGGATACAAAGAAAGGCCAAAAACAGTCCCTGGTCACAAAGAGCTCACAGGCTAATGGGAAGAATAATGTGCAAATAAACGACTGTAGAAAGAAGATGTAGACAAGGTAAATCAGGGCAGTTTCAGAGGGAAGACACTGAGATTAAAGGATAGTAGGAAAGGCTTCTTGAAGGAGGTAGGTCATTTGAAGGAAGCCAGGAGGCAGGGATGAGAAGGCAAAATAGTCAGGTGAGGGACAGACTGTGAAAAGGCTAAGTTGGAACATAGAGTGCTATATGTAAAGAACAGCCAAGAGGCCAGTGTCACTGGATCACAGAGTACATGAAAGAGAGTAAAAACTGGGAAAGGTGGGGGGAAGGAGGGAGGGCACAGGCTTTGAAGGGCTTTGAATTCCAAACAGAGGATTTTATATTTGATCCTTTAGGTGATAGGGAACCACTGGTAAGTAATGAGTAAGGAGGTCATGTGGTTAGACCTGTACTTAAGGAACATCATTTTGACTGGAGGATGGACGGAGTAGGAAGAGACTTGTGGCAAGAAAACCAACCAGCAGGCTATTATAATGGTCTAGGTATGAGGTAATGAGTTCCTAATCCAGTGGCAACATCAAAGGAGAGGAGGCATATATAAGAGATGTTATAAAGGTCTGGTCAACAGGACTAAGCAGCAGGTTAGTTATGAAGGGTGTTGAGAGAAAGAGAGGAATTGAGGATGACACCTAGTTTTGAGTGGGTCTTGTTGACTATAGGATGGTAATGTCCTCAACAGTAATAAGAAAGTAAAGGTGAAGGAACAGTTTGTGTGTGGAGGAGACGGTGGGATAATGAGTTCAGTTTTGGATATTTTTAAGTTGTATTAAGGTACAGTACATCCAGTTTGAGATACCAATAGACAATTGAAGATGCCAGACTAGATGACAGGAGAGGTTAGAGCTGGATGAAAAAATTTGAGAATCATCATCATAAAGATTAATTGAATCCATGAGAACTGATGAGATCACCACATCAAATAGTGTAGAGGGGGAAGAGAAGAGAGCCCAGGACAGAGTCTTGTTGAAGCCCTAAAGTTAGTGGTTCTCATCTAGATGAAGAACGAACAATAGAGACTGAAAAGAAGTGGTAGGAGAGCCAGGAGGGAAGGATCACAAAAACTTAGAAGATACTGTTAATGTATGAACCTCAAAGGCAGAGAGGTTATTGAGTGTTGGTGGTTGAGGGAAGTCTGAAAGTAACAGTAGGGAACAAGGACCCCACCATGAGTAAAAGCACAGCCAATACTGGAAAGGGTAGCCAGGAAAGTTGGTTCATCAGGAAAGAACCAGGTCTCAGTGAGTACAAGAAATGGAGGAAGGAAGAAATAAAAACGTTTAATGATTTAAGATGAAAATAAGTGTGCTACCTGTTAAGCAGGCATTGCAGAAAGTAGGGTGAAAGGGTTGGGCAGCTTTGGACTGGAAAGTGGTGGGGTGGAGTGGTGTTGGAGGGGTTTGGGAATAAAGGATTGGTCAGTGGGAGCTGGAGAATGAAATTTCAACAGCAGCAACTTGAGGTTGAAAATCATTGGGATAGGGTAGGTATGATGGTGCACAAGTATATTCATCATTGAGAAATGAATTCAGGGATATTATTATTGTTGATAGCAGTTCTCTCTCAGATGAAGTTATTCCCGATTGTCAGGCAGTTGTGTGTAACTGGAAGCCTTAGGTATAAAGGGATTGGGTAAGAAAAGGCCCTGTAGGGCTGTAAGTGGCTAGAGAGGGTGTTGGGAGCTCAAGGGAGTGGCACAGGCAAGGTAAGCCCTACGGTAGCTTGAGAGTTGATGGCAAGTAAAAGTTGAGTGGAAGATGCTAGTAGCTGTGGGAAACAAAAAAGGCCTCTGGCAGTAGGTGGGATTCAAATTGTTTCTGGAAGGAAGCCAAAGAAATTAAGAGATGAAAGTCAGGACGTGTTTCTTGGGACGGGGGGAGCAGACATTGTAAAGGAATGAAATCAGGAGATGGAATGTCATGTTCGGGGACTGTAATGAGGAATGAGGCCAGAGTAGTTGGTTCATTGAATGCTTGGAAGGAAGGAAAGTCAGGAATGAAGCAGCCTGCCTCAAGACATGTACATATATATCTGTATTCACACGCAGTTATCTATGTACAAACACATTCATACAAATATGGATAAAGTACAGGCTTATTTCCATAGATATTCGTTAGGCTCAGCAATCCCCTTCTTGTCTATGTTCTCAATTTTGAAGTCTTTATAACTGGTAAGTCCATGTTTACTGTCCTCTTCCTCAAAATCTAGATAATACTCAAAGCTCCATTCAAATTCATTTATTCAGCAGACATTTACTATTAAAGAGGCCATGTGAGAGACAATAATTGTATATATCACACATAGAGCTCTGGTCATAGAGTTAGGGAATCTGGTTGTGAATACCAGCTCTGATACTAAATTAACCTTAGACAAATTACTTAACCGCTCAGAGCCTCAGTTGCCTCATCTGTAAAATGGGGATAATAATACTTGTACTTACTATCTTACAGAATTGTAAGAAAATTGCTTTGCAAACATTAAAGTACTAAAGAAATATGAGTTGCTATTGCAGATATAAATAACTCATAGCCCCCTACCTTAAGGAATCTAGCTGGGGCAGATAAGATATACATACAGATAAATACAATAAAACTTAGAATGTGATAAGTTTATGTGAGTACTGTAAATTATTATGAGTTTCAATGAGAAGAATCACTTTCATCTCTAGCAATTCATTCAACATGCATTTATTAAGCACTTTACTGCATGTTAGATGTTGAGGTTGCAAAGACAACCAAAAAAAAACATGTCTACTGTCAAGGAATTTAACATTTTATTAGGAAGATATAACATGTAAACCGAGAATACACATGAGAATTTGGGGAGGGGAGGGCTCTGAAAGGGCTTCCCATGGGGGGGTGGTACCTGAGTTGACTCTCAAGCTTAGTCCTGCAGCTGAACTTTCCCTGCCCCAGATATGTGTTATCTCCCCTGATTAGAATGTGAGCCCTTTGAGAGGAGGGTGGAAGATGGAATACTGAGTTTAGAGAACAAGTAGGCAGAGAAGGCTTCATGCAGAAATAAGCATTTGAGGGAGACCTCAAAGGAAAAGTTGTTCATTCGTTTCAGTCATTTTCAACCTTTTGTTACCCCATTTGGGGTTTTCTTGGCAGAGATAATGGAGTGGTTTGTCATTTCCTTCTCTATCTTATCTTACAAATGAGGAAACTGAGACAAACAAGGGTAAGGGGCTTGCCCAGGGTCACACAGTGAGAAAGTGTCCTGAGGCTGGATTTGAACCCAGGAAGACCCCTGACTTCAGGTCCAGCGCACTAACCACTGTGCCACCTAGCTACCCAAAGAAAGGAAGAGTAGAAGGTCAAAATGCATCAGATTCTTGACATTTGTTCCTGGCATATGTGCTCTAAAGGTCTGTCACATAGCGAAGTCATAAGGCTTTTAAATAGGGAAGGAGTGGCATACAAAGGAGCATTGGATTTAGAGTCAGAGGACCTGGCTTCAAATCATGGCTGCTATTTCCCACCGTGTGCACAAGTTCTGAGGTCAGATCCCTTATCTGTAAAGTGAGGCATTAGACTCGATGTTTAAGGTCGCATTGCACTCTAAACCTGTGATCCTATGTTTTTCTCATAATGCTCCCATTACGTGTTTGATTTTTAGTTAATTTTCAGTTGTTTCATGTTCAGAAACCTTTTACTGTTTCCAAATTTTTCATGACCCCATATGGAGTCATGACCTACAGTTTAAGAAGGGCTGGTCTACATGAGTTGTACTGACTAAAAAATTTTTTTTGCTTAGTGTTTAACCCTTAGTGATATTCTTAATTGTTGAAGATTAATACATAGAGTGTTAGAGCTGAGAGGGCCCTTAAAGATCATTGAGTTTATCCCCCTCATTTTCTGCATGAGAGAATGGCCCAGAGAAATATCACTTGCCTACTGTCACTGAGCAAGTGAATGGCTGAGCCGTCAGAGCTCGCATCTCTTGGCTTCTAGTTCATTACGTAGCACTAATAAGTATTAGCAATAAATAGCATGAGTACCTATCCTTTTTACCCTGCAGGGGTTTCCCACTTTTCTCTGCCCTTACCACCATCAAATCTTCCCATGTAACAAAGTAAAAATCTAAACAAAAACTTGACAGAAGGACTAACTACTTCCAAGAGAACATATTCTATTTCTTACCCATAGTTCCTCACCTCTTTACTGAGAAGGAAGTATGTTTCATTATTTTTACTTGGGCACCAAAATTTGTCCTTGCTGGCAATCAGAAACATGAAACCTTTTAGTGTTGTTTTCTTTTATATTATTGTAGTCATATGTATTGTTCACCTTGTTCTTTTTGCTTCACTCTGTATCATTTCATATAGGTCTTCCCATATTTATCCAAATTTCTCATATTCATCATTTCTTATGATCTGTTGTATTCTAATAGGTTCACATACCACAGTTAGTTTATCTATACCTCAATTGATGGGTGCCTCCTTTGTTTCTAGTTTTTTGCTACCACAACAATGCTGCTTTGAATATTTTAGTATATATGGGACCATTCTTTGATCTCCTGGGTATATACCTAGTAGAGGAATCACTGGGTCAGAGGGAGTTGGATTAATTTTCTCATGTAATTCCAAATTGTTTTCCAGAACCCACTGGTAGTGTATTAGCATGCCTGTCTTCCCACAGCCCCTCCAACATTTAGTAATTTGGTCTTTTCCCATCTTTGCTAATTTGATGAGTAGAAGGTGAAGTTTTGATTTGATTTTTCTCTTTTGGACCATTTTTATGTGGTTGCTGACAGTTTGCATTTCTTCTCTTAACTCTTTTATATTTGTGTTATTTCTCTTTATGTCTTACAAATTAGGCCCTCATCAGAGTTTTTTGGTGCAAAGATTTTTCATAACCCAACTGCATTGATTTTGTTTAAATAAACACTTTAATATTACATAATTATGATTGTGTCTTTTATCTTTTATGATCACCTCTGCATCCCTTATCTAGTTTGGGAATTCTCTCTGTGACCATAGTTGTGAAAGTTACTTCCTTCCATTCTATTCTTATTTTTTAAATTACAGCTCCAGGTTTTTAAGCTCCTAGAGAGCAAAAACCAAACATTCTTGTACTTCCCAGAGCATCTGAGTTGCACAGAGTAGGTGTTCAAATATTTGTTTATTGAACGAATGAATGAATCACACTGATTGCTACCAGGGCCCTAGATAAAATTTTTTCTAATAGGGAAATTTTTTTTAATAAGAAGTATGTATAATTTCTTTTTTTCCCCTTCTTTTTTTTCTTTTAGACAAATGTTAAAACTTAAATACGAAATAAGAAAAGAGAAAGAAATATTGTAAACTTAAATATAAGAAAAATAACAAAAAAGTCATGTATACAGCAGAACATAGAGGATTCAAATTATATAGTGATAACTTTTCATTTCAAAAAAGCCTATATATTAAATACTGTTCATAGCTGTCCATCTTTTCTTTGCTTCCTTGTAGGTTTTCTTTTGTTCTTTGCTGTACACTTTTTACTTTGTTCTTTTTTCCTCCTCCCTCTCACCTACTCACCACCCCAAGGCTACAGTTGAGCATTGGTTGTATTTATATATAGGTATTGATATATACATACATATATATACATAAATATATATATATGTATACACACATATACTTTCCCTAAGAGATTCTTCTCCTAATCTTTGTTTTTATGTTTGTGCATATCTCTTTATTTTTCCTCTCTCCTAATTCCCCTACTTTACTTCTACCTGCTACCTTACTCTCCTATTACTTAACCTACCTCCAATCCAGCAATCTCTCCCTTTTCCTCTCATTCCTCTAAATCTAAACTCCCTTCTATATCCCCCTTTTAACCTATTCCCATACCCTCCCCTCTAAAGATCTTTCTTTTATCCTCTCCCCCCTCCCTATCCCCTTAAGAGTTTTATTTCTTTCTAAATTTAGAAGACTTTTATATTCTTCTAAATGTATATGTATTTTCCCCTCTGAAACCCATTCCCGATGAGAGTAGGTTTCCAGAACTAACAGCCCCCCCACCCCATGTAATTCCTCTATATTGTTTCTTCCTCTTGCACCTCATTTGTAAAAGATAATTACTCTTTTAGCTGTACTTGAATGGTTTTATTTTGATCTACCTCAATCTTCCTTATAAGTTATCTAATTACTAGTAACAATCTTAGACATAGGTTTTACATTTTTCCTACATAAAAGGTAAACATTCTATCCTTACTTAGTCCCTAGTAATTGGTCATTGGTATGATACCTTATATTTCTTTTGGCTCTTGTATATTAAATTTTCTATTGAGTTCAGGGTTTTTGTGTTTGTTTGTTTGTTTGTTTGTTTGTTTGTTTTTTTAACAGAGACATGAAAGTCTGATAATTGATCAAATAGCCATTTTTTTCCATTCAGAATTGTGCTTAGCTTTGCTGGGTATGATATTTTTGGCCAGAAGCCAGTTCTTTCGCTCTGCAGTATAACAGAGTTTCAAGACTGGCAATCTTTTAGTGTCACCACTGCTAGGTCTTGTGAGTTTTCCTCATAATATCTCCTTCAGGTGGTGATCTGTGGATTTTTTCTATTTCTGTATTCCCCTCTTGTTCTAATGCTTCAGGACAATTTTCTTTAATTATTTCTTGTGTTATTGTATCAAGATTCTTTTTTTGATCAAAACTTTCAGGTAGTCCAATTATTCTTATGTTTTCTCTTTTTGATCTGTTCTCTAGATCCATTGTTTTTCTTATGTTTCACATTCTCTTCTATTTTTTCATTCCTTATATTTTGTTTTTTTATTTCTTCATCTCTTATAACTTCACTGGTTTCCCCTTGCCCAATTCTGACTTTCAAGGAGTCATTTTCTTCCTTAAGATTCTGGATCTCTGTTTCTAATTGATTGACTTTCTTTTCATAATCTTCTTGTTTTTCTTGTATTATTCTTAGTTTTCTTTTTAGTTTTTCCTCAGTCTCTCTCATTTGATTTTTAAAGTCTTTTTTAAGTTCTTCAATGAGTTCTTTTTGGGCAGGTGACCATTTGACATTACTCTTTGGGGTAGACGAGGGTTTCTTTGCTTCAGTATCCTCCTGTGAACACAAACCCTGATCTTCTCTATTCCCATAATAGCTCCCTATGATTGGATTCTTTCTGTTTTGCCTGTGCTTTTTTTTTTTTTAATTAATTTAGTTTTTATAATCACCTCTAGTCCTGGGCTATGAGGGATGGTGCCTCTAATCCTTTTCAGTTCACCATTCTGACCTTGAACTCAAACCAAGACTTCCAGCCTCCTGTAATGCCCGTAGTAGAGGCGTCCCCACCCCACTGCTTCTGCACTCACAAGACATGTGCTGGTTCCTTCTTGCCCAGGCCACTCTGTGTAGCAGAGCTGGGTCTGACATTCCTTGTCAGAAGAGGTTACCTAGATCTTTTTCGAGATGCCCAATTCCCCTCACTGTCCCGGGGTGAAAGTTCCTGTGGCTGGGCTGAGGCAGCCTCCCAAATCAGCTAACCCCAGGGCTTGCTACTTGTTGTTTAAGCGGCTTGCCACTTGTTGTTGAAGTGGACCCTAGCCCGGTGGTGTTTACTCTTCACAGGGAGGAAATCTTGTCCAGGATTTTTCTTCAGATCTTCTCCAGTTGTCCCAGGAGGACCCCTCTTCTGCCCCTACTCTTATTTGTTTTCATGGCTCTAGGTTCACCCAGAGGTGCTATTTTATCTCTTTTGTGGAGGAAAATCTTGAGAGCTTGAAATTTTCTGATCTACTCCATCATCTTCTCAGAATCTTCTCTGGGAAATTTTTCTTTGTATCCACCTGCCCTCTCTCTAAATCTTTCTCTCAGTTCCCACCTTCTCTCCCTTGCCAATGGATACCCATTACCTTGCAGATCACTGGTTTGTCAGAGCCCTCCATTCCCTTAAATCCCACTCCAAAATTTCCTCCCCTTTACCATCACAATCCAAACTTTCATCTTTGACTCCCAGGAATTTTCAGATACGAGTTGTTCTGATAACCATAAATTAGAATAAGAATGAAACACGAATGAAACTAATCATCACAGGCTATTACATTATAAAAATTAAAAAATATTTAGCCCAGATGAATTCTGATGGGAGGATGAGAGCAGGATTTTTTTTTTTTTGAAGCCAGGGAGGCCTTCAGTTATTTATATGCTATTCTACTTTTATTTCCTCTTGGGAAGATTGATCCTTAAAATGTAGAAGGGTCTTAGAGGTCAACTAATCCAACCCCCTCATTTTAGAGATGAGGAATATGAAGTCTAAGGAGTGGAAATTATTTGCACAAGGTCATACAGTGAACTAGTGCCTGCACCAACACTAAAACTCCTTGCCCCTGATTTTCAGTCCAAGGCTTTTGCTGTTGTTACACAGCTGTGCTAGAACTTAGAGGCTGTGGAACAGATTTCATGGTTGCACAGCTCTACTTCCAAGCTGCTATTTGGTATTACTGTACATAAGCAAAATGAAGTTAGGGCTGCAATCTGTATTCTCTGCTTTTCTTTGAAGGCACAGAACTTATTCTGGCTCTGTTTCAAGAGACAGACATTCCAGAGGGCAAACACATGTGTTTAGTTAGTCTGACCTTTCCAATTTTTGAAGCAACATAATTAATGCTTTCCTTCTTTATTATTTACTTCAGTATGTCTGTCACTTTAAATAGACACAAAGGAAAGTCCTTTCTTCTCTCTAGACAGCAATGATTGCCAAAACGGAAATCAAGTCAGATTCCCAAACATTCAATCATCCAGACTGCATGTGTTCCATTTCTATGAATGAGGACAATCTGGACAGTGGAAATGTTTGTTAATATAACAGAATGAAAAGGAACAACACACAGTTGGTTCTCTGAGACACAAGCAAATAAGAAATACTCCTTTAATTTAGACCCACATTGATGGTCTGAACTTGATTGTATTTGGTCATTTTCCATTTCTTCTCATCAAGGTGCTTTCAGAGCTCCCAATATATAAAGCCAGATAAGAGTAGAGCTCATTCATTACATTCACTAAATTTAAGCCAATCATAGAATGCCTGACTGTTTAGCCTACTTAGATCTAGCCTGGTTTCCCTACATTTTTTAGAAGTTAGAGCTGGAAAGAGCCTCATACATCATTGAATCCAATACCCTCATTTGACAGAGGAGGAAACTGAGACCTTGTCATTGTGATCTGCCCAAAGACACAGAGGTCATTAACAACAGAGCTAGATTTTAAGTCCATGTACTTTCATTTCAACTGTGTGGCTCTTCTTCTTTATACAATGCTGCTTCTTCTCAGTAAAATGCTGCCTATTCTTGCCTAACGTTACATAGAAGTGAATGTGTAAGAAAAAATCCAATGCCTTTTAGTCAAAATAAAGCATAAATGTCCCCAAATACCTCAGTGATAAATGATGATTTCAACCCTTCTTTTATAGGCCACCCACCTCACATATCACTCCTTTAGGAAGACACTTCATTCATATTTCCTTCTTGGTCTTTATTCTTAATTGCTTCTTTCTGATTTGTTATTATCAGAACATTCTGTAGCTAGTTATCCCAGAGAGTCAAAGGATGGAAGTTATGTTTGGTATAATGCAATCCTGCTGTTTTGGTTTTTGTCTTGCATCTCCACTGCCTAGCACATACCCAGGAATGTAATAGGTGCTTGATAAATGCCTGATGCATTGAGTTGGTCAGGAAGCACCTTGCCCCTCGACAGAAGAGAGAGTATTTTTTTGCACTTTTCTGATACAACATTATTGTGCATCATAGTTTTATGTCTGTATCTCTTATCCCCCATCTAGACTGCAGGTTCCATGAAGGCACAGAACAGGCCTTCAAGTCAGCTGGAAAGGTTCCCTGGTCCTTAGAGTACAGTGGCAAAGTAGATGTTAATGCCTCTTCTTTAAAGTCATTTTCATTGATAAAATCATACCAATTATTGATCTTAAACAACTTTGACAGTGGTAAGGACTTTGGTGACAAGAACTTTCTTTTCTGGATCTTCAGTACTGGGGCTAAAACAGCTGCAGGAGCAGTTATTGGGCTGCATCTCCACTAGGGCTACTTTCCAGGATGATGACTGGAGCCATTGGGCTAGAAGCACTGATGTTCTGAAAGTTCTTAGGTTCATGGTTCTGAGCTGTATCTATCTGGATCTAAGGGGAGATGGTGGTCAAGATGGTGATGATGGTTTGACTTGCTTGGCACATGCTGTCTTCTGTCTCTCCCTCAGGATAAAGCTGCTGCTTCAGCTGAAGCTGGCTTGCCCGCTCTGTGGGTGGCAGATGGTTGGCAGTTGATGGGGATAGCTGGCTACTTCACAGAAGTTGTTTCTTCAAGTGATGGTCATGAATTCTGGGCTGGAAGTAGGACTGGTGGTCTGTGGGATGCTGCCACTCTAAGGGCTCCTGTGCCTGTCTGCCTTTTGGTAGCATTTGATCAGCAGTTGTTGCTGCTGGTGAGGAGGAAAGTGAGCCCTTTCTCTACAATGATTTCTCCCCTCAATGATGGCTGCAAGAGCTCTGCTGGAAACATATTTAGTGGTTGGGGATGGGACAGTGTTATTCCCAAGGCTTTTCAGTTCAGGGTCCTGGGCTGTCTCCATTAGAATCTGAGACTAGATGGTGGTCAAGGTGATAGTGGTGATTTGCCTGGCACATGCTGCCCCCTCTCTCTCTCCCTCAAGATGACTTGTTGCTTTAGCTAGGCTGGCTTGGACATGAGTTTGATTGGCTATGGTATAGTTGAACATGTCTAGTAAGCACTTTGTGATGCAAGACTGGAGCTAAAGAGAGAGAAGAGGGTTGAATGTGTAGCTCTGGGAGTCATCTATGTGGAAGTGATAGTTAAACCCATGGGAACAAATGAAATCACCGTGTGAGCCAGTGTACAGAAAGGAAAAGAGAATGCCCCCAGTGCAAAGTTCTGGAGTGGCAAAGTAAGTCCACTTGGGCTGCACTCACAGTAAAGGCAGCATGAGATGGATGGTGAGGCAGCAGAGGAGACGAAGCAGGAGTATTTGCACATGTGCTTCAGCCTTCTTCACTCACCTTACATCTTTCCATTGCCATTTAGGCCACTTGTAAATTTGATGCTTCCAAGATGTAGTTACATAGGTAAGATTATTGGTGTTCAAAAGATTGCATTTTGCGGATGATTGTCTTGGCATTATTTAAAGGGATATATAGTTTCTCATGTCACTTTTTTTCTGTTCAATTCTGGACATAGTTCATTGTATATCTGTATCACCTGTCCAAGATACATGTCCTGTTCCAATGGCCTGCCCATGCAACTGCACATCACAAGCTGGGTAATATGTGGTTTTCTTCTACTGTATGTTAATTATACTCTCTAAAGATCGTGTTTACTTAGCTAGCTTTACTTGATGTTTCTCTTCATATAGTCTTGAATTTTTTGACCTAATGATCTAGAATCTACAAGTTTGGAAATAAACATGTAAGAAAAAAAATTTAAGTCTGCCAAACAAAATTTAGAATGTAACTGCCCCCAAATACCTCAGTAATTAATGATAAGAATTCATCAATTTAATTTTTACTCATTTTTTAAAGCCCACCCTAAGTGTCACTTCCATTAAGAAGCCTTTCCTGATCTCCCCAGTCAGTAATGACTGTCCCCTGACCTCACAACATTTTATTTGAACTTTTCTACTGTAGTTATGTATTAGTGTACGTAATAGTTATCGCATTATCATGTAGGCAGTTAGGTGGCACAGTGGCCAAACAACCATGCCTGGATTCAGGAAAAGCTGAGTTCAAATCCTGCCTCAAACACTTACTAACAGTGTAACCCTGGGCAGTCATTTAACCTCCTCAATTTCCTCATCTGTAAAATGGATGTAAGAGTAGTACTTACCTCATAGGGTGGTTGTGAGAGTCAAGTGATTTAACATATATGTAAAGTGCTTTGCAAAACATGCTGGCTGTTGTTATTATATTAGTGCCTTACCCTTCTAGCCTGTGAGCTTCATGAGTCCAGGATGTCATATGTAAACTTTCTTTGGGCCCAGTTCTGAGCACAAAGTTCTGTACACAATAGACACTTAATCATTATTTTCTGAATTAAATTAAATTGGATTGAATAATAATGGTGATAATCAGGTGAATAAGGAAAAGGCTTTGAAAATTAGATTTGCTTTCATTTTATACAGCAACAAGTCTGGGAGGTGAGTCATGCAAATGAACTTTCCTCCCCTTGGAGACCATTGCATTTGACACAGTAGAACTTTCAGCCCCCCCAGTTTCTGGGAATTCATGCTTTTTAGCCTTAGGCTAAAAAATGTGCTTATCAGATCTGTACATCATAGTCATGGAATTAGTAATACTGGAAGGTACCTCATAATGTAAATGTTAAAACTGGAAGTGACCTTAGAACATAGAATATAAGAACTGGAAGGAATCTTGGAACATAGAATATTAAAACTTAGAATGTTAAAGCTGGAAAAGACCTTAGATTATAGAATGTCTAACATATACATAAAACATATATTCTCTGTGGCAGGAACCTCTTTCAGGTCTAACATTCTTTGTTCTCTTGTTCTAACATTTTGCATTCCAATATCCTTTCAGTTTCTTTTGAATAGCTGTGATTTGGTGAACTTTTCTTATGTTAAAAATGTATTTGTTTTAATATGTATTTAAAATGTATTTCTTTTGGGTTTGTGCACTGATTGGTCACATTTTACTGACTACATCTCATTTTGTTTTCCTCTATTCTTCTTACCCTCCTCTCCACCCTCCTTTTCTCAGCTGGAGTCTCTCAGTTGCTGCTCTGTATGTGTCAGGCTAGTGACTTGTAATGTTTATTAATACAGTGTCACTCTTGCTGCTGAAAAAAAAAACGTGATGTTTCTCAGAAGCTTGTGATAAAATGTGGCGTTTGATTTCAGGATCCTGCCTACACTGTATGTTGAATACATTCTCAGATGTTATGCAGTTCACTGAGCTGACAGTTATGGAAACCCCGCCTGGGGACCCCATTTCAGCAGGACATATTTGAGCAGAAACAGTTTGCAAAACTTTACACACTTAAACTCCTGCCAAGGCAAACTGTTAGCCACTTGAGTTTGTTATAAATACCCAGTGGCAATGGTTGGAAGTAGCCCATGATGTGTTTTATATTCTGAACTGAATGTGAATGTCTTTGCGGTTCTATAGAGTAGTAAATAATTGAGTTTGATTAGGGAGAGGGACCTCATTATCCCCCACCTGTGCCCAGCTGGAAGGGGAGGGTCGAAATGAAGCCATTAGCTGTCTCTCTTACTGGCAACTCAAAGAGCTCAAATACATCTGTGTCTTATTTTCTTTTCTGGCACAATCAGTCGCGTGGGCTAAGCAGGCATGACTGAATTTGGCAAGTTTCAAGGACTCTGGCGAAGTTACACAAGGAGAAAATGGAGGGCAGTCATTTTGGCTTCTTACTGCCCATTAGTCTGGCAAGTTCTGTTTTTGGAAAATGGCCATTGTGAAAGGGTGTGCTTTATCCAATGTCAAACATCCCTTGTGAAGACAATGCACTTTGATCTATTTTTAAAACTTGTCAGGTCAAGTTAAACAAAATGTGATATTCACACAAGTGTAAACTCTTTTTGCCTGTGGAATTATTCCCAGAAGGCTTACTTTAAACAACCACAGGCTGTAATTATTACGTGTAATTCTCTCTCTCTCTCCTTAGGCATTTCCGCTTTGTAGCCGAAGGGGCAATGTATAGAGTGTCACAGTAATCAGTGAGGGTTCAATGTAGTGGTTAAGCTTGGGAGGATGTGGACATTGACCTAGATGAACTGTGGTCATGGAAGCAGCAGCATGCAATATCAAGAACTCTGAACTTGGAGTCTGGAGACCTAAGTCTGTGTCCCAGCTGAGCTACTCCTCCTTAGGACTTTGAGTGGGTGGTTTCACCTTTCTTAGGCTTCTCTTTCATTAGTTGTAAAATGATGGGCTCAGCCAAGATCAGGTCCTTTTAGGACTGACATTTCCTAACATTCTTTCTTATCTTTCATTGTCTTTGAATCCATCTGTAAAACCAAGACACAGTGAGGGAAAGCAACTTGCTCAGGATCATACAGCAATGTATTGGCATGTGTAGTCCCCCAATACAGGCCCTGCGTTCCTTGTCACTTTGTGCTTACCCTCTGTGCCTGCCATTGACCAGCTGAAGGGCTAATGGGTCTTTTGTTGTTTTTGGTTTTGTTTTTATTGGTATCCTCCTTTCCTGTTATATGATATGAGAATAATATGTCCTACACCCAAGCCCTGGACTTCTCATGACTAAGATGTAACATGCTTGAGAGCCCCAAAACAAGAAACCCTTTGCCACCCGGGGAGGATATATGTAATGGAAATCCATGATTTCATTCAGATCCCTAGTTTTGTGTATTGCCTTCATGGCATGGTAGAAATATCATGGGAGACTTAGGACAGAAGATGCAGGCGCAAATAACTGGTTCTGTCACTAGCCTTGGGCATGTCCCTTCACTTTTCTGAACTTGATTTGTTTTACCTGTAAAATGGGGATGATAACACTTGTATTTCCTCCCTCAGAAGCAGTTATGAGGAATGTGGATTATAAACTAGTCAGCACTATAGACATATGAGATGATTAGGACAGTGATCAGTAATCTATCACCAAAGTCTTTTTAATACCTCTTGTTAACATAAAGGTGGCATTAACTTGATGAAGCTTGTGCTAGACAGACTCAAGCTCTTGTAGGTCCCATCTAACTGGAAAAGCTTTGAAAATGAACCTGGGGATCATCATCAGGTAAAGTACAGTGACTCTTGTGGCTAAAATGCTGGTCACCAGGGGATGTATGTTGGGGGCCACAGGCACTCATGAAGATTTCTACTACCAAAAAAAGGAAGCATGGTGATCTGTGTTTGAAGAGAACAGCCACATGAATGTACTTGCTGATGTTTTTTCAGTTTTTAGAGTATTACTATTGTTAATAACAATAATATTATTAATATTCCAGAACTTATCACAATACTTCAGTTAATAAGTAATTTAATTGATGTGGCTGACCCCTTCATGAATATAAGTAACAACTCTTCCATACCTTAGTAGATGGTTTCTTGAGCTGTTGCAGGGGGAGAAATGCCCTGTATATTAAAAACATATGACTATGAATGGTGCTTCTGCTGCTCTTTGGTAGAGATGGAAATGAGGAATACAGGGTCATTGATTCTATTTATGCTTTCACTGGAACAAAGACAAATCCTAAATGTGAATGACTACCCATGTGACCTGGGAGCAGATCGTTTCATCCCTAATGTATAGTGTAAAAAGTATTTGATTTTGTATGAGAGGACCTATGGACAAGTTCTGGCTCTGCTGCTTCCTAGCATTGTGATCTTGATAAGTTAGTCTGCTTCCCTGGGCCACCATTTTGTCATTTGTACAATGAGGGAGTTACACTAAATCAAAGGTTCTTAATCAGGGGTCCAAAGCCCCCTATGGGGTCTGAATATTGCCAAGTTCCTGGGTCCAGGAACTTGGTTGAGAGAAAATATTTTAGTAACTATCTCAACATCATTGGGTTTTGTAATCCTACCTATTTTTTTATGCATTTAAAAACATTCTGAGAAGAGATCCACAGACTTCACAAAATTGCCAAAGGATTCCATCTCCCCCAAATTAAGAACCCCAAGACTAGATGATCTGTCTGTTCTCGTTAAACTCTGAATCTGTGGTCCCAGTAAGCCTCAGTTTCTTTATCTGTGCAATGGGAATGAATAATTTTTATATTGCTTCCCTCACAAGTTTGTGAGGAAAAATAGAAGGAGGATTAAGCACTTACTATGTGTCAGGTATGATGCTAAATATAAGCAAAAAGAAAGTGGTCTCTTTCCTTAAGGGGAAACATAACACCCTGAAGGGAGGTGAAAAGGAGGAACAGGGCGAGGCAGAGAAAGGAGGCTGGCTGGCTGACTGGCTTTGTTCCCTCCCTGACATGGAAGCTTCAGGAGGAACTCTCCAATGGGAGAAGAGAGTCAGGCTTTTTGGAGGGATATACCAGAGTGAGCAAGGGAAATTCTAGCATGAACCAACAGAATAGGGGGCATGATTTTAAAGTAAAAAAAAAACAAATCAGGGAAAAGGAGCAAGGCCCGGAGCTGCCCTGGGAAAACTTTTGTTAGAAGTGAAGAAAATAATTTGTAAATCTTAAAGTACGTTATGAATGTGAATAGGTGTTATTTTTCTGTATATACTGCCATGATATACTCATGGTATAGGGGAGACCCTCAGTTCTCAAGGGTACACTAACAAAGCGAAGCTCTAGAAAGCCTTTACAAATTTAAGCCTTGAGCCTGGGCAGAAGGGCAGAAGGGCAGATGGGCAGGCATTATCTTTCCTCTAAGGACCAGCCTGGCTAAGCTGGGAAAGGCTCACCACCAAGTAGGAAGAAGAGTGCTCAATTTCTCAGTTACAAGAACTCATGAAAACTACCTACCACAGTGTAAAGCGGTTGAGATATATGTCAGTGAAGGGAATACCCACCCATTCTGTGGGAACACCCACAGATCACAGATCTGTGAAGTGTCATTATTATTAGTATTAGCAGCATTAGTATTAATACTTGTATCATTTCTTTAAGCTAAGTCTAGTGGTTGCAGGATGGAATATGCCCCCTCAGAGTGTAGCAATCTATCCCCAGTCACCAAAGTTTTTCTCTCTCCATCTGGAGATAAAGGAGCAAGGCCCAGAGCTGCCCTGGGAAAACTTATTAGGGCTGGTCGAGCATACTGTGTTCAGGATGGAACCTTCTTCTCTCTTTGTAATTGAGCCCCAGAGTGAGATAGTACTCACTTCCACAGCAGCATTCTGAGTGCTGAGCCTTTTACCTTTATGGTGGGTTTTTGTTCTCCTCTCATGAACCTTGCTCCCCTGGCTTCAGCACAGAGGCTGTAAAGGAAGATGGAAAGCCAAGTTACCTCAGAATGATCACTATCATTAACATTCACAGGCGGTTCACTTATCATTCCTGACTATACAGACATGGCAGCCGCTCGGAAGCGTCCGCAGGTGTAGCACGATGATACATATTACATTGTGCCACAATGGATTTATGTATTCTGTAACAAAAGAAAAGTGTAATGAAAAAATACAGAAGGTGATCCTTTATTCCTCCACTGCACAATTTATCAGGAATGCCTGTGGATGATAAGTGCTCAGCATTTCCGGGCCTTTCTTTAACCTTGTCACCCAGGTAGGTTTTGGTAAAATGACAGAAAAAAAATACAGATCAGTGATCTTCTTGTATTCAAAAGCTCACTTTAAAGGACCTTTTTAATTTGTGGAAATTTGAACTAAACAGAAGGCATCCTTTTGAAGGTCTTTACAAATAAGGATAAAGCTATTGTCCCCTAAAATAATGTGACCTGCCACATGCAACTAAGGCTAAGATGTTCATAATTTATATACTATGCTTCATAGGATTTAGAGCTGAAAAGCCCTTAGAGATCATCTAGTCTGCCCCCCTCATTTTACGGATGAGGCAATTGAGGACCAAAGAAGGCAAATGACTCGACAGAGATCACACAGCTGGAATGCAAACTTGTGTCTGCTGACTCCAAATTCAGTGGTCTTTCCACTGAACTGCGCTGCCATACCGTATTTTGAGGTAACAAAGGTCGCACCTTAGCTTGTCTATCTATTGTGTCTCATCCTTCCTACATGAATTGCCCCACCTCCTTTTCCAGTGACATGTATCTTTACATCATTAATTATCTGAATTAAAGCTTGTCCAGTTACAATGAGGATATATAGAATTATAAATTCCTGGAATCAGGACCTTAGCAGTCAGCTATTCAAAATCTCATCTTAAATATGACATTGCCTCCTGGCAAGGAGTTATCCAGACTCTACTATATTACCTCTAGAGATTGGAAGCTCACTGCTTCCTAAGGATGTCTGTTCCATTCTTAAGACACCTAGGATCCTTATATGAATTGGAAATCGACCTCCTTGTAACTTCTCTGATTTCTCTCACTTCTGCCTTTCAAGGTCATACAGAATAAATCCAGTCCTTCTTCTACCTCACAGCTTTTCAAATATTCAGAGGCAGTAATCATATTTCCTAACTACCAAGACTTCTCTTCTCCAGGATAAACATTGCCCGTTTCTTCATCTAATCTCCATAGCATGATATTAAGTCCCTTTACTGTCCTAGCCAACTTCTTCTTGATATGCTTCATCTTAGTCTTCCTAAAATGTGGAACCCAGAACAGGACATTCCAGATGTAGTTTTCTATTTATTATTACAAAGGATAGCAGAATTACTATACCATCCCTCAGTCTGCACACTAGCCTTCCACTCAAGGTCCTACAGTCCTCAGAACTGTACCTAGAATGCTTCAGATCATTGGCGTCCATCTGTTTGTGCATTCAGAACACATCCCCAACCATATTGTTACAGATGGGAAACTTGCTAACTTATAAAAACAAAACCAAGCAATGAGGGCCTAGTAAGTCGAAACTCAGATGATTGGCATTCACTCCAAACACGTCCTGGCCCCATTCCAAAGCAAATATCCACCAGTTCATAAGTGTGGAGGGCACTTTACATTTTATTCACCTTGCCAAAGTATCACTTACTGAAATGCTCACTAAATATAGGAAAACGAAGAGCTTTTCCTCATTTTGCTTTGATCAGTAAAATAAACTTTTAAAGATTGTTCTGGGATGGGCTCCAGCTTCTGAGGTAAAGAATGGCTGTGGCTCAGGCCTGATCTAGTAACAGAGCATTCAGTAAAATTAGCTTGACAGCTCTTAAGCCAGCTGCTCAATAGGAAGAAGTTGACCAAGTTAAAATGGATAAAAATGCCTGCCAGATCAACCCCAGCTTTTGCCTTTGAACAAATGAAATATCACATAGTAAACAGCAGGCCTTTAGAGGGGAGGGGGAGGATATGGCTTGATATTGACAAAACAAATTGGGTCATCAATGTTGAGCTACTCAGCTTGGTTCAAAATTGTGAACACCGTGATTCATTCTCATGTAACTGGAAAATCTTGTTCTCATTTGGCCATATTAGAGCAGGGTGGCGAAGCTGGGAATGGTTAAAGGTGGCAAAAAACAAAGTTTTGACCCATTGATGGATTGAAAAAAAATCAGAATTTCTTCCTTCATTGAAATGTGTTAGAAATATGAGCTGTTGTCATTTTCCCCTTCGGGATTCTCGTGCAAAAGTGGAGTTCTTGCCAAATTCTTTATAGTGTCTGAACACTCACAAATTCCAATGTTCCTTAGGTGAAAACTTTGTCCTCTAACAGAGGCCATTCAGAATTGTTCTATTTGACTCTTCAATGCCAGGATGTATGGAACAGGAAGAAGCGTGGTGTGATGAAAACATCATTGGACCAGGAGTATAGACACTTTAATCAGAGAGGTTCTCGAACCTAGGTCTCTCATATCTTGGCTATATGATGAATTGACAACTTCTGTTTCCGTGTGTGTGTGTGTGTGTGTGTGTGTGTGTGTGTGTGTGTGTAGAAGGTTCCTCATATATGTCAAGTGGTTGCACTAGAAAATCTCTAAGGTCTATACCAGCTCTCTAAATATACTGTGTCCCCAAAGTTTTACACACTATCAATCTATACTGAAGTTCCCTTCTAGTTCTGACATTTATTGTTTTACTCTGTAACAGTCTGCTAGAACATTGTATGTTCTAACCTTCTAGAATGTGGTAGGGTTCCCTTCCACCACCAGTGTTCTATATTCTGAGGTCCTCTTGATTACAGTCTTCAGTTTTTTGGTATTCTAGGTACTAAGTCTCATTCTACTTCTGTGTTCCCTGTTAAAAAAAAAAAATATGTCACAGGGCTACTTCCTTCCTGTTTTGTTGGTCTGTAGTCTGTGATTCTTTGTAGTTTGTGACCGCTGTTTATAATTCCCCCTGGAGATATAGCCTTATTTCTATAGTTGTTAGTTAACTCTTAAGAGTTAAGTCTTAAGTTAACTTAAGACTAATGGATAGAGAGTTGACCATGGAACCAACAAGACTTTTGTTTAAGTCCTGCTTTTGACACATACGGATTCTGTGACTCTGAGCAAGTCACTTAACTTCTCAGTGCCCCAGGTAACTCTCTAAGACTAAGTTGCAGAGAAGATGTTGACTTCCATTAGTGTAGAGAATGTCCTAGATTGATGAAATCTCATGCCCAGACCCTTTCCTATTCTGCTTCATTTTTTTTTTTTTTTGGTACTTAGGTGAATATATGAAACTAAAATTTAGCCTAAAAGGTGCTTCAGTATTCTTTAATATTTTGATTTCTTCTGAGTAAGTTCTAGTCCACACATACATATTAGGTATCTACTGTATATCTTTAAAACATTATGCTAGGCACTGGGGGACTCTCAGCCTTCATGGAGTTTATAATCTAATGGGGGATATGCCACCTAGATAACTAGTGCAAAATAATAGATGGTTAAGGCAAGAGAGGTACAGGCAAAGTGTTGTGTGGGATCCAAGGAAGAAAGGTCATTAACAACTGGACAAATTAGGGAAAGCTTCATGGATTAGGTAGCATTTTAATCAGGCTTGAAAGGAAGTAAGAATTCAACAGGCAGAAGAGAGGGCTAAGAAAAGTATCAGCAAACTTAACAGAAACTGGCAAATGTAGGGTATGAATAGTTGATAGGAAGAAAGGAAACAATTTATTAAGTGCCTACTATGTGCTAGGCACCATGCCAAGCAGTTTACAAATATTACAAATCAATGATCCTCATGACACCCTGGCGAGGTTGGTGCTATTATGATCTCCATTTTACACAGGAGGAAACTGAAGCAGAGGTTAAGTGATTTGCCTAGAGTCACACAGCTAGTAAATGTCTGAGACTGGGTTTGAACTCAGATCTTCTGGACTAGGCCTAGAACTCTACCCTTTGTACCACCAGCTGCCAGCAAAGTTTGATTTGACTTCAGTGTGAATTATGTGGAGAAGATTTGTATAAACTAAAACTGGACAAGCATTGTCGTGCAAAAGTACTGAGGCTCTTGATGGCCATGATCAGGTGTTTATATACTTATTAAGTAACAACCACACAATAATTAAATGTTCTTTAAGATTTAGATTTCCTCACAACTTACAACAATGTAAATAATACAAGTGAGGTTCAGGGAGTTTGTGATTTCCCTGTGGTCACCCAGCTACTAGGAGAGCAGCAAGGAGTCATTGATGGTTTTTGAGCAGTGGAGTGACATGGCTAGATCTGTGCTTAAGGAAAGTTAGTCTGGCAGCAAGTAAAGGAAAGAACTGGAGGAATGAAAGAGAAGAGACAGGGAAGATGAATGAAAGGGCTGTTCCAGTTGTGATAGGGTCATAGTATTTAGAGCTAGAAGCAACCTCTGAGGTCCAATGTCCTTTACAGATAGGGCCAGAAAAGTGAAATGATCTGACCACAAGGCCACACAGCTTTTATGTACATTTCATACCTGGGATTTAAACCCAGGTCCACTGGCTGCAAAACTCTTGTTCTTCCTATTATACCAAACTGCCTCAGAAATAGATCATAGAATTAGAGATGGAAGGGACTTAGAAATCCTATTGTCCAACCCCCTTCATTTTATGGATGAGGACCCTGAAATCCAGAGCTTGTGTTGCCCAAACTCACATCATGAGTAGCAGAACTAAGATTTGAACTCATGTCCTCCAATTTACTGGTTTTTTCCACTTCACCAGGCAGGTAGTAATAAGGAAACTGTACTAACTGATGGTAGTGAGGATAGAGAGAAGATGTTGCATAGGTGAAATTGATGTGACTTTGTAACTTATTAGACATGAATGTTGCAAAAGGGGAAAAAGTCAAAGAATCTTTCTACTGTGGAGTCTGTGAACAATGCCATTATCTTTTAAAAAATATTGACTACCCCATTAAAAAGAATCTTCCCTCCACTGGGCGTCTAAATTGCTTTGGAGAATAATTTTTTTTTCCTGCATTGCTCAACCTCTTTCCTCTGGGGCCCCATGATCCTTAATATGATGACAGTAACTGTCTGCAGTGACATCTACTGACACAAACAGAACTCATCTATTGTCAGCCCCCAGCTGTAAAATTTCTCCTATGAACTAGCATCAGGGGCCTATGTCCACCAGCAACCAGCACACCAGGGAGGCTTAATTTGAGATGAATGACAAAAAAAGTCCTGTTTCTTGACCCCTCGCCCGTGGTCAACAGCAAGTACAGTAATGCCATTTCTTCCTCTCTGCTCTTAGTAGTTGACTTGATCAATTTCTAGTTTATTGGCCCTTCAAGCGTGAGTTTTTTCTTAAAACTCTCTTAAACCACAGTGAAGAAGGCAATAAAATTTCTCTGGGTGAATGCTGGTGATCCTTTAATATCTGTCTTTTCTCTTACAGAAATGCTGCTCATGGATTCTCCCTTATTCAGGTGGACAGTACAAAGGTCACCATGAAGGACATCTTACAGAAGGCATTGAAGCGGAGGAAAGGCTCTCAGAGGGGGTCAGGTGGGACAGTAAATATTTTCTCTGAAGACAAAAGTTTTAGCCTTAAATTTTAAAGACTTTTTTTGGGGAGGCGTTAGCAGGGTTTGCTGTTCCTCGTTTTCAGTTACCTTCAAGATAAATCCCCAAATAGTGCCTACATACCCTACCCTTGAACACCCAGGTTTGAATACTAGCTCAGCCATTTATTCCCTGTTTGACTTTGGGCAAGTCATTTCCCCTTGATGAGCCTTAGTTTTCTCATCTGTATAATGACATAGTTGGAATAATCTAGGATCTGTTAACTTGCTTTCTTTACATTTTGGTAATATATTTCAATATCATTGGCTTCCTTTGCTATCCTATGTATTCTATTTTACACATTTATAAACATTATTCTGAGAAAGGGTCTATAGGCTTCACTAGATTGCCAAAGGCTCCAATGACACAAAAAAAAGTTAATACTCACTAGATGAGATGATCACGGAATTTTTTTCCAATTCTGAAATCCTGTCATGCTATGAACTGGTTCTGCAAAAACAGAACATGAGGCTAAAGATTATTGCCAACAATAAGCAATTTGTTCCCTAATGAAGCCCATTTCATTCACATCTTAGATAGTTAACCTAATGATGGTACAGTGCAGTTTCCTCATGTCATAGTGGCATTTGGCTATAATGTGATGTCTTAATGATATTATTTTGAAGTTATGTTGGTTAGAGAAGTATTAAAATAATAACAATCATGATATATTGCTATAAAACCTTTGACGTTTACAAAGTGCTTGAATCTTTGAAAGGTAGATTAGTTCAAGGATAATCATCCTCATTTTACAGCTGAAGAAACTGAGGTTTGGAGAGAAGTGGTTTAGTGGAAAGAGCTGTGAAATTGAAGGTAGGGAACCTCCATTAGAATACTAACTGCTGCCTTTTGAATGATGGATCCTTGAGCAAATCATTCTCCTGCTTTGAACCTCAGACATGATGAAGGGACGATGCTTGTACTATTTCACTGGTTGTTGCACTGTAGAAATGTGAGGTGTTATTATAAATGATAACCCCAGTCAGTATCATGGCACTGCTCTTGGAATCAGGACAGGGTTCAGAGACAACTAAAGTCTCAGTTTCCTCAGCTTTAAAATGGGGATAATAATATTCAAAGTACCTGTCTCATAGAGTTGTGTGACCTGCTGTCAAGATTATGGGTCCACTAAGTAACAGCACTCAGATTCTCACCCAGGTCTCCTGACCTCCACAGAAATCATTTTCTCTATTATGCCATGCCACCCCCTCAAAGAAATATTAGGTGAAGGAATTCTTTATCAATCATGGGATGACATATGACACAGAGCCCTTCTGCACTGCCATGGATCCTCGGATGATCTCAAATGAGATAATATCTGTAAAGCGCTGAGCACAGTGCCTGGCACATAGCAGGCCCTATTGAGATGCTCATTCCCGTACTCCCCTCATGGAAGGAGGAGAGCAGTTCGTTGGCGTATATCAGCACGGGGAGTATCTGCAGTGAAGAAGTGGAGGTGCTGTACAAATAAAACCACAAGTGCTATGAAGTAGTTTTTGGAAGCTGAGCTGGGAACCCCAGAAACAGTACAGAGAGAGCCTCCCATGCAACATTCATTCTGTTTTGACATAAATTACTGTGAGGAAATACTCCTTCAGTACTTCAAGGATCTGTCCTTTGACCACTGTGGATGCTCCCTCTACCAACACAGATGGCAGCCCCTCTACAACCTCATCGGTGGTCTTCAAGAGTGGTCTTTACTGTGGCTAAAACATCATTATCCTGCCTGCAATGTAGCCAGGCTCATCTCTGGACAGCAGGCACACTGTTCATCATCAGACCCGTCTACACAGCCTGTCAGGGTCTCTCAAGGCTGGTGCTCTGCCTCTGTTGCTGTTGAGCCCCCCAGGTTTATCACCTCACCAGAGAAACACTTCAAATAAAAATTTTGATGGAATAGGAGTGTATAGAAACCTTCTGAAAAAATGAACACCCTGGTGTGTCTTGGTATAGTTGAGGCAGAAAACAATGGCAAATTACTTTTCTCTTCATTTTATAGAAATAGCCCTATGGAACCTTCACATCTCCTATCTCCATGCCTGTGGTCAAACCACCACCCTGCAATGTAGTGATCCCTTCCTTCCAGGTCCAGCTCTGATGCTACAAAGTGAAATGCTACAAGTATTAGGAGTCTTCACACCTCACCCCTGGAGGAAGTGATTTACCTTCTCCAGTTTCACACAGTTTTGCCTAGACTTTGCCTCTGCATTTATCTCATTCTCCCTTTTCTTACAGTTATTTGTGTCCATGGCTTTAAGCCCATGAGCTTGGGAGCAACTTGAGGTCAGTATTATAATAGAACACTGGACTTGGAATTAGGACAGGGTTCAGAGACAATCCAAACTTCAGTTTCCTCATCTGTGAAATGAGGATAATAATATTTGAAGTACCTACCTCATAAGAATTGATATAAGGGAGACTGTAAACTTTAAAATGCTGCATAATTGTAAGTTGTTGTGAGGATCAAATGAGTTAACATATGAAAAGTACTTTAAAAGCCTTAAAGAACCATATAAATCCTAGTTGTTATTATTAATTTTTGTGTCTCAAATACTTTGTGTCTTTTATTGTTGAGTCATTTCTTTAGTCGTGTCTGACTCTCTGTGACCCCTTTTGGGGTCTTCCTGACAGAGATACTAGAGTGGTTTACCATTTCCTCCTCCAGCTCATTTTATAGATGAACAACTGAGGCAAACAGGATTAAGTGACTTGCTCAGGGTCTCACAGCTAGTACATGTCTGAAGTCAGATTTGAACTCAAGAAGATGAGTCTTCCTGACTCTAGGCCCAGCACTCCACTGTGCCACCTACCTGCTTTGTGTACAGTAGATGTTTAATAAATTAATAAATACTTGTTGAACTGAAGTAGTGTCAGATGGGAAAATTTTATTTTCTATTTGAGAAGGTAGAGGCTCAAAAAGGGGCAGCAGCTTTGCTAAGCTCACCCAGGCACTTAGTTGTGACGCTAAGATTTACATGCAGTTTTCCTGAATTGCAGTATGGTCTTTCTTCCAATACACCAGGTTGCCTTTCATATTGCCAACCTAAAAATTGCTTAGGTTAATGCACACAATGGAGACAAATGTTATAACTATCACTATTACCCAACTCTGTGTATGTGTGCGGGGGGGGGCGCATATGATAATATATGTAAAGCACTTTAAAAGTCTTAAATTTATATATAAGCATACATTTTTATTAGATTAAGCAGGTGGTATTATCCCCATTTTATAGTAACTGAGGTTCAGAGGGGAGTAAAGTGAAGGCAGAGAATGAGTACTTAGTCACATCAGTGTGTTCAATAGGTATGAAACCAGGAAATCTTGTCAGTATCGAGAAATAATTATTGTGAGCAAATCTAATATTTGTCATGCTGCAGGCAGCTTTAATATCCATCTACCTATATATGAAGTGTCAAATTTCTTGCCTTTTGAAATGCATGAGGCCTTCTTCCACATCCTTCGCTTCATCTAAAGGAAGAGAAAATAAGCAGTTTTCTGGTTGGAGAAAATAGTTTAGTGGTATTTTTAAAGGGGGCATATAATTTGTTCCAGATTTAATTAGCTATCTTCAGATGAAAGCTGAAGTTTTAATAAAAGTTAGAAGACATAACACAGTGAAGGACATAGATGAGCTGTCTCAAGGCTATATTCGAGGGGAACGATAAGAGCTGTAAAAAATGGCAGAAGAGAGCAATTGAATGAAGCAGTGAAATTCTGATTCTCATAAAAGAGAGAGAGAAAAAGATGCTGGTAGGGGTGGTTGTAGATGAGACCTGCTAGCGTCTGCAAGCAATTTGGCTGCGTGCCAGGAGTCATTGTTCACCCTCGGCTGTGGCAGCTCAGTCCAGATGTGCCAACTGCACGTTTCGGCTTTTGCCAGCTGACTGCGCCGTTTGATAACCAGCTCTCTGGATGCCCATCACTGGCCGCAGAGATAGAATTAAATGATGATGATCTTCCCACAAGTTGGGAGAGGAAACAATGCATATAAATCTTGATTTCATCCCAGCATGAGAAGTCTTTATCCATCATCACTCATAATGAACACGTCGTTAGCTGCGATGAATGGTGGTCCGCTTTCCAAACACCTCTTTTGTTCACTTTTTGGGGTGACTTCTATCCATTTCCTGGGGGTCAATTCTGTCTCCTTTGGGGAGGGGGAGTAGCTCAAGGCGGTGGGCCACACATCTTTAAGGGTAAAACAGAATCATTCAGTCCATCAGACAGCATTCTTTATGTTGATTTCAAACCTTCTGCTTTCAGGCAACTTAAATAGCTTTCCAGAGGCATTTAACAGGCTCTTAATTCCCTTAAAGACAGAGTCCAGTCCTTTTTATGCCTAAGTTTTTATGTAACTTCTATTTAATTGACCTACTGTTTACCTCTTACTAGTAATAGCGGTAATGGTAATTGTTCAAAAGACGAGCCTATAAATACCAATGTAAGGGTATTCTAAATTTCTTGAAAGCAGGAGGTTTGAAATCAACATACAAATAGTGTTATTAATCACATATAGATAGCATACTTTATATGTAATATGTTGCATACAGCATATTATATATAACAATTGTATTTACATAATTGATATATTATGTGTATTTTTGTATATGAAATTTCATTTTATTAGTATATATTGTTATCCCCATTTTACAGTTGGGGCAATTGAGGTGCATAAACGTGAAATGACTAGTCCACATCTAAAAAGTGGAATAGTTAGTATTACAACACAAATCCAATACAAATCTTAGTGTTTTTATATTGTCATCTTTATTTTAATTATTGTTATTGGTAATAGTAGTAGTCATAGTAATATTGAAGCATAGTACACATGGGAACTATTATTAATACCACTAAAAAGTGTGTGTGATAGACTGAAAAGATTAGGTAACTGATATTAATACATTTTATCCTTATTATTTGGATTTCAAAACAGAACTTCTTATGGCTGTCTCTTATTAAACTTCACAACAAACTGATATTTTACATTTACATTTCTTTAACACTTTACATCTTACAAAGGCTTGTCCTTAGAAAATAACTCTGTGTGGTAGGTGTTGTCCAATTGATTCAGTCATGTTGTACTCTTCATGACTCCGTTTGGTGTTATCTTGACAGAAATACGGGAGTGGTTTGCCATTTCTTTCTCCAGCTCATTTTACAGATGAGGAAACAGAGGCAAACAGGGTTAAGTGATTTGCCCAGGGTCATACAGCTAGGAAGTGACTGAGGCCAGTTTTGAACTTAGGAAGAGGAGTCTTCCTGACTCCAGGCACAGCACTCTATTTACTACGCCACCTAGCTGCCTCCATGTAGTAGGTAGGGGGCAAGTGTAAACTAATTTTATAGATGAGGAAACTGAGGCTCTCAGAGGAGAAGCTGCTTAGGTGTGGTCACTACTAATTAACACCAGAATAAGGAATACTATTTTGAAGTTGGTATAAAAGAGATAATAATAATAATTTACATTTTTTAATGTCCCTGGGCACTGAAATCATTGTTTCTCAACCTTATTTTGGTCCATGACACAAAAATTATTATTAAGTATAATAATAACAACTGGTATTTGTATGGCACTTCTGAATTTACAAAGTGTGTGTCTGTGGTCACAGTGCAGTCACTAAACACCCTTGTGAGGCAGTGAGTACATTTATTATTATTATTATCCCCATTTTATAGGTAAGGAAACTGAAGCTTAAAGTGGAGAAGTGATTTGACTGAGGGCATATATCTAGTAAGTGAAACATCAGTAACTCAAACCCATATCCATTATTCTTTCTACTTCCTGGGTCTATTTCTTCTTTCTTGGTCTCTATTCCTATCTATTCACTGCCCCAGCTCCATCTTCATTTATTATGTAGATACATACAAGCATTTGCAACATCCTTTTCCACCTTGGACACCCTAATCGTTATCCTTCATTCCTTGGTCATAAATTAGGGAAAGGAAAAGAAGAAATGTAGTAGGATAATTCATATTTGTGTACTGGTTTGCAGTTCCATCTATTATCTTGTCAGTAATTAATCTTATAATATTAATTACAGTATCTCTGAGGTTTTGTTCGGTCATTTCAGTTGTGTCCAATTCTTTGTGACACCATTTGGGGTTTTCTTGGCAAAGTTACTGGAGTGATTTGCCATTTCCTTCTCCAGCTCATTTTATAGATGAGGAACTGAGGCAAACAGGGTTAAGTGACTTGCCCAGGGTCACACAGCTAGTAAGTGTTTCAAGGCAAGATTTGAGCTCACAAAGCTCAGTCTTCCTGACTTCAGGCCTTGGCTGCACCTATGCACTGCACCATCTAGCTGCTGAATTTGAGACAGGGAGTGCACATGATATGATTCTCCTTTTATCTGTGTGTCAGCATAAGTTCATACAAGCTAATGACTTGCCCAGGGTCATCCTGGAGCTATTAAGTGTTAAAGCTGGAATTAGCATGACTAATTCTGACTGCGTCTTTACCACTCAACTAACAGAGCTGTAAATTATGTTTTAAATTTACCTTTTAAAACTTTCCTAAATTTCTGTTGTAATCTATTCTATCCAGCAAGTATTTATTATGTCCCTGCTACAGTAAGGTACTCTGTTAGGTGCTAGAAATATAATGACAAAACAAAAAATTGTCCATCCTAAAGGAGCATACTTTCATACTTTCACATTTTCTTAATCCAAACAGCTGATTAACATGGAAAGCACATTGTGTAACTTTGTTATATCCGAATTAATATTAGACATTTCCTTCTCCTTCAACCCCAATCCAGTCAATTGCCAAATCCTCCACAGTATTCCTCATGCTCCTCTCCATTTTCACTGCCACCAGTATCAGTCCTTTATTACCTTTTTTTAATGAACTATCACAACAGACTCCTAACTGATCCCACCACCTACAGGTTCTTCCCCCTCTCTAATCCATCCTTTGATATTTCAAGGATCTTTGATTTCATCAGATTAGGTACTTCCTTAATCAGTATAGATCATAGCCCCTTTACACTTAGTGGACAGTTCTTTATGAGCTTCTCTTCCTGGGGGAAAAAATCGTTTTGTAATTTTCACCCCTTTGGCATTGGGTCTTTTCACGTTTAGCTGTGCTGGTGCTTGGGTGGCAAACATACTGGCCATTGCCAGGGCCATCCCTGGGATCTTTCCTACTTGATAGGAACTGCTAGAACTCAAATTACCAAAATTCTTGGGATCCTTCAGTCTCCCTGAGTACAATAGTAAATCAGCAGAAAGGAATTTAATGGAACATTCTGTACACCATTCCCAAAATAATCATTGTAATGAACAAATCTGATTATACCACCTAATCTGCTCCAAAACCTTCAGTGGCTCCCCATTCATTGTTTACAGGATAAAATGTCTGGCATTCAAGGCAATCCACAGTCTGATTCCATCTTACCTTTCTAGTGCTTTAATCATTCATTCCACATTCCATCCAGATTGAACTCCAAGCTATTCCCTGATTTCATCCTACCCTATTCCGTGTCCTTCTTGATATTGTTATGTCCCACATATTGTCTGTTGAAATCCTTCATTTCCTTTAGCATGCCAGATCAAGTGTCAGCTCATCTATGAATCCTTAATAATTTTTCCCTCCTTATTTTCTTAGTACTCTATCTAGCCCTGCCCTTTACAACTATCACATCTTCCCTTGTAAGATCTGTATTCTGTTTATACATTGTATCCCACCTCCAGATTCCTACCCCAGGTTCCTTCATGGCAGGGTTTTTTGTCATTTTTCATCTTTATACCCTCAGTCCCAAACGTAGAATCTTGCACACAGTAGGCATTTTAATAACTGTTACGAATCAGATTAAATAAAGCAGAATCAACTTGTGAAACTTTGATAAATGGTATTTTAAAGATTGAGATTAAAATCAAGGTATTTTTTCCAGCAACTTTAAGCATTGAACCATGTGCATATTTTAGAGGGAGAATAATGAAACAAGGAAAAAAAATCCCTAGGTTGCCTTTGAGAGAAACAAACCTTCTGCTTTTGAAAGAAATCAGCTGGTATGTTCACATGAATAGGCAAAAATTATTACTGTACACTCCTCCATCAATTCGGAAAGAAAAGGAATTGGCTGGCATGTGAATTTGATTTTAGTATTTGCCAAGATGCCAGTCAGGAAATCTGGATTTATTTGCAGGCTTATCATTCTTATCCCAGAGTTCAGTTGAAGTTGCAGTGTACAGACAGCACTGAACTGAATCACTCAGGCATTTAGAAAGGGGATTCACCTTCTGGAAGCTTCACTCAAATGATGTGAGTAAAACACTTGAATATCTGCAAGTGGGTCTGTTTCTTTATCTGTAAAATGAAGGAGTTGAATCTCCTGATGATCTTAAAGGCTCCTTCTAGCTTTAAATCCCAAGAGCCTAGTAACATACCACTTTGCAGAAGTCTATAGTCCAGGACAAAGAAGGTGATGGTGCTGCTGTCTTCTGCAGTGGTCACACCACATCTGAATTTATTGGCAACAGGAGCCAGTTCAGAAGACAGCGTCTAGGTGGGGAAGAAGATATTATAGTGTGCTGCAATTGAAATAGCACTGTATTTGGAGTCAAGGGACCTAGGTTTGAATCCAAGACTATCACTTACTACCTATGTAACCTTAAGCAAATGTGTTCACTTTTCTGGACCTCACTTTATTCTGAAGAAGATAAAAACCATATCCAGAAGAATTAGAAGAGCTGTCATGGACAGGGAAGGCATAAAACTTGACTCTTTTGGCTTCAAGGATAAAACTTAGTGCAGTAGATGGAAGCTTTAGGGAGGAAAATTTCAACTCAACAAGGAAAGAACTACCCAGGATTATAGTCCTGAGAATAGAATGGTTTTCTTTGTGGAAAGTGAGTTCCCTATCATATAGATGTTCAAGTGGAGGATTTATAACTATTTGTAGGGATATTGTAGAGTAAGTTTGAGCATCAGACAAGAAATCCGACCAAATGACCATCCAGCTCTTAAAATTTTTGTGATTTTGTGGGCTATAAGTATATAGAATGGAAAAAACCAATTGGAATTAAACAGCTTGGGCCTCATTGAGGTGCGGTTCCCACTTTGTCCAGTGTTAATCACAGGTGAGTTGTATAGAATAAGTTTCTAAGTTGAACTGAAAGTTTGCTTCACTGTTTCCTACCTTGTGGCTTTTTTTTTTCTGCTTACATTTAGCTTGTTCAAATTATTGGGAAATTTCCCCCTAATTTGAGTTAAAATTTGCCTTTTAAGAACTTTCGCTTCTACTTCTAGTTTTACCTTCTAGATCAAGTAGAATAATTCTGATCCCCCTTCCATATGTCATTCCTTCAGATACTTAAAAAGTATCGCCCTTGTCTTCCCCTCAGTTTTCTCCTCTCAAGACTATATATCTCTACTTCCTTTAGCTAATCTTTGTGTGAGATCATAGACATAGAGTAGGAAAGGACCTTGGAGACCATCTGGTCCACCTCCCACATTTTACAGATGAGGAAACTGAGGTCCAGAAACATTAACTGGGGCCACCCAAGGTCACACAGGTAGCAAGTGGCAGCACTAGGACACTACACAGGTCCTCTGACTCCGTAGCTGTTGCTCATTCTGTTATATCAGAGGACCTGTGGACCTTTCTCCTTCTAGATTCTTTATCTTATTGATATCCTTACTGAAATAAGAATCCCAGAACTGAAAAATTTGTAAGCAATCTAAATATCTGATTTTCTTTCTTTTAATTATTTTATCAAGTCACATTCTGGGCCACAGTATATTTTTCATAGTATGTCCCAGCCTATTCTTTACTACTATGATCTTTTGGATTCTCTGCTAATGGATTTTAGAATTGGGAAGGACCTTGTTAATAATAGCTCTCATTTCTCTTAGTTACTTAAGGTTTATGAAACACTGTGCTCACAACTACCTGGTGATTTGTAGTACAAAGATTATTGCTCCATTTTATAGATGAGGAAACTGATGCTCAGAGAAGAGAAGGGAGCTTATCTAGAGTCATATGACAATGTCAGATGAGAACCAGGCCGTGAGCTCAGATTTCGTGAGATGAAATCCATGTTCTTTCCACTACGAGGTGAAAAAAATTTTTTGAAGTTCTCTCAGTTTTCAACTTGTTCCTGCTCTGCTTGACATTATAAATCACTCTGCATTGGCAGAGTTCCTAGGGTTCAAGGAAAAGGAAAATTGTATAAGCTCATCTCAGCAGAATTGAGCCTGGCTGATTTTTAACAATCATGGACATTTGTTCTTTGCTCAGGTGAAGGCCCCTGCTAGGTCACTATATCTGACCAATAAAATAGAGTAACCTGTTTTCTAGTTCATCAGACTTTCCCACCATCAAAGTCATCCTTAGTAATTAGTAGCCTAAGCATTTTTGTTTGTTTGTTTGTTTTTGTTTATTTTGTTTATTTATTTTTAGTTTTCAACATTTACTTCCATAAGATTTTGAGTTTTAAATTTTCTCCCCCTCCCTTTCTTACTCCTTCCACAAGACAGCATGTAATCTGTTATAGGCTCTAATTATACATTCATATTAAGCATATTTTCACATTAGTCATGATGTATAGAAGAATTAGAACTAATGGGAGGAAACACGAGAAAGAAGAAAGAAAAACAAAAAAAGAGAGAAAATAGTATACTTCCATCTGCATTCAGACTTCATGGTTCTTTTTCTGGATATGGGCAGCATTTTCCATCATGAATCTTTTGGAGTTGTCTTAGATCCTTGCATTGCTCAGAAGAGCTATCAAAGTCAGTCATTGCACAATGTGGCTGTTACTGTGTACAATGTTCTCCTGGTTCTGCTCATTTCACTCAGTATCAGTTCATATAAGTCTTTCCAGGTTTTTCTGAAATCTGCCTGCTCATCATTTCTTATACCACAATAGTATTCCATTACATTCATATACCACAACTTGTTCAGCCATTCCCCAATTGATGGGCATTCCTTCAATTTCCAATTCTTGGCCAGCACAAAAAGAGGTACTATGAATATTTTTGTACGTGTTGGTCCTTTTCCCGCTTTTATGATCTCTTTGGGATACAGACCTAGAAGTGGTATTGCTGGGTCAAAGAGTAACCTAAGCTTTTAAAAGGAAAACTACTATCACCCATCCTGTCATGTGTTAGGAGTAACAGGAGATCTCATAACAAATGGGAGATTTTATTTTGACTAGAGTTCAGCATTTGTGTGTGTGTGTATGCATGCATGCACACACATGCATACATATTTACATATACATACATGTATATATGCATAATGTAGGTATATTTCTATGTAAATTAATATCCTATATAAGATCATGCATATACATATAGGTATTTACATTTCCAGATAAAATGAGAACAAAAATAGTATTATGAAATCTGTTATATGTAGCTTGGTTTTTTAAAAAAGTATATAATAATAGTTCAACTTGTTACTTTCAAAGCTGTACTCTTTGTGTTTCCTTCTGAACTTTCTTTTCCTGTTCATTTTTAAAAAATGCTTTAATGATCTACTTTTCTTTTTTTTTAACACTATCACTAGCTCCCCTCCCCTCTCATCCAAATCTCCCCCCCATACAAAGAAAGAAAAATGTGATACTTACTAATAAGTATAGTCAAGCAAAAAAAATCAACACATTTGCATTATCCAGAAGTATATGTCTCGTTCTTTACTGTGATTCCATCAGAACTCTGTCAGGTTGTGGGTAATATACTTCATCATCAGTGCTCTGGAGTTGTGATTGGTCATTACATTCATCAGAGTTCTTACGACTTTAAAAGTTGTTTTTCTTTACAGTGTTATTGCTATATCACTTGTTTGTGTGTTCTCTTCACTTTGCTTCAGTTCAAACAAGTCTTCTGTGATTTTTCTGAAGAAATTTCTTTTTATCATTTCTTATGGTACAATAATATTCCATAACTGTGGGAATCCCCCAAGGCTCAGTTCTGGGCTCTCTTCTCACTCTGT
This sequence comes from Vombatus ursinus, assembly GCF_900497805.2. Lineage (NCBI taxonomy): Eukaryota > Metazoa > Chordata > Mammalia > Diprotodontia > Vombatidae > Vombatus > Vombatus ursinus. The sequence continues at coordinate 48,019,790 of NW_020954564.1, read as the reverse complement.
ACTGTTTGGTGATCATATCAGAATACGTAGTTTCATTTATAATTTCTATGTGCATGATTCTCAGATCTGCTTTCCAAGCCCTAACCTCCCAACCTCTCTCCATCTTCACCTGCTTATTTCATCTTGTACTGAATGTCCCAAGTATATCTTAAACTCACTTTGTCCAAAACTGAACTCCTTGTCTTTATCTTCAAACCTTCCCCTCTTCCTAACTTTCCTATTACTGTTGTGGGTACCACCATCCTTCCAGTTACCTAGGTTCTCAAAGTTGGTGTCATCCTAGACTCCTTACTCTCTCTTACCTTTCATATCCAATCATCCTATCATTCCTATTTTCAGAACATCCCTCCTATATTCCCCCTTTTATAACACTACCATTATCCTTGTGCAGGCTGTCATCATCCACCCTGCTGATTGGTCTCCCAGCCTTAAGTCTTTTCCTCCCTCAAGTCTGTCCTCCACTGAACGATCAAAATGATCTTTCTGAAACACAGCTCTGACTATATGTCTTTCACACACACACACACACACACACACACACTCACACACACTTATTCAGCTAAAGTGGCTCCCTGTTACCTCTCAGATCAAATGTAAAATTCACTATTTGATTTTTAAACCTATTTATGACCTGACCCTTGCCTTTTTTTCTTGTCTCATTGGACCTTATTCCCCTCCACATGTGGTGGAATCCAGTGACATTGGCCTCCTTGCTTTTCTGCAGGCACAACCTTCTGTCTCTTCTGGGCATTTTCACTGGCTACTCTCAATGCTTTGAACACTCTACCTCCTGGCTTCCCTAGCTTCTTACAAGTCACAGCTAAAATTCCACCTTTTGCAAGAAGCCTTTCCCAATCCTTAATCTTAGTGCCTTCCCTATGAGACTATCCCCAGTTTTTCCTGTATATATCTTCCTTCTTCATAATCTTTTGCATGTTGTCTCCCCCATTAGACTGAGCTCTTTGAGAGAAGGGACTGTTGTTGCATTTTTCTATATCCCCATCACTTAGCATAATGCCTGGCACATGGGAGGCACTTAATAAATGCTACTTGACTGACATTCATATGCCATAATTTGTTCAGCTATTCCTCAATTGATGGGCACTCCTCTGTTTCCAGTTCTTTGCTACAACTGAAAGAGCTGCTGGAAATATTTTTTTTGCACATGTGGCTCCTTTTTCCCTTTATTTGATCTCTTTGAGACATATGTCTAATACTAATATTTCTAGGTCAAAGTTTAATAACTTATATAGAATCAGGAGGTGGCATGGCATGGTATGGTAAGATGAGTGCTTAAGTCTGGAATCAGAAAAACTTCATTTAAGTCCTTCCCTTGACACTCATTATGAAACCTTGGAAACATACTTCTGCTGAACCTCAGTTTCCAGTTCTGTAAAACAAAACTAATAATATTTTCACTACTGACATCATGGGAATATTATGAGGAAAACACATTATGAACCTTAAAGCACTATAGAAATGTTAGTTGTGAAAGTAACTATGTTAAAACAGTAACACAGACACCTTTTGATATTTAGAATGTACCATCTCGCACACTTTCCTTTATAGTTTGTCTAATATAAAACCCAAGTGTGACATATAATTTATGCTATTTTTAGTGTATGCTTTTGCATTTTTTTCTTTCAAAGAGCTTTCAACTCAAGAGTTCAGTCTGTATTTCAGGGTAGACTATATGCGGATAAAATTGATAGGCTGCACATAACAGTTACAAAGAACTCAGAATACATTATATAAGAGGCAGCATGGTTTGGTTTAGTGGAAACAATACTGAACTTTGAGTTGTAAGACTTGTCTTTGAATCCATTACTAGCTGGGTGATCCTGAGCAACTCACTTCTCATCTTTACACCTAAGTTTCTTTCTTTAAAACAAAAATATTCTTTCTAAATTAACAAGCATTTATTTTCTCTTATTCCCACTCTCTTCTTCCTCCTCCCCCACTGAGAAACAAAAATGCTAAGCCCTTGTAATAAATATGCATAGTCTGTCAAAACAAGTTCCCACATTGGCCATGTCCAAAAATAAAAACGCACGTCTTATTCTATATCTTGAGTCCACCATCTCTTTGACAGGGGGTAGTTGGCGTTTTTCATAGGACTTGATCCTTGTGGTTCATTCCTGCTCTGACAATCTGAATATATAATATAAAGAATCACTGTTTTATTTTTTAATTTTGGATATTTGTTTCTTGGTTGTTATATGCACACATGTATATATTACATATATGTATGTATATATATGCATAAACACACATATCTATACTTATATTACTAAAGGTATGCCTATACTACTGAGTTACGTTTTAGCAACAAATGCCCATTCATTTCTGTTGGATAATCATTTTTAATATTCTTCTGGACCTCAATTGACTCTGAAGACTTAAGCTGAATTAATCGTCTAGACACTGCTTGGGAGTAATAGATATACAAACTCTCTATGTAAATGAAATATCCATTGGTAATAAGATATTTCTTTCAAGGCAAAAATGGCATTTGAAAATTTCAGACCAAGGGGTGACATGATGTGGTGGAAAGAGCGCCAGACCAAATCAGAAGAACTGGGTTTGCCTTTGTTCTCTGGCATTTGTTAACTGTCTGACCATTAGCAAGTCACTTTCCTTCTTTTAGTATGTTTCCTCATTTATGAAATCAATATCTTTGCCTCATCTGGGTTGTGAAGAAAGTGCTTTAATAAAATGTTCAACAACATAATAATGTGAACTATTATTTTCCTGTGCCTTTATAAGAATGATGGTGGTGGTGATTCTGTAGTACATAAAGATTTACAAAACAGTTGTTAGAAGAAGGCTTTGAGATGGATGATATAAGATTTGCAATCCTTATTCTGTAGATTAGCAAGCTGAGGGTCAGAGAAGGTAAATGACTTAACTAGAGTCGAACACCTAGTAAGAGTTGGACCTGAGATTCAAACTCACATTTTCTGACTCCAAGCCCATTGACCTTTCCATTCTAACAAGACTGTGTTAGATTCTAAGTCATAGAATCTTCATGTTAGAAAAGGCTTCAGTTAATCTAGCCATTCTGAAGCATAAACATATTTGAACAAAGGGAGAACAGGACTGGACTCCTTAGACTCTTTCTTTGCTGAAAGTCATTTTTAAAACAGGATTAGGTTGCTTCCCAATGAGTGAGGTGATTAAAGAAATTAATAATAATGCTGATAGCACTAATATTTAGGGTTTAATTTTTAAAAAAAAGAATTCTCAGCTCACAATAGTTGAACTAAACTGAAAAAAGTTGTACTTTGGTAAATTATGTTAAACAGAAAAGAACCACAGGCCTATGTTTGAATTTTAACTTCCAAATATTATTGATCTGTATTGTCTACATTTCCCACTGTTGACCACCCTCTATTCCTGGATACTTTCTCTTTTTGAGACTTTCATGACACTGCTACCTCCTGATTTTCCATACATGTCTGACCACTTCTCTCGCTCCTTTGTTGGTTCATCCTCCACATCACATCCTCTAACTATGGGTATCCCCAAGATTCTATCCTCAGCCCTCTTTCCTACTCCCGCCTGTTCAGTCTTTCTCTAAATCAGTTCCCATGAGTTTAACTGTCATCTCTTTGTAGATGACTCACAAATCTATATACTTAGCCCTAATTTCTCCCTGGAGCTTTAGTCCTTCATCACCAGTTGCCTATTAGAGATTTCAAACCCGATGTCTCAAAGACATCCATCTAAAACTGAACTCATTCTCTTTCTCCCCAAAACCTCACCTCTTCCAAACTTCCCTATTTCTGTCCAAGGCATTGCTATACTAGTCTCCAAGGTTTGTAACTTTAGCATTATCTTTAACTCCTCACTCTTCCTCATCATCAATATAGTCAGTTTCCAAATGTTGCCATTTTAATCTCCATATCCTCTCTTGCATCTAATCCCTTTTGCCTTCTCACACAGCTACCACCTTACTTGAGGCCCTCTTTGTCTCTCATAGAGATTAATATTTCAGGGGCCTCCTAATGCTCCCCCCACCTCAAGCCTCTAACTACTCTAGTCTGTCCTACACGCTACTTAGAGTAATGTTCCTTAAGGGCATACCTGACCATGTCATTCCCCTCCTTAGTCAACTCTAGCAACTTCCTGTTGCTTCTGGGATCAAATATAAACCCTTCTGTTTAGCTTTTTAAACCCTGCACAATTTGGCCTCAATCTTTCTTTCTGGCCTCATTGGATATTACGCCTCTTTCTTTACTCTGCGATGTAGCCAAACTGGCCTTCTTTCTATTCTTTATACACAACACTCCCTGTCCTTTGGACTGGTGTTCCCACATACCTGAAGTGCATTCTCTCCCTCCCCACCTACCCTGTTTCTTAACTTCGTCTTAGAGCCTCTCTCTTCCTTTAAGATATAATTCAAGCACCATCTTATGAATAAAATCTTTCCTTATTTCTCCCAATTGCTAATGTCCTCTCTTCCCAACTTCCTTATATTTCACTACTTTGTATATATTTGTCTATAGCGGTAGAAGTACTTCTGGATGGATCTTCACAATTCAAATGGAAACTTCTTGTGAATCAGGATTGTTTCATTCTTTATATTGTATCCCCAGCCCCTAGTACAAGTGCCTGGCACAAAGGAGACCTATAATAAATGCTTATTGATTAGGCAAATCACTTCTGTATTATAAATGTCAATTTCTTCATCTGTGAACTGGGGATAATGACACATGCACTAGACAATGACATGTGCACTCTTAGAGTTATTGTTTATCATTTGATGGAATGGGAATAAAGTAAAAGGCCACATGGCTTCCTAGAAAGAACATTATACTTGTATTTAAGAGATCTATATTCAAATTATACTCTGTTACTTAATTGTCACTGGTTCTCTCTGAGCCTTTATTTCTTTAATTGTAAAGTGGGAATAGTAATCTTTGCCATACTTATCACAGAGGACTGTTACAAGAAAACTCTTGGTAGAGATTCAAGTAACAGATAAATAGGAGTTATTTTTAATGTCGATCAAGAAATCTGTATCCATAATACAGATGAAGTGGCATATTTTGATAAAGCACTGGACCTCAGATCAAGAAGACCCATGTACAAATCCTACCTCAGACATTTAGTTGTGTGATCCTCAGAGCACTTAATTTCTTTCAGCTTCTGGTTCCTGGTGTTTGAAATGGAATAATAATACCTATATCCTTTTCTTACAGGATTGTTGGGAGGATAAAATGAGATAATGTATTTAAAGCTCTTCACAAAACTTAAAGCCCTACATAAATACCAACTATTATTAACATTGTTATTATTATATAACAAACCATATAGGTAGAAAATATGTTGTGATTTTCCTCTCAATGTGGTTTGCATACAACCTGAGTGTTATTTTGCAGTATATACCAATACATTTTGGGAGTGGGGAATATACCCTATATTTTATGAAAGAATTTCATCAGTATTTTTCAGAGTATACTTCCCCCCTTTCAATAAGATTGCAAACTGTTATATTCAGTACAATCTGGTAATTGTATTTATGCTTTAAAAAAAAATTCATTGAGTATGTCACAGGATGCCAAGCAGGCAGCAAAGAGTTAAATTCTGTGCTTCACAAAGAGAGATCTTGCTCTCTTTGTCTTGTTATTTCATCTCACCTAAGCCTCCTCTTGTCGGACTGTTCAGAAGCCCCTGATGGATCTTCACAAGTATAAAACAGAGCACATTAAAGATGGCATCTCAGCCAACTATTTTATCCAGAAAGCCAGGAAATTTAGAGAATTTATTTCAAGCCAAAATCTTGTAGAAGTGTTTTCAAGAGCCAATTATTTTCAAAGGGTGTTGGGAGCTTCGGTTACTGCCATGTTCAGGGATACATGAAATCTATCATTTGCCAGAAGTACCTTGGACTACCGTTTAGTCCTTCTCACTCTTGCTGGCCATTCCTGAATTCCTGCTCCCTCACATTCCCTACTTATTCACTGTGTCTAAGACAAAAGCATGGATCAAACTGTGGGAAGAACTGAGTGAAGACCAGTATGGCATAATGGAAAGGGTGCTGGGATTGGAAGTAAAAGACCTGAATACAAATCTGGACTCTTGTTGCTTATTACCTGTGTAATTCTGGTCAAGTCATCTATCCTCTCTGGGGCTCACTGTCTTCCTCTGGAAAATGAATGCATTGGACTACATGACTATTCAGAGCCTTTTCACCTCTAAATACTATTGGGTGTGAAGAAAAAAAGATGAATACACCCAGAGAATCCTATAATATTAAAGCTCAGAGAGCCCTCAGAAGTCATCTGGTCCAACCCCTTCCACAATCACAGAGTTAGAAGAGAGGACAGACCAGAGGACAACCAGTCTAACCAGCACCTGGGCACGAATCCCTTCTACAACACACTTGATTATCAAATCCTGCTATTCGGCCAAAACCCGGCTGCCTGTAACTTGCACCCGTTGTTCTTTGTTTTGCTATCTGGGACCAAGCAGAATAAGTCTCATATTTCTGCCACAGTCTCTTGGTTCTTTGAAGAAAGAAGCCTTGTCCCTCCTAAAGTTTTTCTCCAGTGCCTTCAAATCTACTTCGTATATGACATGGTCACCAGATTCTCTCACAGCCAGACCACTCTGAATGCATTCCTGCTTGTTAGTGCCCTTTCTGAAATTTTCACCGGTTTTAAACATAAAACTCAGGATGTAGCTTGATCATGGTAGTGGATAGTAGGATTTTCACCTCCCTTGATGAGAGGCAAGGTAGTATAATGGAAAGATGCAGGCTTTGGAATCAGATGACCTGGATTCAGATTACATTTCTGCCTCTTAAACTGCCTTGGGCAAGTAATGTAACCTCTTTAGGTCTCAGTTTCCCCCTGTAAACTATTTCTGAAAAATTTTGGTTCAGTAATCTCTAAGGTACCTTCTAGCTCTAAGCCCTGTAAAACCATGTTCGTATTAACATAGCCTAAGAAACTATAGAGAAGGTAGCATGACACTGTTACTAGTAGCTGTGTCTGGAAGTCTTAAAGACCTGGGTTCAAGTCCGGCTGCTGACATATACTGACTGTCTAAGCGTGGACAAATCACTTAACTTAGTATCATCAACAGTGTTCAAAGACTGAGTTGCAAAGTAGTTGCCGTTCTGCATTGGTGGAGGAAGTTTCTATGTCACAAATTTTGAAGTCACAAGTTTAGAGCCCCACTTTCCACATTAGACTTTTTTGGGTGCTTTTTGACTCTTATGAACTCCAACCAGTGGGACAAGTACCAAAAATATAAGAATACTTGGTGTGATACTGTGTTCTTTGCGGAGAACTAAGTAGTTTAGCCTAGGCAGGACAAGACATCTTAGAGCATCTGTCAAACGCACTCCAGGCTTTGTCACTGTAAGGAGCCACTACCATGATGGGCTTTGGACACTCTGCAGTGACTCACTTATTTACTCTTAAAACAATAAACTTTTTCAAAGAAAGTCTCAGTCATTTATTGCAAAATATTGCTGCCCACTTTGTTGGTGTGTTGTCTGGAGAGCCCTGTCTGGGCACAATCCTTTTTATCTATTCCCTTTACTTAGGCCTTTTTTATTTTCAACCTGACTCTTCCTCCTGTCCTTAGGAAGCAGTCTTTTTATACATGGTTGTTTTGGATGTGAGCTGACAAAAATCATACCACCTTCAAATTTCATATATACTTTCAGTATTTGTAATCTTTTAACCATAACCTACATCATTATCATACTTTATAATTTAGCTAGCAACAGCTCAGTGAGGGAAGGTGTTCCCAGAAATAAGTATCCCAGATTTACTGTTGAGCAAACTGAGGCTTAAGTTTCTTTCATCTAATGGCTTTATAGCTACTTCCTTCATTTTGGTTTCAAAATCAAATATAAGAAACCTGTTTTCTGTCAAAATAAATTACCAGATAACTTTGGAGAAGTTAATAACTTTCTATCTCTGTGACTCAGTTTCTTGATCTATAAAACAAGGCTACTTAGAGTGTTAGGTCTGCTGTCAGGAAGACCTGAATTCAAATGTGACCTAAGACACATGCTAGCTTTGTGACTCTGAAAAGTATCTTAACCTTACTCACCCTCTTTTTTCTCAATTGTAAAATGGTGATAATAATAGCACCTACCTTGCAGGGTTGTTGTGAGGATCAGATGAAATAAATCAAATGAGATGGAAAAGCACAGCTAAGTTCTGTAACTCTCTAGTCTCTCTGAGCCTCAGTTTCCTCAACTGGAGAATGGGGGTACCAGTACTTTCACTGCCTACCTCACAAATCACTTTGAGGCAAGTGCTTTCTAAGCAACAAAGAACTCTGCAAATATTAGCTGCTGTCTTTATTTGACTTTAGTTTCTAGGAAAAGAAAAAAACAACTTTGAGGACATTAAGACCATTAAAGGAGAGAAAGGGGGGAAAACTATCTCTGCATAGGCAGTCCTGCCCCAATTTATCCAGCCTGACTTTAGCTAATTAAACATCTGTCTCAACAATTTCCCCTGCATATTTATCTTCTGTGCTTTGTGACACTGATTGTTGTCTGCAACCTTTTCTTCAAGTTGCTAACATTTCTAGAAACTTCTCTTAGTTTCTTCACTGGGCATGTGGCAAAGAATGATACAGCATTCCCATTAACCCCCCACTGCTGTCCTTGGTAGAATTGTTGTCCATAATACTGCCATACTTGACTAGTGGTTTGTCCTTTCATAAGCAACAGAAATACATCTTTAATGTTTACCAGAAACAAACAGAAACTCATTTAAGGGTTATATAATATCCAAATTTGAAGATGATCGCTTTATAATGCATTATTGTATTATATAAAATTAGGTGGTAGTTTAAAGTAGGGTAGGTAGAGTCATAGATGTTAGACCTAGAAAGGATCTTAGAAAATAAAATGTTAGTGCCAGAATGGATCTTAGAACATCAAATGTTAGCACTAGAAAGGACTTGAGAATATTGCTCATAGTGCAGCCACTTCATAAGAGAGTAGAGGAAACCGCAGCCTACAAAGTTGGAGCCGCTTTGCCAAGGTCACATGGCTGATTCCCAGACCAAGGTTCCCCAAGTCCCTCCCAAGCCTGGCAGGAGTTAACCTGGAGCTCTCCATGAACTGCTCCTGCACTCTTTCAGAAACAGTTACAAATGCCATTGGAGAGCAGTTCTTTGAAAGCACATAATTCTTTTTCTCCAGATTAATTATAACATGCCTTTATCCAGGGTATTTGCTTACAGAGGCAAATGCAGTAAGAGAGAAAAAAAGCAAGGAAGTGATTTATTTTCCTTACAAACATGATTCCATTCCCAGTTCCAGATGACAATCTGATTTCAAAAGTGAATTTTTAAAAATGGACATTTGGGATAAAATTATTGCAAGGCAGGGCTGTCACCATGATGTACCTGACTTTGACCTTTCTTGCTTACCAAACCTATTGAATACTTTCTGACCTAGACATGAATCTTTGGAGGATGAGGAATAATATTTATAATAATGCCAGTAACAACAATAATAGCTGAAATTTATATAGTACTTTAAAGTTTTGCAAAGTACTACATACATATTGGCTCATTTGAGCCTCACAATAACTCTGTTAGAGGTAAAGTGGTACAGGTATAATTTTACATGTGAGGAAAATGAGGCTCAGGATTTTTCATTGGAAAAAAAGCTACCTGGGGGGACTAGAGATACCCTCAAATAAAAGGTACTTGTTCTGAAAGGTAATGTTCATTCCATGCCACAGTAGATGATCTTAATGAATTGCCATAGCCAAAAAAAAAAAAATTATTCCCTTGCTGACCAGATCTCTGGTGATAAATCTCTCTGAATTTAGCTAGAGTGGGCCTTACATAAATCACATATACATTTCTCTTTCCAAATTTGTGCTCAGGACCTTTCTGGCATCATGTAGAATCTGCCAAAGCTTTTACTCCACCAGAACAGCATTCACGAATCCAGGATCACCACCCACTATAACGGCATATCAAGAAAGTATATGTGGTGGTGCACAGATAATAAAAGATAGAATATAATTGCATAAGAGGAAAATTAAATGCTATAAAATTAAGTGAAAGAAAGACAACTTCCAGTTTGGGGGATTAGGAAGGCTTTAGAGAAGAATTAGCATCTTAGCTATGCCTTCAGGATGGGTAGGATTTCAACAGGTAGAGCTGGATGGTGAGACAGCATTATAAATGTAGAGAATAGTTCAAACAAAGGTAAGGAGATAAGAAAGCTTGGAATGTGGTGGGTGATGAAGAATCATCTAGTTTGCATAGTACAGGGGGGACGGGAATCAGGAGACCTGGCTTCTATATGCTCCTTACTACTTATACCATTTTGGGCAAGTCACATAACTTCTCTGGTCTTCAGTTTCTAATTTATAAAGTGAAGAGGTTGAAAGTGATTTCTAGTTTCAAATCTATGATCCTAGAACACATGTAGGAGATAAGGCCAGAAAGGCAATTTGAAAACATTATTGTCCTGGACTTTGAATACCAGGCTAAGGAGTATTTTCCTCCCTTTCTTTATTTGCTAGGCATTGGGTAAGCACTGTTCACTTATCATAAAAGGTTCTAGAATTTTGAAAGTGTCACGCTCCTTCCATATTTTCTATTTTGGAATTTCCATTCACCTAAAAAGTACCCTCAATTGAGCTTGAAGTATAAAATCTTTGTGGAAAATATGCTACCAATCATTATAAAAGGGTGGTTCCAAACTATAAACATCCACACAGCACTAATAACCCTTTTAAGAATAAAATATTTTACTAGCGCGATTGTTATAAACAAATATTTTTGCCAACATTTCATGAATATGACCTGTATTTTCCATAAGTTGCATTAAGACTTATTTGCAACATATCCTGTACCATTCTGAGGATGACTAATATCTTCAATATAAATAAAAACAGCTGCTTCTCTACATTACAACCCCAAACAGCTGTCAAGTATTGCTTTTTAAGTTTTTTTTTTTTTTTAGGATTATGTAAAATAACCAGAATTTTAGTGGAAAGAGCACTGGAATTAGAGTCAGAGTGTATGTGTTCAAATCTCAGCTCTACTACTTATTAGCAGTGTAACCTGGGAGAAATGACTTCCTTTCCTTCCCTCAATTTCCTCATCTGTAAAACGGGGGTATTGAACTAGAACACCAAGGTTCCTTCTAGCTCTAAATCATGTAATTTAAATAGTCTACAAGGTATTCTAATCTAGGCAAGTCTGTTTTCTCACTTGGCAAATGAAGGAATAATGTAAATGCAACGAGTCCACTGATCTAGCATATAACCTATCAGTGGCATTTGAATTTTGTTTAAAACGTAAGCGCCATTGCACAATTCCTTCCTTTTCCTCTAAGAATCATTTAAAAATCTGAAGAGCTAGAAAGATGTTAGCTGTGCACGTCTTTCTCTTACATTTAAGATAACAATGATGAGAATACTCTCTTATTTCTATAGTACTTTAAGGATTATAAAGCATTTTCCTCAAACTAGCCCCAATATGTAGGGAATGCTAAATATGATTGTCTCCTTTTTCCAGATGATAAAACTGAAGCTGAGAATCAGATTACTGTCTCCCAGCTCATAGCCTGAACTGAACCCACGTTTCCCAATTCCCCATTGAGAGCTCCTTCAACTAGTTACATTCCCAGCCTCCTGAGATTTTAGACATGTTACTTTATTTAGCCTCATTTTTTCCATCTATAAAATAAAAGGATTTAGACTGGTTGGTCTGCCTTAGTTCCCAGATTCAGAGCTAGAAGAGATCTAAGTAGCTATCTAAACAGATCTCCTTCTTTTAAAGATGAAGAAGCTATGAACCAGGAAAGTTGGAGTGACTTGCTCACACTCACACAGGTCAGTGGCAGAGATTCAAACTCAAGTCTTTGCCTCCACTTGAAGCTCTCTTTCTGCCATACCACAGCTTCTTTCTAAGGCCATTTTCCATTCAGCACCCTATGATTCTTTGATTCTTCTGTCTCATACCTCTTATGCTAAGGATTTAAAGAATTGCTTTCCCAGAATTCTCACCAAAAACACGTTCCCTTAACTTACTGCATCGCCCTTTATCAGCTACTCTCAGGAGAATCTCAGTAGCTGAAGTTCAAAAGATCACACCAGATATTGGCTTGAATTGTTATAGCCATTCCCCTTTTTACTAAGCCACTGTCAAATTTCAGAGATAAAAGTGGCCTTAGAAAGCATTGCAAGCCATTTTATAGATGAGAACGCCAAGGTCCAAAAACAAGAAATGATTTACCCAAAGTTCCACCACTAGTTTAGTGAGTCTAGCTTGGGCCTCCCTACTGTCAGTCCAGGCAGGCCTCTTTTACCTTCACCACACAAGTCTCAGCGGTAGCACTAGGGCTTTTAGGCCTCTCTCATTCTATTCTCCAAGACCATTTCTAGCTCTGATATGACCTACTGTCCCTTCTAGCATTAATATTCCATATTTCAAGGCTTCTTTCAATTCTGACATTGTGTTTGATTGCTCTAACATAGAGACAGCTGGTAGCAGCACAATGGATGGAGCTCTAGATCTAGAGAAAGGAAGACTTCGGTTCAAATCCAGTCTTGGACACTTATTAACTGTATGACAAGTCATTTAACCTCTCTTTGACTCAGTTTCTTCAACTGTAAAATGATCATAAGTATTATATCTATTTGTGACTATTAAGCACCTACTTCCTAGGGTTGTAAGGATCAATTAAGATAATACTCGTAAAAAAAAAAAAGTGCTTATCACAGTGCATAGCACGTAGTAGGCATAACATAAAAGCTTTTTATTTTCTAACATACTATATGTCCTTAGTCCTCTTTAGCTGCAATATTCTGTAGTTCTGTTGAGTCAGAAACGGAATTTGTAAGTTTATATGCCCATCTACTGCTACAGTTTTCTGTGGGCACAAGTCCCCCATTCAGGGCAAGAATTATTAGAAGAATTTGGCATTTCTGTCTCTGTCTCTCTCTGTCTCTCTCTGTCTCTCTCTCCTTCCCTCTCCCCCCTCCCCCCACCAACTCATCTAAATGTTATTCATAACGAATTGGCCAAAATCCCCAATTAGGGATGTATGGCCATATGTAGAGATATTTAGTTTGGCACAAACTCATTCCATAATAGATTGGGCATATGCATGTGCCAAAGGGTTAAAGCAAAAAGAAACTTTTGTCATATATCTGTCTTCTCTTGAAGGCTTATGAGTATACCTCTTTACCATTAGCAGGAAAGAAATGCTGATCAGCCAAGGAATTGACTCAAGGAGAGAGGAGCGTCAATGAAAGGTGCTGAATTTACTGTTATTAGCAAGGCAAATGGAATACCAGCATAGCAGCCTAGCCACCGGATAATATATCTAACAAGAAAAATCTCTAAGAGAGAAAAATGGCCAACAACCTCAGAATAGTCTTCTGCCATGTTTCCTTTGGCTTTCTAATATTTTGTTTGCTTGCTATATTTAAAAATAGCCATAATAGTCACTTATAGGTCTCAATAAAGCAGTCTCTTATCAAGGTATGGCATCTAAAAAGGAACATGCAGAATATGGTATTAATGAAAAAGCTCACTTTTGAAAGCAGGATATAAATCTAATAATATTTCACCCATTGGCTAATATCCCTGATTGGTAGAATCTGAATGTATAAGAATCCTGTGCTAGAAGGGACCTTAGAACACAGCATGTTAGGACACAGAAGAAAGACAGACACAGGCTCTCCGCCTGTGCCTGGAGTCTATTGCCTCCTCACCTCTCTAAGAATCCCTAGCTTCCTTCCAGGCTCAGCTTAAGTACCACCACTTACAAAGAGCATTTCTTATCCTTCCAGTCATTAGTGCTGTCTTTCCTCAGTTATCCTAATTTATTTTTTCTAAATACAAATAATGTCCTCTCTGCTGTCTCTCTCCCTCCCGCCCCCCCCACCAATGTAAGCTCTTTGAGGTCGGAAACTATTTTGTTTTGTCTTTTTGTATCTCTCCAGGGCTTATCAGGACACTTTGCACATAGTTAATAGTTATTTGTTAAATTGAAAAGAATGTTTTTTAGCTGGAAAGAGCTTTAAAACATAGCATGTTAATGCTAGAAGCGCCAGTACAACATAGGTTAGATCATAGATGGTTAGATGATCCCATGGAGCTCTAATTAGGGGTCTAGGAGAGGTGAAATCAAGCTTACAGCACATGATCATATAACATGTTTGTAGATCAGGTACTGGCGCTCAGTTTCCCTGATTTCTGTGATGAGCACATAATGAACAAAGAAATAGAAACTTAACAATTTTTTAAGGTCTGTTTATTTAACCTAACATATTTGTGGTTCCTACAAACGTTCTCAGTTTTTCTTTTCTAAAATTGTTCTCTTGTCTGCCCTCTTTTCATACTTCCATCCCTGTATCTATCTCTCTTCCCTTTTTCTGCTAAACTCCTAGAGGAAGAGTCATCTTTACTTGCTGCCTCTGCTTCCTTACTACCCCTTCACTCTTCAAATTTTTATCTGGCTTCTAACTCCATTCTCGTAGAAGTCACCTGTGATCTCTTTGTTGCTAAATCTTATAGTCTTTTTCTAAGTCCTCATCCTCCTTTACCTTTTAGCAGCGTTTGACACTGTTAACTACTCTTTTCTAGGAGAAGCCCTTGGTATCCTCGACACAACTCTTTTGGTTCTGCTCCCTGTGTGAAAATTTCCTTTTCATCATTTTGTTCTTGCTTGCTAAAGATGAGTGTCCACTTCTTTTTCTACACTTTTTGTCTTGGTGATTTCATCTGCTCCCATGGATTCAATTATCACCTAATTCCAAAAATCTGTGTACTTTGTCCTACCCTCTGCCCTTCAAATACAGCCTCTTCCTGAATGTTTCATGTGTGACCCATAAGCTAATTTTGTCCAAAACTAAATTCATCATCTTCTCCCTTAAACCTGCTTTCTGATCCTCTTCCTTTTTGATCAGCATCCTCCCCATTCATCCCAAAATCTCTAATCTTTCCCTAACCCTATGTCCCAGTCCCACATCTCTGTAGTTGCCAAATACTGTTGACTCTTTTTCCACAATTTGTTTCATGCATCTTATCTCCATTCACATTGTTACCACCTATTTCAGGCTCTGTTATCTCTCATCTTGATTGTTTTAACAGCCCTTTAACTTATCTTTTTAGTTCCATTGTGTCCCTCTTTCCAAACCCTTCATCACACAGCTACTAAAATATTCTTCCTAAAAAGCACACATCTGTTTCCCGTACTCCTCTGATCAAAAAGTTCACTGACTCCCTATTGTCTGAGTATAGGATATAACAGCTTACAGATTCCCTAGCCTGAAATTTAAGGTCCTCCACACTTCACAATCTAATTCAATAATAATCATGATTATAGGACATTTATATAAATAAATAACTACATTTATATTGCGTTGTAAAGTGTGCAAAGTGCTTTACATATGTAATCTTATTTGATTCTCACAACCTGAAAAGATGGCACCTGAGTTGGAAAACTAAGACTGAGAGTCTGAGGTGAGAAGGGAGGGCATTCCAGGAATAGGGGATTGCATATGCAAAAACATAGTGATGGGACATGAGATGCCAAGTTTGGGGACAGCTTTCTAGCCTCATTTCCTATTACTTTCCTTATATAGCAGCTACTCTGGACTCTTACCTGTTCCTCAAACTCAGTAAGCTATTTCTTGCCTCCATGTATTTGTACAAGCTGGTCTCCCTTGCTTGGATAGTACACCTTCATCCTTGCTTTTCAGAATCCTCTTGTTTCAAGGCTCAGCTCAGTTGCTTCCTCCATGAAGCATTCCCTGTGCTCAAAGGATTCTCTCCCTCTTCAAATTATCCATAATGCTTTATTGCATTTCTCCTTTGCTCCTACCTTGTATTATGCGCTTATGTGTACATGTTGTATTTATCTAGAAGATAAGCTTCTTGGGAGCATAGGCTGTTTCTTTCATATTTTTAACGATTTATTTTTAGTTTTCAACATTCACTTCTATAAGATTTTGAGTTTTAAATTTTCTCCCCCTCCCTTTCCTACTCTCTTCCCCAAGAGGGTTTGCAATCTGATATAGGCTGTACTTATACATTCATATTAAGCATATTTTCACATTAGTCATGATGTAAAGAACAATTATAACTAATGGGAGAGGAACCATGAGAAAGAAAAAACAAAACAACAAAAGAAAACGAGAGAAAATAGTATGTTTCGATCTATATTCAGACTCAATAGTTCTTTCTCTGGATGTGGACAGCATTTTCCATCATGAGTCTTTTGGAGTTTTCTTAGATCCTTGCATTGCTCAGAAGAGTTATCAAAGTCATTCATTGCACAATGTGGCTGTTACTGTGTACAATGTTCTCCTGGTTCTGCTCATTTCACTCAGCATCAGTTCATGTAAGTCTTTCCAGATTTTTCTGAAGTCTCCCTGCTCATCATTTCTTATAGCACAGTAGTATTTCATTACATTCATATACCACAACTTGTTCAGCCATTCCCCAATTGATGGGCATTCCCTTAATTTTCAATTCTTTGCCACCACAAAAAGAGCTACTATGAATATTTTTGTACATGTTGGTCCTTTTCCCATTTTTATGATCTCTTTGGGATACAGACCTAGAAGTGGTATTGCTGGGTCAAAGGGTCTTTCATATTCTTGAATCCCTACATAAGAGCACAGTTTAGGAGCTTAAATGCTGCATTAATTTGTGCCAAACTCCCGTGGATACTGTCAGCTTCCTAAGAATACCTAAGCTTACCCACAGTACTCAGCATAGTGTTCTTCAGACAGAGTGGATGATGCTTATCTGTATTACCATTATGATCTAATAATAATAGGGATAACAAGAGTTGCACTTTCTTGAGTGCTTGAAGGCTTATAAGGTTTATAAAATACTCCCTTTACAACAGTACTGAGGTAGATAATGCAGATGTTACCAATCCCGTTTTACAGATGAAGAAATTGAAATTGGTGAATTGAAGAGACCTACCTCTGGTCCCAGAAGTAGTGGGGACCTATGTGGGAAATTGAACCCAGGTTTCTTCTCACTCTGAGTCCTGTGTTCTGTGCTACAACACAGTTGAATCTCTTTTCCAAGGAATTAACCCTAGATTATGGGCATACATTTTTGTCATTTCAGAAAGATTTCATAACCTCAAGTTTGCTGCATTTATTTATTCATTTTGTAAATGCTTACTGAATGCCTTCTCTGTGTTGAAAGTAAAATGGATCCCATTCCATCTATATCCTCACAGAACTTTCCTGAATGTTTCCTTATATATTACTATCTGATTAAGACCACTAGCAACAGCCTCATACATGTTGGTGTATGTCCCTTATCTTTTAGCCTCCCCTTTCCCCACAAACAAAAAAAAAAACCAAAGCCTAATATTTTCTCTTTCTTGTAAATCCTTCATGGAAACCTTTTTTTCTGAGAAAGCTAATTTCTATAACTTAATAGACCATGTGACATGAGCAAGTCACTTAACTCTTCCGAACCTTAGTTCCCTCATCTGTAAGTGGAAACAATATTTGTCTAACTACCTCAAAAGTAGTAATCATCAAAACTCTTTGGTATTTGTTTAAAAATAGAAAAGTCGGTCAATGAAACAGACTTAGAGAAGGGAGAATCAAAAATAATGGAATTCAACCCAGTGTCGTGTTTATGAAAACATAAAATTACCTGGGATAGAGCTCCTTATTTGATAAGAACTACTGAGAAAACTGGAAAGCAGTAGGGCAGAAATTAGGCTTAAACCACTTAGACCATATTCCACAATAACTTTAAAGTAGATATATGACCTGAATAATAGATAATACTGTAAAAATTAGAAAAGAAGAAAGTCATATACCTTTGATGCTGTAAGTACAAGATGAATTCTTATACAAAGGGTAGAGGCAGTTACAAAAGATAAAATAGAATTGATTACATGAATCTGGAAAGCTTTTGTGCAAATAAGACAATTATCTAGCATAAAAAGGGAAATAATTGACTGGGAAAAAAATTTCTCCACCAAATATCTCTGATAAGGGCTTGATATCCAAAATATATAGATGACTAGCAGAAATGTGGAAGCTCAAAAGCCATTCCCCAATAAAGAAGTAGTCAAAGAATTTGAGCAGATAGCTCTCGAAAAGAGAATCACAAACTATCAACCACGTGAAAGAATCCTTCAGGTCACTAATAATAAGAGAAACACCAGCCAAAACAACTCTGAGGTTTTACTACTTCAGTAGATTTTAAAACTTCCCCTTAGCACTGCCTTCAGTGCCTCTGTGTTGTGGAGATGGTCCTGGTTTCTTGAAGGCTAGGCTCACAGAACACAAACTCTTGCAGGCAGGTCTCATTCCATCAAATGGGCTTTGAGGATAAGCCAATAATAGACTGTGTGTCACGTAAGGACCAACCTAATGAAGTTTAGAAAGGCTCATGAAGGAAAGATTGACTATCGGGGAATGAATTTTTTGGCCATATAAATGATAAGGAACTACCTACTAACCTAAATTTGAAATATACATCAGTGAAGGAAAGACCCTTTATATTGATGAAATTAGAGATCTTTGAAGTATTTAACAAATAAAAATAATTTCTTCTTAGAGCCTAGAACAGTGTGGAGACATAATAGGCACTTTGTAAATACTTGTTGGGGCATGAGTCCATGTTTGTAATGATGGAAGGAAAGAAAACTTGTGAAGTGTAATTTGCCCAGAAAAAAAATGAGTAGAATTTTCAGCTCTCACTTCAGAGTAGCATTGTGATACCTTCCTACCCCTAGACTTATATTAAACCTTAATGAAGCTTATATTCAGAATTTTTTTTCATTGTTCACCAGCGTATTTTTTCCTTTCACTGAGATCTTACTCAACTGTCGTAGCCTATATTTGGTTCTGTACTATATCTTTGACTCCTCCCCCTGCTATTATTGCAGTTTAAGGTTGATGGCATATTGAAATTTATTGCCATGTATGGCTTGGCAATATGATCCCCAGCAGTTCCTGTTGGGACCACCACTTTTCAACTGCAATAATTTAATTCTTTTCAGTGTTTATTAAGTGCTCACTATGCGTAAGGCACCAACTTCTCCCCCACAAACTCACATAACATTTTTGTTTTGTAACTAATGCAATGATTATTTAATGTTGAGTAACATGGTTACTTGTATTGGTGCCTTATCTCTCTCCTAATCCCTCACCTCAATGTGGGCAGTGTCTTTCACACATAGTAGGTTCAATAAATAGAAAGAGGTGGAGTGGAATGGAGATGCTTTTTACTATTAGTCATTTCTTAAACTAAATATTACTTATCTGACATCTATTTCATTGCCCATGCCTGGAATATACTCCTTCCATATCTCCGCTTCTCAGAAGCCTTGTCTTCTGTCAAGGTACAACTTGAGTAGCCATCTATAAAAATCTTTCCTGATCTGCCCCTTCCTCCCCTTCTTAGTGCTTTTTCTCTCATCTTCATTTCCTTTCCACCATATTTACTTGTGTACACATTGTAACACTCACTCGACCCCCTCCTGCTGTTCAGTCTCCTCTCCTCCTCCCTAATGTAAGCTCCTTGAGGATAGGACAGTTTCCTTTTTTACTTTATATCCCCTGGGCTTAGCACAGTACCTTGCATGTAGTAAGCACTTAAAACACTTGCTACTTGAATCTGTTAAATTGTTAGGCACTGTTGAAAGACAGGAGCAACCAAGCTCTTGTTTTCAAAGCAATAACTTTCTCAGGGGAGCACATAACATGTACACAGAGAAGTCCAATAGCAGGCAGAATGGAGGCAAAGGTCACTTTAACCTGAGAAGGAATCACGGAGCCCTTCGTGGAAGGGGTGACACCTGAATTAGGTCTTGAAAGAAGAGAAGGATTTCACTCAGCGGAGATGAGGAGAAAGTGCATTTGAGGCATGGGCACCAACCTGCACAAATACACTAAAGTGGGAAAGGGCAGGAAGAGAATGAGGAACAGACAAATGAAGTCTCTCTGGTGGTTTGTTGCTTTTATACTTAGGGGATTTTGACTAAATTCTCTAATTTCACTGGCTGTCAAGGCAGTGTTAAGTAAAATGGGTTTGAACTGCTGTAGTTTTTGAGTACTGGACTAGATGTCAGAAACCTTTGCCATCACTGGAAATTCTGTCACTCTGGATTTACTATCTGTTTCCCCCAGCTGAATTCTTAAGCAGTGCGATTTAACACCCTGACTCTCCATCCGCCACTTCTGGCATTCATTTGAATGCATTACACCACCAGTTTCCATAAACTATTTTACAATTGTTTCAAATAATTGACTGTTTATTTCCACCCAAACCATCTGTGTTTCTGGGGCAAGCGACAGATAACTGTGTGTAGAATTTGGTGATGTCAGAGGGGCTGAAGTGAAGAGCAGATTGGACAGGAATATCTGATGCTTGTGGACAGTGTTAACAGTTTCCATCCTTTAAATGTCTCTTTAACAAGTGATATCTGAATCTGAGGGAGGCGGGATGAGGTAGGATCTTTATTTCTCTTATACATAGAGCATTGTTTTCCCTGGGAGAAACTGGGTTCAAGATGATTGCATGGTGAAAGGATTTGGTCTCTTAACTTTGCTCTGACAATGAGCCTGCCTCTCCTGGTTTAATCCTAGCCATTGCTAGGAAGTTGGGAGCAGGGGAAGGAGGGAGGCTTCTGCAATAATAATCATTCATATTTACATGGGGCTTTAAATTTTACATAGCCACTACTACCCAGAAAGTAGACAGTGTGCAAGGATTTTTAGCCTCATTTTATAAATGTGAATTCTAAGGTTCAGAGAGAGGGAGTGATTTGACCTAGGCCACACAGTAAGGTTCCATGCTAGAATTTGAAACTAGGTCTTTTAATACTAAGTCCAGTGCTGCTTTTCTAATGCCTCGGTGCAGAATCAATAGGTTTGTCATCATCCCACTCTTCATCAGCCAAATCCTCCTCGGTATCCTTGTTCCTTAACTATTTAACTTCTTGGACACAGATGGACAAACCTGGAGCTTAGAAATGCATACATATGGAGTCTGAATGCAGATGGAAGCATACTATTTGTTCTCCTTTTCTTTTGTTATTTTGTTTTGTTTCTTCTTTCTCATGATTCCTCCCTTTAGTTCTCATTCTTCTTTACATCATGACCAATGTGAAAATATGCTTAATATGAGTATAAGTAAAGCCTATATCATATTGCATGCCATTTTAGAGAGGGGGAGAAAATTTAAAACTCAAAATCTTATGGAAGTGAATGTTGAAAACTAAAAATAAATTAATTATTTAAAACAAAAAAAAAAGAAATGCATGTAGATCAAATCTCTGGGCACCAGAACATCTGAGAAATGCCAGAACAAGGCACAGAAATAAGCATATGAAGAAAGACAACTAGGGAAGTACCAGTCCATTGGGGCCAGGATCCTCCCCCTGCCTCAGAGATCCCTTCCTACTTATTTCTTTCTCCTTAGTCTTTTACTCTATAGCTACTTAATGATGGAGTCAGAAACACCAGTGACTTTTCTCTGTGCATCCTTCCATAGGTAAGAGTATTAAATCCACTGTCAGAATCTGGGTTCACATTCTACTTTGGCTGCTCTTTGGTCTTTGAAAAGTCACTTCCCCTCTCTTGGTCTTTTTCTTCATCTGTAAAATTAGGAGATTAGACTGTATGATCAAAGACATCTCTACCAGAGCTATATCTTATGAATCAAAAAGAACAGATCATCACTTCCCCACTTCTGAGGTTGTTGGTTCTCTTAATGGGCCTATTTCTATTGACAACATGGATTATACAGAAGAACTCTGGTTTAAAGAATTACTGTACTCTACCTAAGAATAAATCCTTAGCTCCCTGGCCTTCCCCTGCTTCCTTTTGGCGTGGTCTAATAGATGATTTGAAATGACAGGAATACATAAACTATTTCTTTTGATTTTATGACATGGTAATAGCTGTAACATGTTTCTAGTAAGTGTTTTCTATAGCAATAAAAAAAGTGCTAACAAGAATAAAAAAAACAGGTATAGTTTTAAATCCCAAAGAAATCACACCTTTGAAAACTAAAGATTAAAGTAACTAAACTATAAGTCATTTAATGTGGAACCTAAAAATAGGGTATTATAGATGTACAGTTGTTTATAAGATAGGTTCTTGTTACAAATGGTTTGTAGGGGTTTGTGGCTAGGCATTTTTACTTATATTCATTTTGTGACTACTTCAGCTCTGCCCTCTCATTCCTGTCTCTTCTGCTTCCCCACTTCTGTCACCTAATTCTCCCTGTTTTTCCTGTGTGAGTAAATTACCTAATATTTATCTTAGCTTACCTCATCTTTTGATTCAAAAGATCATAAACACATCTTGAGCTAGGTGACCTTAGAGGTCATCTACCCCAACCCTCTCATTTTACAAATGGGAAAACTGAGGCCCAGCTGAACCAGGATTTTTGAATAAGAATCCTGTGACTTCAAGTTCAGCACCCTTTCCGCTATACTATATTACCTCCATTGAATGTCAAAGCTACAGGTGCTACCCCAGGTAACTAGACTACAAAGTTTTCATCTACAGAAACAGTGTGTCATAAAGGAAAACAGTATTGGAAATGGATAAAGGTGAGTCTGAGTCTCATTTCCAAAATGTGAAGTTTGAAAATGTTAGGGCAGAAAGCAAAGTTAACCCACTTGTTTTACAGATGAAGGAACTCAAGTGCATGATGTGCCCAAGGGATGAACTCAGGGAAATGAGGTGCCCAAGATCATACGATGAATTAGTGGCAAAAGTAAGAGTCAAATGGAGGCTTCCAGATTCTCAGGCCACTTGTCTTGTCACTGGACTGTGCTGCATTAAGTTTTAATTTTTATTTATAGCTCTTGTCTTTACATCCATCACTTTCATTTCCAAATGTATTCCTCTCCTCTCCCCAGAGAGCCATACCTTCTAGCAAAGTGTTTTTTTTTTTAAAGGAAATGTAGCTTAGCAAAACGATAATGTACCATCTGAATTTGTCAGTGTATACAATGTTTCATACCCATAGTCCCCCACCTCTGCAAAGAAGTTGAAGGAAATACATTTTCTCTTTTCTTCGTCAAACTTGCTATTATACAGTGTTCAATTTTAGGGGTTTTTTGTTTGAGGGGGTTTTTTTGGTTCCTTTCATTTACATGATTGTAGTCAGTTTGTAATATTTTTAGGTTCTGCTTGCCTCTTTCTACATCAATTCACATAGCTTCCCCATGATGCTCTGAATCCTTCCTATTCTTCATTTCTGAGATTATAGTAATATTGCATTACATTTGTGTGCCACAATTTATTTAGCCATTCCCCAGTCAATGAGCACCTACTTGGTTATCAGTTCTTTGCTACCATAGAAAGTGCTGATGAATAGTTTGAAGTATGTGGGGTTCTTTCTTTTTGTCTCTAACAATCTTGGAAGTATACTTTGCATTGGGATCTTAGGGTCATAGGGTATGGACATTTTAGCTACTTTTCAGAATGGTTGGACCAGTTCCAACTCAGAGCTCCACCAACAGTGTGTTAGTGTTCCTGTCTTTCCACAGCCCCTCCAGCATTGACTATTCCCAAATTTTGTCATCTTTGCCAGTATGTTTGTTGGCTGTCAGGTAACACCTTAGAGTTATTTTAATTTGCATTTCTCTTATAATAATCCAGTTTCTCTTCAACGTATTATGCATATAAAGTAGAATAGTGAAGTTGGAAAGGTAGGCTCTAGTCAGATATGTAGGATCTTGATTACGTGGATAACGAGTTTATATTTCAGCCTTACAGTGGTGGGGAGCCACTGAAGGTTTGTGAAAAAGAGAGTGACATCATAGTTAGGCTTCTCATTAGAAAGAAAGAGATTATTTTAGCATCAGTTTGAAGGTCAGAATTAGAGAGAGGAGAGACTAGCAAGAGGGAGATCTGTTCAGAAGTTATTATAAATTCTTTTCTCTGCTACCTCTTCCCCCACCCCCGATGACAGCCTGATTAGGAGCTAAGCTATACAGTGGATAGAGTACTAGGCCAGGAGTCAGGAAGACCTGAGTTCAAGACTGGATTCAGACACTTACTTGCTGTGTGACCCCGGGCAAGTCACTTAACCTCTTTTGGTTTCTGTTTCCTCAGCTATAAAATGGGGATAATAACAGCACCTACCTCTCAGGGTTGTGAGGATAGAAAAACTTTTAAAATCAGATATTTTTAAAGTGCTTTTTATTTAGCACAGTGCTTGGCATGTAATAGGCACTATATAAATACGTATTCCCTTCTCTTTATTATGCATCTTTGTGTGAATTCAACTATGAGCCAGCTTTATGCTGGTCCAAAGGGGCAAAGGGCTCTTGCCCTCAGAGGATCAGTGCTAGATAGTTTAAGCTAGGAGTGGGCACAGTGGGGACATTCTCCAACAGTGCCTCCAACAAATCCAAGATTGTAAAAGAGGGAGAAGTTTGTCCAAAGACCTCATGCCTTGAGGTGTTCTTCCTTAGGCCCTGTAGGTATTGGAAGATAAATGAAAACATCTTCACATCTTGGGGGGTTGGGGAGTTGTACACTTGCCAGCTCTTGAAGCTGCATCCTTTCCAAACAAAGCCCCCTATGCTGCTGTAGCTTTACTTTTCTATTCAAAGATTACCTACTTTAGTGACCAAGTAGGGTATACTTTTTGAAGGGTATACTTGAAGCAGAATTATTTTTACTGGCAAATTAATAATTATTATAATTTATCAGATGGTCTCTGGGGATGTGGTAATGCAAAAAAAGAGATCAAAAACCCCTAGATCTTCTCTAAGAGATTTCTCTGGTGTATAACATTTTCACAGAGCTGCTGTGTCCCAGATAAACCTGATATAAATGCAGGAGAGGAAATTGATCATTTAGTCTCTACTGAAAACTGATTTGAGTGCTTAAGTCTTGTTTTTACTTATATTTGTTTAAATCTGGTTTTATCATTCTTCACAAAAAGATCAGAGGTCAGCTATGGTTGTTACATGTGAATGAATGTTCTACCTACTTCCCAATATGGACTTTCTCTGGCAAAACATTCCCCTTTCCAAGGGATTGCTAAGGTTATGTTTGTTGACAGAGCATTTCTGCTTAAAGACTTCAATCTGTTCTGTCCCCCCTTTTTTTTACTTTGTTTATTGGGCTGATTCACCCCCCTTGACCAATGTATTCTTCATTGCTATTGAAAGTTAATGGGGGCAAAATTGCATTCGCAAACACATGAACCTGAAGTGTCCAGGGCCGAACTTAGTTGATCTCTGGTGATCGGTTCAATTTAGTTACGATTTTTTGCCATTAGGCTGGGGCTGAATGATGGTGATTTGGTTGAAGCCAAATGTCTTCAGAAAATTGGCTCTTTGATAAGAGCCCTGTTATCAGAGGGGGATGCCTTCTCATTTACATTTAGATGAGTATTGATTATTTATTTACTCAGAGAAGTGAGATTCCTTTCCAATCTTATCTTTCTCGTCTCTGCTTGTCAGCAGAAAGAGAGATAGAGCTCCTGACATCAGCCTGAGATAACAGCACTTTGTGCTAAAGATAAAAGTTGGAATGGGCCTTTTTCTAGCCTTGACTGAAAGGGTAAGTTTTAAAAATTAGAACTGATGGGTCAAGCTTTCAAAACCTTTCCTGAAGGTTTTGCAGTTTAACTAGGCAGGAGAATTGGCTTGTTGTATCAGCCTGGTTGTTTCTCCTTTTGGTAATAGGAGTTGTATTTAATTTTATCATACACTGTTTCTCCACTGGAAACAATTGTATGTGGTATGTAAGGAGGCTCTAGTGTCACCTAATTAAAGCATCTCCTTGTGGGGGGGTTACTTGTTTGTTTATTTATTACAAAGTTCTTAGGATTTAAAGATGAAAGAGAGCTTATAAATCATCTCTAATTCTGTCTTTTTACAAGGGGAGGAAACTGAGTCCCTGGGAAATGAATTGACTTGCCCAAGGTTACCTGGCTTGTAAGCGTCGGAGGCAGGATGACTCTAATTTCCATGTACCTTCTACTATACCACGTGTTCCTATTACAAGCTGCATTACTTCCTTCCATGTATTATACTCTTCAATCAAGCTGTATAACTCTTTGCCCATTGATGCTTCTGTACCTTTTCTCATCCTGTTCTCTATGTCTGAAATGGTCTTCTCTCTCCTTACCTTTTGAATTTCTGTGTATTCTTTAAAGCAAAAGAGAAGAAGGGTCCCTTCTAGCTTCCAACTCAACTGCCACCTTCTCCTGTAGGAAGCCTACTGTCATCCCTCCTGTTATCCCTTAGCCCTGGAATAGCACTTTGCTTTCCTCGCCAACTTACTTATACACAATAAAATATTGTGTATAATAGTTATTTGTCTTAGACTTCACCTTCTATACGGACCTCAGATCTTGTCTGAGTTCAATTTTGTATCTCCCCCAGGTCCTAACACAGCACTGTACACATAGTAGCATTTTATTTTTGTCATGCTGTATTGTATTGTTATACTCTCTCTTAGCCATCAGAGAGGCAACGGGTTACAAAAACTATCATGGACCTACAGGCCAAGGCCAATATTAAAAATTGAGCAAAAATGTGATAATGACTGACTTGTGAGAATGATTAACTGTCAGGTGAATTGCTAACAAAAGCACGTTTCCAAAAATGTGTCAGGCCTGAGCCGTGATGCTTACATGTGCATCCTGGGTTTATGGCCTTGTGAGCAATCAAGGAGAATGATCCAGTAGAATGTAGACCCCTCAAGGACAGGATCAGTTTAGTGTTTGTCTTGGTATCCCCAGCCCCTAGCAACTGTGCCTGACATAAAGTTCCTAAATAAGAATTTAATAAGTACTTACTAGTAAATTGATAATAGTAACTGACATTCCTGTAGCTTTATTGTTTATACAGGACTTTTCTTCTAATATTTCATTCTATCCAACAACCCCAATAGTTAAGTTGTGCAGGTACTGTTATCATCTCCATTTCATGACTGAGAATGTTCAGAGTCAGGTGACTTTCCCAACATCATACAGGTAATTTAGGTTGCATGATGTGGTGGGGAAATACTGGATTTGGAAGACCGAAATTCAAATCCTTGACCACATAACTTAGCTCTTAGATCTGTCATGTCACCTGTGTCGTCTTTGTTTTCCTTATCTGTAATGAGAAGTTTGGACTAGATAACATCTAAGGTCTCTTCCAGTTATTACATTCCACATTCTAAGGTCACTTCAGACCTAGTACTCTTTTTCTTCAAGGGCCTTTCCAGCTGTAACATACTTTGATCCTGTAAGTAGAGAGCCAAGATTCAAACTCATATATTCCAACTTGAAACATAGGGTTTCTACTATACAATCACCTGCTGCAGTGGCACAACTATCTAACAGCTATGGATCACTGAAGAACCTTAAGCCACTCTTCCATGAATGAATATCCATTGTTTCTATTTTGAAATGATGAGGTGGATCCCAAAAGACCTGTCAGCTAGTATATTAAATGATAGAAAATCTTGGAATACAATATTGCATAAGGCAAAAGAGAAGCTTACACCCAAGAATGGACCTTTAATAGCATAGACTTGCTAGCATTTCTGATGAAAAGATCAGAACTGAGTACGAGCTCCAAAATGTAAACACAAGAGTCACGAGAAATCTAGAAAGGTAAATTGATTTGAGCAATCAGAAAGGGCTGTGTGACAGAATGCTAATATTCCAATAGAAGTAGACATGTCCCTTCAGAACTTAATGTCTTCAAAGGGTCCTGAAGAGGTTAAAGAAGAACAATAGAGGATTTGGTGGTAGATTGCTTCTGTTCTGAGTGTTTGAAGAAGAGAAAGAGAAAGAAGGATGAATAAATACATTAGTGTAGAAAGGAGGAAGGAATGGAACTTCCTAGTTTTCATAATTGAGATATGTGAGAGGAAAAATTGGAATAATATAAACATGGAAGAAGACATGTGGGAATGGGCCTCAGATGAACTTCATCTTATTTGAAACAAAGGAAGGTGAACTCTCTGCACACACACGCACATGCACACAAACAATTTGATATAGAAATATATCAAATTCAATAGGGAAATAAGCTGTGATGAGGGTGGATGGTGGGGAGGGGGACACTGGGGGAGAGGTGGAGTGGATGTTGAGAGGTAGGATAATACTAAGGAGGGAATAGTTACTAGCAAAATAAACTTCTTGGTCTTGAAAGGAGGATTATGGTGGGGACACTCCTCAGAGATGAAAGAAAAGCAAAGAACTGAAATATAAGGAGTGTCTTAAATGGACTTATAGACAGGGTGTGACTGAGCAAATTGTGGTATATGTATATAATTGAATATTATTTCAGTATAAGAAATTGCAGAATACACAATTCCAGAGACCCTTGAGGATTTTAAAATAACACAGATTGAAATGAGCTAAACCACGAAAACACTTTATACAACGGCAACATTGTAAGGAAAAATTAGAGACATAAGATTTCTGATTAAAGCAATGACCATCCTCATCTCCAGAGGACCTGTGATGAAGCATGTTACCAGTCTCCAGATGGAGGTGTGGTGCTCATAAAGTCTAGAAAGAGACCTACATTTTTGGATATGGCCACTGTATAGGTTCATTTTGTTTGACTCTGCTTATTTTTACTTTTTTTTCTCTTCCTCTTGGTTTTTAATTGGGGGAAAGGAATCATAGGTTAAGAGGGGTTGGCAATATTGATTCAAAGAGGACCATTGTAACTTTAAAAAAAGTCAGAAGAGAATTGAAGGAAATTCAAAAGGAAGCATAGACAAACAGAAGTATTTTGAAATTAATATAGAATTTATTATACACTTTTTAAAGGAAGCAGTATGAAATGGAGATTCGCAGTTTCATATAGAAGCCTTTTTTTGTGGGTTGCTATGTATATGGAAATGTTCTTCTTTTGGTTTGTTTTTGGTATTTAAGTATAGAATTTTTAAAAAATTTCTCACTCAAGTAAGAGGGTGAGGAATGATGGGAGTGTAGAATATGTGTGCAATCATGGAAGGAAAATAATATAAAGTAGATGATATATAGGTGGGAATATATAGGTGGGAACTAGATTGTAGGGAAATCATTTTGTCTTTCTGGAACTCCATTTCCTCATCTGTAAGTGAAAAGTTTGAACTAGATGATCTCTAATTTCCCATCATTTCTAAAATTGCTGTGGTTTCAATGATGCCTTTGATTTAAAGCCCAAAAATATTTCAGTGGCACAAATTCTTTGGGAAAGATTGACTTCTATTTTATGTAATACTTTATAATTACCAAGTGCTTTCTAACACATTTTTTTCAATTAATCCTCCCAACAACCTCATGAACTACATAGTAAATCATTATTACCATTCTATAGATGGGAAAAATGAGGCACAGCAAGGTTAATGACCTCAGGACCATTGCTTGAGAAGTCCAGGCTGGCTGCCTGAACAGAAGAAGGCAACCCATCTCCTTCACCAACAAAAACCTAAAATTAGTACCAGACCAAACAATGATCAAGACGTCCAATGAGAAACTTCCATGACTTCTTCTACCTTGAAACTGCACAGTCATCCAGCCAGAATCCCTCAGGAAATAGGGAAGGGGACCCACCAGCAAGCCATTGCCTGCATGCATCTAGAGATGGCCCAAAGACAGATGCAGCCTGCAAGCTTTTATATCCAGAGGCAGCAATAGTAGAGGAAAAAAGAAGAGAAAAAAAAAAAAGCCCGAGGGGGGTGAGAAATCCACACTGGAGACCTTGGCATCAGCAAGCCATGGCAGTAACCAGACCACACACAGCAGTTCTCAGTGTGGGATTCCTCAGTCCCAGGATCTCTAAGGTGCTATCACTGTCTCTGTCTTGAGATTCCATAGAGAGCTCTTAAGATCCAGCATTCTGAACTTGAAAGATCCAGAGCAACCTAAAACTTACCAGCACTTTTAACAAGGATATACCCTGATAAGTGGAGGGCAGTGCAGGAATCCAAATGACCCAGCTCTGTCTGGACCAAGCAGGGCTACTCACCCCACCCAAAATTACAGCAGGAAGAAGAACCTGGTCCTGGCACATAGTAAGTACTTAATAAATGCTTGTTGACTGAACTAGAGAGATAAGTAAATAGAAAGCACTGACTAGAATTATTATTGATCCAGATGTACTGCAAGGTCCAGCCTAGAAGAGAGTAATTTTGTAGCAACTGCAAGTAGAGACTCATAGGAAAAACTGAATTTTCTCCAAAGACTGTACAAATACCTAGAAGAAATTTAACAAGAGATAAAAAATGAAAAAGCCCTTGGAAGAAAGAAATTGGAAGGAGACTAAGTAGCTTAGAACAGAATGTGGTAAACCTTTACCCAAGTAACAGACTTCCTGACTATAGACTGAACAAATCAATTACTCAGTGAGACAACAAGAAATATTAGAACAAAATAAAAAAATAGAAGAAATGTAAAGTATTTAGTATGAAAAATAACTGACTGAGAAAATAAATTTTTAAAAAGATAATTTAAGAATCATCATGTTCCCTGAAAAACAATTTGGGTACAACATTTCCAGAAATTATAGATGAATCAAAGGACAAAGTGAAAAATGGAATCTACTATTCACTTCTTGAAAGAAATCTTAAAAGGCACAGTTCCAGTAATATGACAGCAAAATCTAGTGCTTTCGTGTTAAAGAAAAAATCTTAGGAGCCAGAAACAAAGAGTTCAAGTATAAAGGAATGTTATTGTAAGAAATAACAAATAGACAACTATAACAGTCTATACAAGGACAGCAACATTATAAAGAAAAACAACTTAGAGAGAGTTAAGACCTCTCATCAAAGCGGTGACTAACCTTATCTCCAGAGGACTTGTGATAAAACATGTTAGCCATCTTCAGATAGAGAGGTGATGAACTCAAGGCACATAAAGAGGCATAAATTTTTTGACATGATCACAGTGTGAATTTATTCTGCTTAACTATTCTTATGGGGTACAAGAGTCTTTTTTTCCCTTCTGTTTTTGAGGATGGGACCACTGAAACATTTTTTTAAATGAATAGAGTGACCAAAAGGAAGCACAGACAAGCAGGACAGTTTTCAAAGTAAATGCTGAATTTATTATATCTTCTTTTTTTTTTTAAAGCAAGGGGTATGGGATCTATAATCTTCTTGTATTCTGTTTTACATATGAATATGCTCTTATTTATTTGTTTGTGTGTGTGTGTGTGTGTATGTGTGTGAGAGAGAGTGTGCCAGGATTTTTTTTAAATGGTGGAGAAAAGAAAGGTTAAAGGACTAACTCATGGTTACACAACCACTAAATGGTGGCTCTAGGATCCAACCTAAGTCTTATTATTCCAAGTTCAATACTCTTTCAGTTCCCTTGAGTCCTGAGAGATATCAGGTGGGGACCTTGACTGGGTTGGTATTCCTGTCAGACAATGTGGGTGGCCTAAGACTGGCCTGAGCTAGGAGGACAGAAGGCCAGAAGTTCACTTGATCTTGAATTTCATTGTGTATGTAGACTGTGAATTTATCTTGTACCTATTTAGATTCAATAAAAATTCAAAACAATCCATTCCCCTAAAAGAGCTTATATTCTTGGGAGGAGGAGAGATTTGTGAGTATAATATATACACAGATAAGTACAATACAAAATAGGAAATAAAGTGGACTAAAGGAGATATCCAGACAAAATGCTGTAGGAATTTATGGAGTACTGAAACACTAATAGCTGAGGGAACAGGGATGGCTTCATCAAGAAGGTGGTATCTGAATTGAGCTTTGAAAGAAGATGACAAATATTAACAGGTTGAGATGAAAGAGGTCCCTGCTTGTATGAATACATAGTGATGGCCTGCCAAGTTCAGAAAAGAGATACTACTAGTCCCTTTTGGCTAAACATAGAATACATGGAAGGGAGTGATATGAAATAAGGCTGGGAAGATTGGTTGGAGCCAGATTTGGCAGGGCCTTAATGCCAGATTAAGAAGTTTGCGTTTTATCCTAGAGACAGTAGAGAGCCATTGAGTATTTTAGAGCATGGTAGTAACATTATCTGACATGTGTTTTAGGAAATTTTTTTTGTATTTTTTTTTTTAGTTAAAATTTTTTTGGTAGTTTTGTAAAGGATGCATTCAAGAGGAAGGATGCTAAAGACAGAGTCCAATTAAGAACTGTGAAAGTAACTGGGAACATAGTGGTGCCTCAACAGAAATAAGGGAGTCTGGAAGAAGGCAAATTTACCAGAAAAGATGCCGAGTTCAATTTATGACATGTTGAGTTGAAGTTGCTAGCAAAGACCAAGTGGAGAGACATCTAGTAGGCATTTGGAGAGGTATGGTTGGAATTCAAGAGAGTGATTAAAATAATAATAATACCTGACATTTACATATAACACTTTAAGGTTTGTAAAATACTTCACAAATCTTAACTTGTTAGATCCTCATCAAATCTGTGAAATAGATGCTATTATTATCCTCATTTTATAGATGAGGAAACCGAGGTATATAGAGGTCAAATGACTTGCTCAGGATCATACCCATAGTTAAGTATCTGTGGCAAGATTTGAACTCAGGTCTTTCTTACTCCAGGCCCAGTGCTCTATCCCCTGCATTACCTAACTGCCTGATTGGGGCTGGACATATAGATATAAGAGCTAAGAGATAAAGAAACTATGGGTACTAATGAGATCACTGAGGTTGATAATGTGTAAAGACTACAGGGCCTGTAGAATAGAGCCCTGGGAGGTGCTAACACACAGGAGACAAGAAGTGAATGATGAATGAAGCAAAGGTGCCTGAGTAAGATTAGTCATTTAGGTAGAAGGAAGACCTGGAGGGAACTGTCACAAACCCAAGGAAAAAGAATTATTTGGGAGGAAGCCCTGGTAAATAATGTGAGAAACTACAGAACAGTCAAAGAACATGAAGATGATTAAAAGAACATTGGTCATTGGTAATCTTTGAGACTATGTTTCTAGTAAAATGCTAGGATGAGAATCCAGATCACAAGGGAATGAAGAATGAATGCAAACTGTTCTTTCTAGTAGTTTATCTTTATCAACGAAAAGGAATCCTGATAGTTTGAAGGGGATGTCAGAGTTAAGAGGAGGTTTTTAAGAATAGAGGAAAACTGAATATTTTTTAATTATCAAGAAAAGAACCAATAGGTAAGGAAGGATTTAGAAGAGGAGAGAGAGAGAGAGAGATGGATGATTATGGGGCAAAGTCCTTTCTCTGTATACCCACTCTCGCTGTCATGGCCCCTTTAAGTAAGGGTCATAGATGTTAGTTAACTAGACTAGCTTCTTCATTCATATTATGGGCCTGGATTCCTCCACTTCTGTCAGCATATGTTGTGCCTGTTTGTTAGTATAAGACCCAAAAAAAGGGCCATCATCTAAGGGGTATGCAGCCTAGCAGATCACTCTGACTGCCTACTATAAACTTGGTGGAAAGTAGGAAGATCTTTTGACTGTAGCCTTCACAAATTAGTTGTGGATATGTCAAGCTCCATGCTTTTGTTGCATTGGCTGTAGTCTTACATCCAAGAATGCATCCAGCTGCTATCATTGGGAGGCCATGAGATACTTTGGCTAGGGAGTTCTACGGGCTAGTCATAGTTCTATGATCCAGGCCTTTAGAATCATCAGCACTAGCCTCATCCTGGAGTCATTGTCCAAATGCCTACAGTAGAAGGTTCTGAAGGTGTAAGGATGGGAGTAAGGGTAATCTGTAGGATAATTGTGTTTATATTAGGCCATAGGTTTTTATATCCTATAAAAGGCACTTCAGTGGAAAAAGCGTTGGAAGGGGATTCAGCAGACTTGAGTTTTGGTCCCAAGTCTGCCATTGACTATCTGTATTACCTTGTTCAAGTTACTTAACATTTCTGTACCTCAATTTCCTCATCTGTAAAATTAGGAAGTTGGACTAGGTGACCTCCAAGATGAGGCTGAGAAAAGAAAATAATCAAAGTTACAAATAAAGGGATTATAAGCCTTGGCAAGGAGGACCACATCATTATCTGAGACTGAAGTAAGCATTAACAATTCATTTTTAGATATCACTTTAAGGCTTATAAAGCACTTTCCACTCAACCTTCCCCAATAGATAAGTGGTCAAAGAACATGAACAAATAGTTCTCAAAAGAAAAATTGCAGACTATTAACAACTACACAAAATGATGCTCCAAATCACTAATAATAAGAAATACAAAACAACCATAAGATTTTACCTCAGATTTAGCAAATTACCCAAGATGACAAAAAGATTGGAATAAACAGTGTTGGAGGAATTAGGGGAAATAGGCACATTAGTTGGTAGAGCTGCAAATTAGTATTGCCATTTTGGAAAATAATATAAAAGTATACAATGAACTAAAATATCCATACTCTTTGAACCAGAGATTTCCCCTCTAGGCATTACCCCAAGGAAGTTACTGATAAGAAGAAAGTCTCCATATACTCGCTGACATATTTTTAGCAGTGTTTCATGGTGGTAGCAGAGAACTGGAAATAAAGTAGATGCCTGTGAATTGGGGAATGGTTAAACAAATTGTGACACATTAGAATATCACTGTTCCATAAGAAATATCAAATATGATGATTATAGAGAAGCATGGCAAAATTTAAAGGAACTGGTGTAGTAAAAGTGAGCAGAGCCAGAAAATACCTACCAAATGTAAATGTAAAGAAAACAACCGCAAAATAATAGGAAGTGAATGTTACGCGTGGGCCCAAAGAATCGATATGAGAAATACTGCCCACCCCTACACACACACACACACACACCTACCTTCTTCCTTTGCAGACATCAGGATCCATGGAACATTACATATATTTTCAGATTTTTTTCAATGTATTGGTTAGCTTTAATGATTTTTTTCCCCTCTTCCTCTTTTTTTCTTTAAAAAATATTCTTTGCTACATAGAATGGTACTTTGGGAGGAGGTAGGGAGAGAAATACAGGGGGAAATTTAGGCAACATAAAAACAAAATATGTCAAGACAAATGTATTTTTAAAAATCATTATTCTCACTTTACAGCAGAAAAAAATAGGTTCTGAAAGTTTAAGTAACTCACAAACTAGTACATGACTAAGCCAGGAGTTTAACCGAAGTCTCATTATTCTAAGTCCAACACTCTTTCCACTAAACCACACTTTATCACTTTCCTCTATTTTCTTGAAGTTTACTCATGCTGGGAAACAGTTTCCAGATAATTCACAAGCAGTTCTGCAAGTATACACTACAGCCCTTTTATGTGTCAGGTCAGAGGTAAAAGGATCAGTTGGACTAGAGTTAGCACATTTCAACTACAGGACAAATTTCGAAGATTTTCTTTGAACTTATGGGTGGAAATGTTTGCCTAAGGTTTACAAAATCCCATAAAAATGCTGCTTTAGTATTATGACTTGGAAATTTTCCCAAAGCGCCCAGAGCAATACTTTGTTACTAGACCATTAAGTTACATAGTATTTCTATGATAAATACATCATGGAAACGTCAAAACAAGTTTTCTGTTTACTGTAGTGTAACTCCTTCCTCACATCATCCTTATGTTGTCGTTCTATTTGAAGCAGAGGTCATGTAGCTTTCTGTACATTTGTGACATTTTGAAGCCTGTATTCAAAGGGTAGAAGTTGCCTGAAGATCCGTGTCCCATCTTATGTGAATGTGCCTATTACATTTTATATAAGCTATTTTCTTGAAGGAATTGTTTTAACTGAAATTGACCTCATGTCCCATCTTGAAATGTATTGACTGCTACCCTTCTCCCCCCCCACACTCAGCCACCTAAAAATCAAAGCAAACATTTAGTTGACAATTCATTTATGAGAATGAGATGATGCTTCATCTCACATCTTTAGTTACTTATCTTCCATGAATATAGCTTTGATTAACACTCTTTTATATAAGACCGTAAAGATCCAGTGGTTATACTTTTGTCCTACTTTGGTGGAAAAGTGTGAATTAAAGAATTAAAGGTAATCCTAAAGGTCCTTTCCAACTTTAGGAAAAAAATACGATGTGATGGGAGGTACATTTGACTCTGGAAGTCAGCAGACTGGGTTTTTATTCTTAAGTCTTCCATTGACTAGTTGTGAAACTATGGGCTAATCTCCTAACCTCTTTCTGTCTCTCTTTCCTCATCTCTAATGTGAAGAGTTTAGACTAAATTATATCCAAGTCTTTTCTAGTTTTATCATTATGTGCTCAATATTTTTATATTCTGTATTCTAGTGACACATCTCTAACATTCCGTCTCTAATGTTTTTTGTTCTGATTCTAAGACCTTTTCTGGCTCTGTCTTTCATTGCTTAATATTCTGCAATTCTGTCTTCTGAAGTACCTTCTATCTCTAATAGTTTTTGTTCTAAAGTCCCTTCCAGCTTCTAACTTTCTATTACTTTGAGGGCCCTTCTAGCTCAATATTCTTTGGCAGTGATTTTTATGAGAAGAAAACAATTTTAATACGCCTTCACAACCCAAACTAATATGTCACTAAGGGAGAGATCTTGTGAGAAGTGATAGGCAAGATGTTTTTTAGGCAGGGAACAATTCACTGTACCCCTCAATTTAAACATATAAGCAGTCACCCACTGCTCCTATACTTAAGGCTAGTTCATCTCAAAGAGGAATTAAATGAAATACTGAAATGAGGCAAAGACAAGTAGAGTGGGCCAATGGAACACTTGAGAACATCCCAAAATAAAATCTGAAATTATGCCGGGGCTTCTGGGAAACATCAGCAACCTAGAGTTGGCACAAAGCAGTAAGAGAAGGGGGTGTACAGGGCCTTGTTTGAAACCCAAGTGTCAGGCACACTGATGGGCCAAGAGGCCAGCATAGGGAATTCTAAGTCAGGCTGAGGCACATGCCAAATGAGGCATTACTCAAGGAGGAAAGCAAATGACTCTAATGTCTA
The DNA here is from genome assembly GCF_900497805.2 of Vombatus ursinus. Taxonomy (NCBI): domain Eukaryota; kingdom Metazoa; phylum Chordata; class Mammalia; order Diprotodontia; family Vombatidae; genus Vombatus; species Vombatus ursinus. The sequence continues at coordinate 47,982,956 of NW_020954564.1, read as the reverse complement.
TCAACATAAACAGATAGATAGTATCTGTTTTTAATGAAATTAATCCATAAGATAAATCGACTACAGATGCCAGGGTATGTGACGACATTGCCTGAAGATGAATTGCTTGGAAAGGAATGGTGAGATGTATCTTTTCACCTCACTCTATTTATTAACAGTTTAGACTTCTCAACTGGCTGTTGCTGGGAGCATTGAAAATTAAGAGTTCTCTCTGTGCAGGCTATACAAACTTTGGAGCATGTTTGCATGCTTTATTGAGGAAGCTGTAAGGAAAGCCTGGGGGTATAGTGTACAGAGCATGGAAGACCAAGAGTGAAGAGACTTGGGTTCCATTCTTGGCATTGACACTAATTCACTCTGTGACCTTGGACTAGTCACTTCCCATCTCTGGGCCTCCAATTCCTTATTTGTAAAATGAGGAGGTAATACCTTCCAGTTCTAACATTCTGTGCTACCAGACACCTTCAGCTCTAAAATTCTTTGTTCCTTTTATTCTGTGTTCTAAGGCCATTTAGAGCTCTTTTCCATTGTGCTTTAAGGACCATTTTGGTGCTAATGTTCTAACATTTGAAATCCCTAAGAACTTGGCTTTTAGATATCTTAGTTTAGAAAAAATGAGTGAAGGCAGTCATAAAAATTATGGGATGATAGATTTAGAATTGAAAGGGACCTTAGAGGTCATTTAGTCCAACCTTATCACTTTACAGACATAGGCCTGAGGCCCACAGAAGTTAAGTAGCTTGCTCATGATCACCAAGACAGAATAAATGAGAAAAGTCATTCATTATATGCATGAAACATTGTCTAGTAAAGAATAACATTCTATTACAAAAGAACTATGTGGAAGGAAAATGTACCATGTTCTTCAGTTCAAGTGACCAGCTTCCCCCCTGAATGTATTCGTCATTTTGACACATTTCTTCTTCTTCTTCTTCTCCTTCTTCTTCTTCTCCTTCTCCTTCTTCTTCTTCTTCTTCTCCTTCTCCTCCTCCCCCTCCTCCCCCCCTCCTCCCCCTCTCCCTCCCCCCTCCCCCTCTTCTCCCTCCTCCCCCTCCCCCCCCTCCTCCTTCTTCTTCTTTTCTTCTTCATCTGGGTTAAGTGACTTGCCCAGGGTCACACAGCTAGTAAGTATCAGGTGTCTGAGGCCGGATTTGAATGCAGGTCCTCCTGACTCCAGGGCCAGCGCTCATTTTGACACTTTTCTTTAGGGTTCAAATTCCCCAGGTACTTATGACCTAGGAAATCCGTTAACTTCCCTCATCCTCATTTTTTTCATCTGTTAAAATGGGGATAATAATAGCACCCACCTCATGGGTTATATGGCTGAAATGAGATAATACATGTAAAAGATTTTGCAAACCTTAAAGCGCTATCTAAATGCCATCTATGATTATTGTAAGGAAAGCATTTGATGAGCTGTAAAGTAATGTGGTGATAAGAATAGCTGACATTTAAAGTTTTAAAGTTTGCAGAGTGTTTTGTATACTGTAGCTCATTTTTTAGCTTCACAACAACTCTATGAAAAAGGCATTACAGATATTATTTTACAGGTAAGGTAAATGAGACTCAGAGTGATGCTCTCCTACCCAGCTGATGTCACAGAAAGAACTGCAGGTCTAGCCCTCTCCTCTCTGTTGTTCTATGCTGCCCCTTTAGATATCAGACATGTGAAGGATACTAAAGACAGACCATCATGCCCTTTTTGGCCTCTCTCCCCTTATTCATGCTTGTCAGTTACCCTTTTCATTTTTAAGCTTTCCTTTCTTTCTTCTCTTTTGTGTCTTCCAGGTCCTCAGTATCGCTTGGAGAAACAGAGTGAACCCAACGTCCCCGTGGACTTAGAATGCACCCTGGAGAGCCAAAGCACTTTGGAGTTCTGCCTTGTGCGAGAGAACAGTACGTTTGCCCTTTTCCATCTTGCTCTGTAGATTGTCTGTGTGCCCAGAAGTTATACATCCTGGAGCAAGTGCTGTGCTGGCTGGGCAAGGGGGTTTGGAAGGCACTTTGTTCCTTACAGCAAGAGTTGTCAACAGGAGCCAAAAGAATATTCCAAAGTGAAATGATTGATTCCCTACCTTTTGGTAAATAGGCTATATACTGTTTATGGCTTCATGATTAATCTTTTTCTGTTAAACTGTATACTGGTAAAGTTACGATCAACCCTGAACATAGTGTGGAAATATAGCGCCTTTTCTGAAACTCACAATATTTAGTGGATAAAGTGACTGGTATCCAGTACATTTTATCCTGTCAATATCACTCTGTAATGCACCCAATATTTTTGAAACTTTTTGAAGTATTAACCATGTATGTTTTCTGAAATAGGAGACAGAGGAGCTGTTTTTAGCCTAGTGATTGTTTTTTAAGGAAATGTTGAAAATCTCAAATAATTTCTTCTGTTCCCTTGCTAGTAAGCATCTAAATCAAACTTTGAAAAATAGAATCTTAGCCATAGAAGGCATCAGAGAGGGAGAGAGAGAGAGAGAGAATATCTTTGGACAGAAACTTGTCTGGCCTCTCCTTGAACACTTTTACTCTCCTGACCCCACAGCCATCAAGATAAAGCCTGTTCCATTGTTGAACAATTCAGTTGTGTTAGAAAGGTCTTTCTTTTTTTTTTCTTTCTTTTTTTTTAAAAGAAAGATCTTCTTTATATTGAGCTGAGATCTGTGTCGGTTTAACTTTCACCCATTGGTCCTAGTTCTTCCCTCATAAGCAACACAGAACAAAGTATAGGGGAAAGTGTTCTAGACTAGTCAAAAGTCCTTGATTTGAATTCTACTTAGCTACTTCATGGTCTTGAACAAGCCACTTACTTCCTCTATTTGAACTTCAGTCTTTTTATCAAGAAACTTAAGTGGATTAGTCTAGATCAGGGGTTCTTAACTTTTGTGTGTGTGTCAAGAAACCCATTCTGCAGTTTGGTAAAATCTGTGAACCCCTTCTCAGAATATTGCTTTTAAGTAATTACAGAAAATGGTATATTTCATTTAGAGATTACTGAAAATAAAGATGTAGTTTGGTTTGGTTTGGTTTTTTTCCTCATCCAACTTCATGGATCTCTGAAATCTATCCTCAGAATCCATGGAGATCTATGGACCCCAAGTTAAGACCCACTGGTCAAGAGGATTTTTAATGTCCCATAAAGCTTTGGCATTCAATGTTCTGTGCCCCAAAGTCCTTTCCAACTCCAACATTATATATTCTAATAGTCTTGTAAGGTCCCTTCTAATTTTAACGCTCTGTTCTGTATTCTAAGGTCTCTTCCATCTCTACTCCACTCAGTATGGATCATTGTGATCTAGATGCTAGGATGGCAAAAAGGTAGAAGATAAGAGATCATCTTTAATTTTATATATAAATTTTAATTTTATAGGTAAAGAAACTGAGGCCCAGAATAAAAGCAAAGCCCATAAATGACTTGCCTAAGGTCAAGTAGATAGCGAGTAGCAAAGCTGAAACTGAAACTCTTGTCCCCTGGCTCCAGATACAGAGCTTTCTCCATTCCTGTTACATCAGAACTTTAAGAATTGTTTATAAAAGCTTTTATATTTTACTCTATTCTTTCCATTTATACTTCACTACTTCAGAACGTCTATTATTTCATTGATAGCAGTACCCAGACACAGATTACAACCCTTAATAGATGGGATTCTTCAAGAGTTGCTGTAGCCAAAAAATGTATATCCTGATGGCCAAGCCTTTACCAGTGAATTTCTTCAAGACTTAGTTAGGTTGGTCCTTGGACAACACTATCTCTAGGCCAAACTCAAAACTTTTCTAGCTTAGGAGGACCATCCATCATTTGAAATCACCTGCATAGCCTTCAGCACCTCAAGCCTCCTCCATACCTCGGTGAGGCCTCTGAGGAAAGTTTTCAGTCCAAGGGTCACAGAATGGTAAATGGTATTGATGGTGTAAGTTTCATAAGATATGACGGCATTGACGGTCTAGGGGTTATGTAATAGTGGTGATAGTCTTCTGGGAGTCATAAAATGGTGTCTTTGGCAGTATGTAAGAGGGTAAAGTTTGAAAATGGAGCTAAAAATGATGTATGTCTCTGCTCAGGAACTGAGATTTAGGACTTTTGCCTAGGTCTTGGCCTGTTAAAGGAGAAAAAAACCAAAATCCTTGAGCTTTCCAATTTGAATTCCTTTCTGCTAATATGTACTATCTTCAGACAGCTGTCTGCTAGGATCTGGAATATGACCAGTATAAAACAGAAGACTGTCTATTGGAAGAGCATTTGAGGTCCAGTGAGGAGTTCTCCTATTCCAATTCTCCCAGTTCTAATCCTTGCTCCTAATCAGACAATCTCCCTGCGTTTTTATGCTATCTTTGAGAAAAGAGAAATGCCTTCCCCTACTTTCTGGAGACTTCTGTAATTACCTGGCCTTAATAAAGGTGTAATTATCTCCTCAGAAGAAGATCCAGGCACTAATCCAATTTGACCAAAACTTCCAGCCTACCTCAATTACTACCTGATACCCATCTCATCCCATCATTTGTACTCTTTGGATTCCACTGTACCCTCACCATGCCTCTTCCTTCCCCACTATACACTCCCCCACCCCACTGTACCCCTTGCCACCTATTTTTTAGCTTCTTTTTGTATGGTTTGTCGTCTTCCCCCATTTGAGATTGTAAGCTCTTTGAGGGCAAGAATTGTCTTTCCTTTTCTTATAAGTATCCCCTAGGCTTAATACTGTACCTGACTTGTAAGTAGACAATAAATACATATTGTATTGCAGTAGGTACTTAATAAATGTGTGTTGTGTTGTATTATATCATCCTGCCTTCTAGGTATTCCTTCAGGCCATCCCCCATGTTGGACACAAGCCCTCCATTTATATAACATAAGCCTGTTGAAACTTTTCTCACAGTAGCCCTGCTCAAGGGGCATCTCCTTGGTCTTCCCTCACTCTCCTTCCTGTAATAAGAACATAAGATTGGGGGCAGCTAGGTGACGCAGTGAATAGAGCACTGGCCCCGGATTCAGGAGGACCTGAGTTCAAATCCAGTCTCAGACACATAACACTTACTAGCTGTGTGACCCTGGGCAAGTCACTTAACCCCACGGCCTAGCCAAAAAAAGTTACAAAAATAAGAACAAAAGATTTAGAGATTATCTCGTCCTACCTCCTCATTTTATCAACCAGGAAACTGAGGCCCAGACAGGCTAAGTGATTAGCCCAGAGCTACATAGGCAACAAGTAATAGAGCCAAGATTCAAACCCATATCATCTGGCTGCAAATCCAGTACTCTTTTCACTATAGCATGCTGCCCTTCTGGGCTAGAAAACTATAAACCTCAATATTGTAAAAGATTTCTTTCTACTTTAGCTAAATCTAAGCCATAGTACTTTACCTGGTTTTCTCTCTTGGTTTACCTTGTACCATACTTGTTTCTATATGTATCCTGTCTCCGCTATTTGTATATATATGATCCTTATGATCCTAGAGAGTAAAAACTGCCCTTTCAACTTTATTTCTTCTAGGCTGTAGTAGGCAGTTAACATGTTTATTGAATTGAATTGGATTATTTCGGTGACCACAACAAACTTCCCCAAAATTCACCTTAGACATCCCCCAAGAAAAGTACCCCCAGAGGGTGAATCTAGTTATTATCTTTTCTGAATAGAGGCTGCTTAGAAATAATTAGAAGACCACAGTGGTTATTTCAGTTGCTGCTCCTAAGAGCGCAGTCACCTTGTGGTCTCAGTTTTTGTTAATCCTGTCACTGACTTAACTGAATTTGGGCAAGTCACTTAGCCCCTCTAGGCCTCAGTTTGTATATTAAATAATTTTAAATAAGAGAGTTGAACTTGATGATCTCTAATGTTCTTTCCAATTCTGAAATATTATTTATAACAAAGTGTAATTAGTGTATGTTCTCAGGCCTCTTCCAGACCTAACATTCTGCTTTAAGGTCTGTCTCTTCTAGCTTTAATAGTCTATGTTCCAAGGTCTATTCCAGTTCTTAATTCTATGATTCTAAGGCTTAGAATGATTTGAACATCAGCACAGGCCTTTGGACCTCCTTTGAAACCCAAGGGGACTTTATACTTAATAAATATTTATTGAATTGAATTGAACTCACTGTTTTATAGGTAGAAAAACTCAAAATAGTGATATTCCCTTTCATTGATCTAGGAAAGATTTAGGCTCTTTCATTGGCTCAATGACTTAGTAAAATACCAAGTTCAAGCTTTTTGAATATTTGAAAAAAGGAAAATTCCCCCAAAGGATAGTAAATAGTACTCTTTTTTGATGAATCCAGATATAAGTGACTGGTGAGGGACATAAACCATGACAGAAATAGTCCACGTGAGTTTGAATCCATAGTTTATGGGTAGGTATAAACATGTATGTGTTTATGTGTATGGCTGTTTCTTCACAGATTTACAAGACTTTAGATCTAGAAGGAACTTTGGCAGTAAGAGCACTGAATTTTAGGTCAGAAAACATGTATTGAAGTCCAAATTCCATCACTTAGAAATTTTGGGGCCATAGACAACCATGGTATAATAGACAACACAACATCTGGAGTAAAAAGATCTGGGTTCAAATTCCAATTGTCACTTATTAGTTCTCTAGTGTTCCTGTCACTTTCCTTCTCTAGGGTTCTTTGCTTAATTCTAAAATGAGAGGATTGGTCTAGATATTCTCCAGAGCCCCCTCCAGCTCCAGATTCCCTGATCATTCATCCTCTTTTCTAATATATAAAATGGAGATGATTCTTCTACTCCATGCCTCCCAAGGGTTTTATAAAGACATTATATAAATGTGACAGTGACCTCACTTTCTAGATAAAGGCCCAGAGAGTTGAAGTGCCTGAGTCCAGATCTCAGAGCTTCCCAAGGCCTTTAAATATGACTGCCTGATGAGGTGCACTTCGAAGATTCAGGAGGTTCAGAGTTGGTGCCAGGAAAAGCACCATGCAGAAAAAGCTAATGCAGAATTTTAGTAGAGAATGTTACTTGTTCATTGTTCATCTTTGTTTTGTTTTATTGTTAAGTAGGAAGGGGAAAGAGAAGAAAGGCAGCTATTGGAAAGAGAGAGGAATATTTGTTTTTTGTAAAGGTTTCTGGTAATTTTCCAGACAATCTTCATTATCCTGATTTGTAATGGGTGGATTTCTCCTCCTTTTAGGTACTTTGTGCCAACAGAGGAAACACCCTGAGGGTTAGCTGGTGCTGAGGAAGCTCTGCCCAACTCACTTAAGGATCACTAACCTCCTTCAGTAGCATTTGAAATACGAAAGCCCATTATAGCTTTTAGTGTCATTTTACAGTGCCTCAATAGGATTTTTTCAACAGAAGAAAATGATATGATATAAATAAGATTTGTTTGTGACTAGAAACTTAGGTGAGTAGCTAAATGATTTGAGTCTCTGCCACTTATAGGATCATAGGACTTAGTGCACAAAAGACCTTAGAGACCATGTAGTCCAGCCCCTTCATTTTCCAGAGGGGAATACTACCTAGTCTCGCCCTATGGCTAATAGAGAAGTAATATCAACTCTTTGGGCGTCTATTTCCTCACCTGTTAAATGAGGATAATAGTAATGTGCCACTTACCTCACAGAGTTGTAATGAGGCAAATGCCATGCAAATTTTCAAGTACTGTAGAAATGTGAGTTACTATTGGTAGGAAAACAGTTTGTAAACCCTAAAGCCCTATCAGAATAGGAGGTATGGTTGTGTTTTTTAAATTGATGGTAGCATGGCATAGTAAGTAGAGACTTGGCCTCAAAGCCAGGCAGACTTGGTTCAAATCAGACAACTAAGATTATAAATTTCTTAGATGATGCCAGCCTACATTGGTATATAGAATTTCCTCCACTTGGAATTCCTAATACCAGTGAAACATTAGATCTGATCTGTATCCTTATCCTATCAGCATATTGCAGTATTCATAGGAAAATATTTTAAGATTCTCGGTATCATAAGTGTGTGAATGTTCCTTCTACGAGTGCAAAATACCTGCTACCTATGGAAATCACTTTACCTCCCCAAAACTCAAGTTTTCTTATCTTTAAAATGAGTTTGGGCTAGATAATTTCTGAAGTCTCTTAACAGTTATAAATTTTATCAGTGTTAGAATGTAGAATTTCAGATCCAGATAAGGCTTATCAGTATAAAATGTAAAAACAGTGAATATCTAATCTGGAAGGAACCTTAGAAAATAAAACTTGGAACATCAGAGCTGGAAGGGAATTCCAGGTCCCTTCTTTTTTACATTTAAGGAGACCCAGATCCTGAGATGAAAGGTAATTTGCCTTGCCCTGTATCTCCCAGTTAAGTGGTCAAGCCATACTGAAACCCCAGTCTCCTCACTCCATAGTAAACCATCCTTGAGGTGTTTCAGTGTTTTCAGGCTGTAGTTTCCTCGAGAATATTAATACTTGTATTCCCCATGTTATTGTTATACCATTTTCCCACCATCTTATAGTATTTATTATTTCAAGGGATGAACAAGATCTCTGTACATTTGCTCTTCTTTTTTACTTTGTAGTTCCCTGGAATTACATGTGTCTTGCATGTATCTGTCTTCCCCACAAATATGGCACTTAACATAGGGCTAGGCATCTAGATACCTCAGGGTCACTTTCCCTCTTTGCAACTAATGTTGGCACCATCTACCATAATGGGCAATTAAGAGGAAGGCAGTTGTAAAAAAGCAAACTAGAAATGTGAGCTCTGGTTTTCATTATTAATATGAAAGTGTGTGTGTCTGCCACTAATGATTTCTTGGTATGGAAGTAACTCTTGGTTTCTCAAAGGTTCTGCCAGTGGAGCTGGCAAGTCCTACTAAATCCAGCACTGTTTGCACTATGCTGCCTCCCATTCTTGATCCCTCATTTTTTTCTCCCTTCACCGTGCCTCTATCCCATTTCTTCCTCTTCCTCAGATTTCCCAGAAGTCCACACAGACATTAATAATCTTTGGGCTCAAGAGCTAACTTACCTGTAGTAGACAGCCAGGTCTCTGGTCCTTCTGGCCCAACTTAGATTCCACCTTTTCTCTAAACCCCACCCACCCACTTACCAAGTGAAAGGGATTTTTTTTCTTTCTTAAACTTCTCATGGCATTTTCCTTGTAAAAGCATGACCTTTTGACCTCTCCTTCACTCACCTTGCTCTCCTTGTACCATAGTTATTTTTATTTACATATTTCCCTCCATTAGATTATAAACTCCCTGAGAGCAGGGTCTGTGTCCTGTCTGCCTTCATGTCTTCAACTTAAGGCATTTAATAAGTGTTTGCCAGATGAATGCTGAGCTTTCCCCTCACCTCTTCTCTCAACTCAACAAGAGCCTGTTTTGTGCTGTCTGGAGTGAGAAGTTCCAAAATGCTTAAGGCTAATTAGTTTCATTTTTCTCTATCCCCTTCCTGGAAAGTTCCCCTTTCTCATTTTATCATTAGGTAGTAATTAGTATTCAAGGGAAATTGGTCTTAATATATTAAAATTGGTTAAGTGCATTTAGACCTGTATCACAGCCAATGTCTTATTGGAAAATGTAATTGGGGACTCTGTGTATGTAATTAATTGAATTACAATTAAGAACTTTCATTAAGCAATACACTAGTACATTAAAGCAATAAGGAAACATGTTTGCAATACTACTGCCCTTGCCTTTGGTTTGAGTAGAAGGCATAGAAACTTGATGCTCATATGTGATTTCCTATAATCTAACCTACTAGCTAGTAATTTTGTTATGTCTCTTAAATATTATTATATATTAGGGTATGTTTGTGTATCAGTTAGGGCTGGACAAACTCCAGGTGCCAGGTCAACATTGTGCCAAAGCAATTTCCCAATTGTACCAAGTATTTTTGAGAAAAGTCTTATCCAAGGGTAGAAGGAAAGGGATCATAAGATTTAAAGCTGGAACGGACCTAAGGATTCAGCTAATCCAGCCCCTTCTTTTTATAGTTGAGGAAACTCAGGCCCAGAGAGAGGAAATGTTCTCGCCAAGGTCATAGAGGTTCCATGAATAATAGAGCAAAAATTTGAACCCAGGGCCACTGACAGTGTTCTTTCCACAGGGCTTTAGCTCAGCTCATGCAGTCCTCTGGCCAGATGTAGGCCTCAATTTCTAAATCATTCAGTCACAAGCTTGTATTATGTGCCTACTTATGCCTAGCACAATGCATGGTGCTAGCAATACAGAATCAAAAGTGAAAGTCCTTGCCTGTGAGAAATTTGCATTCTATCATGTGTGACTATGTAAGTTTTTACACAAAAAATACCAGATAAATTTTGTGGAAATGGTGCTAGCTGCTGACCAGATGAGGAAAAGCTTCATATAGTAGGGGCACTTGAGCTGAGCTTTGAAGAAAAGAAGGCATTCTAAGAAAGGAGGAAGGAAGGTATTCCCAGGCAGAGAGAACAGCCAGCGCAAAAGCATGGAGACCAGAGATAGGAAGTGTGTGAGGGAGGGACAGCAAAAAGGCCAGTCTGTCTAGACTGAGAATTGCAAGAAGACGAATAATATCCAACACAAATGGAAAGTTTGGTTGGGGTCAGCTTGTGAAAGACTTTAAAAGTTAAACAGTTTATATTTTGTGCTAAAGTAAATAGGAAATAAGCACTGGCATTTCTCGAGTAGGGAGTGGTGTGATTGTACTAGTGCTTTAAGAAAATTAATAGCTGTATAGAGGATGGATTGAAATAGGGAGAGATGTGAGCCTGGGAGGTCATTTCAGAAGCAGTAACAATCGTCCAGGCTGAGGGATGAGGAAAGTATGTAGCAAAGAGTTAGTTAGCCTCTGAATTGGGAGAGGCAATGACTTGTTGATGGTGATGAGAGCCTGAACTACAGTGGTACCCTTGTGAGCAGAGAGAATGTGATGAAGGGGACTAGAAGATTGATGGTAGCCTTGGCAAAGAAATAGGGGAGTTTGGAAAAGTACTTGTGGGGTTATTGTCAGAATTGCATAACTTTTGAACAATTAAAGAAATTAAAATAAATTTGGGGGCACTTAAACCCTTCACTGTCGCCTTAGAATTTAATAGAATCTCAGAGTCAGAAGAGATGTAAGTAGTTGTCTAGTCTTCCTTGACAACATCTCAAACCCCTTCCCCTCCTCTCCACTCACACCATAACCACCCTAGTTTAGGCCATTATCGCCTCTTGTATTAACTCATTTGTGTATATCTTGTGTGTCCCCAGTAGACATAAGCTCCCTGAGGGTAGGGACTTACTCATTTTTGACTTTGTATTGCCAGCACCTAGCATAGTGCCTGGTGTATACAGCAGGGGCTTAATAAATACTTATTGACTTGAATCTAACCTGTATCTTAACAAGATTCCCATCTCGAAGGACAGCCTCTTTTGAATACCTCTAGTAGCAGGAAATTTATTGCCATTCAAGGTAGTTCATTCCATTTTTTAGTGGCCCTAATTTTTAAGAAGTTTTTCCTTTTTTAACTAATAAATAATAATGTCATAACAATTTAATATTCTTCCTTTATTATTAATCAACAAACATTCCCATATCCACAGAACAAAAAAAAAGAGGATTATATATGAAATCTTGAACTGCTTTTATAAAGTATATGTTAAATTTACAAGATAGTAACAAAAGTGCTCAGCTTGTCTATTTAAACACTTGGTTTCTTCTGTGTTTTTGTTTTGTTTATGCTCATTTCTCCCACCCTAAATAGCTCTCCATTGTAACAAATAAGTGTAATCAAGCATAGCAACATACTATCCTTGTCTAGAAAGGACATTTTTCTTAAATCTACCTTCTAGTAACTTCTACTCATTGGTCCTATATCAGCCTTCTGAGGTCAAGCATAAGTCCACTCCCTCATGGCTACCCTTCAGATTCTTGAACTACGTCCCTCCTTTACCATGGCCTTCTTCAAGACTTCTCTTCATCGGGGCAAACAAGCTGCTTTCTTTTAGCTGATCCTTAGATGGCCTGGTTCTGGACTTGTCACTTTCAGTAAGAAGCCTTCTTTAACAGAGGGCAGTGTGGTGGTGTAGTGGAAGAAACACTGAGCTTGGAGTCCGGAGATCTGGGTTCAAATTCATTCCTTACACTTACTTGCTCGATGATTTTAGTCAATGAGCTTCAGTTTCCATATTTGTAAAATGGGAGAATAAAGCTTATTACCCTACCTACTCACAGTGTTGTGAGAAAGGGGTTTTATAAATCTTAAAGTGCTCTAGAAAGAGGAGTGGTAAATGTGTGGGGAAATTTCTGGCTCTCACCCATGAGCTGCAGTTCTCCAAATTTCCATCCGTTTCTGTCTGATGGCCCCATAAAATAAGATTACCCTGATTTATAGAGGGTCTAAAGAATCCCAGTGGAAAGCCCTCCAGCGTAGCCAGCTTCAGCTCCAGTAGTTTAATCAATTAAACACTGACAGGAAGCATTCCTATTCTGATGGTAACATGGCAGGTTCTGGAGAAGGGTGTGTGATCCTGATGGCTGTGCTGAGATTACTGTCACTGAGTGATAGAGTTGTGTGTGTGTATTACAGTCTATCCCCTATTGATTGTTTTTAAGAGACTGGCAAAATTGAACAATGAACAGGGAAAAGCGTTGAATAGAAGGGAAGCTTTGGGCTTACGAGGCTTTCGGGACTTGAAAGGCCTTTGAAAAAACTATGATGGATGTAGAAAAATGAAAGAAGTGAGACCAGTAAGATTTTTCTCAATGGCTACATTTTCCACAGTCCCATAGTGGCGTGTGACGCAGGGTATGTATGTGTAAAGAACTCTGAACCAGAGTGGGACTCCAAAAGCCCAGGCCCCAATCCTGGCCCACACAAGTGATTTGGTCAGATCACTCCCCCTCTCCCAAGTCCAGTTTCTTCTTTTTTAAGATGGAGACAATCACTTTCCACAACAAACCTCACAGGGTTGTTATGAGGAAAACACTTGTAAATCATGAAGGGTTGTAGAAATGGGAGCTATTAAGAAATACAGATTGAATTCAATTTTGGCTTAATGGAAAGAGCACAGAATTTGGAAGTCAACACACTTGGGTTCACATCCAGATTCTGCTCCTTATTTAAGCAAATCATTTAACCTCTCTGAAGCACAGCTCTAAAATGAGGGCAATGGATTACATGATCCCTTTCAAATCTCAGTCCTGTGAAATGGAGCACCTCCTCTAAAGGCACAGTCCATTTTATTAAAGATAATTGCTGATGGGGAGACAGGTAACAGCTATGTAACAAGCCCCCTCACTCACAGCAAGTCTCTGTAGCACTGTAGGTATAAAGCAGTGGTGGGGAACCTGTGGCCTCGAGGCAACATATGGCCCTCTAGGTCCTCAAGTATGGCCCTTTGACTGAATACAAACTTCACAGAACAAATCCCCTTAATAAAAGGATTTGTTCTATAAAACTTACACTTGGTCAAAAGGTCATACCTGAGGACCTAGAAGGCCACATGTAGCCTGAAGGCTGCAGTTTCACCACCCCTGGTATAAAGAAAGCTCATCTTATAGTCAGAAGAACTGGGTTCCAGTCCTAATTCCACTTCTTAACAGATGTGGGACTTCAGAAGAACCCTTTCCCTCCCTCTCTGAGCCTGAGCATCCTTGCACAACTTTCTTCACAAGTGAGATATATACAAGCATAAAGCATAAAGAAACAGCACCATTAGGACTCTTCTTATTATTGTCATTTATTTGTAGCAGTTAAATCTTTTGCTTCCTTCTCCTTTTCTTCTTCCCTCAGCTTTTATCATTTTGTTACCACAGGACCTGCCATTCTGTAAACAATTCAACATTTATCAAGCATCTAGGGTGCAGAGTAGTGTCTCTATGCTGGGGAAGATGCAAAGTTCAGATCCTAGTATCCTGTGATTTAAAAGAGATCTAGAAATCATCATTATTTTACAGATGTAGAAACTAAAGCTCAGAGGAGGGAAGGGTAGGGACCTGCTTCAAGTCACGTAAGTGACCCAGAGCTGAAACCTTGGCCAAAGCCCTAGATCTGTGCTCATCATACTCTTTTATGCTGTGGCTAAGTTCATTCTGCTTCAGTACTTTAAGAGGTGAGAAAGACCCTGCCCTAAAGGAGCTTATGCTCTAGGAAGATACAAACACAAATAACTGTATGACAGAATATCATGTAGTAAATATATAAATAGTAGACAAAGTATTATGAGATCTAGTAATGGTGGTGGCACTAGAAGTCCTGGTAGCCAACCTACATAGATATGTGTAAGAGAGAGAGAGCAAATTGAGTGCTTTTAAGGTTTCAAATGCAATTGATTTTATTTTTGACATTTATTATCTGAGTTGAGCTTCTCAGTAACTCCGAGTTGAGTTATATAGACATGATTAACCTCATTCCACAGAAAAATAAATGGACATTCTGATAGCTTAGCTGACTTACTTATGGTCATATAACTAGTGATTGTTGGAGACAGATTTTGAAACCTGATGTCCATGGCAGCTAGGCGATATATTGGCGAGCGTACTGGACTTTAAGTTCAGACCATCCTCAAACATATATTAGGTGAGTATCCTTGGCCAAGTCATCTCTTTGAGCCTCAGTTTCTTTATTTGTGAATAGAGGGTGTTGGACTGTATGGCCTCTAAGTTCCCTTCCAGTTCTCAATGTGTGTTTGTATGATCTTTTGATTCTGAGATGAATATTTTATCAGATAGAATCTATCCAGTATATACCACATCAGGATTCAAACCTGGAATCCTCTGACTTTTAGTCTGCTGCCCTTTCCATTAGACCACACATTCATTACCTCCAGGGCTTGATAAGGGCATATTTCAGACCCCTGAGTTCCAATCCATATAAACTGGAGTGTTTAAAATGTTCTTAAACTCACAAAAACTATGATGTATAACAGTGCATCTATAAAATGTTCTAATATAAAGGTTTGACACAATATAATACAAGATGCTAAGCCATAGCATAGCACATTAGCACAGTAGGCTTTGACAAAAATACATTGTAAAGGCCCTGAAGGTGTCATTGTCATCTGTCTTGACCTTCAAAAGGAGACTGGTATTAATGAAAGTAAACACATTGTGGATATTTTTTCATTTAATTCTTCGTAATAGAATTGGACTTTATAACTGCTTGACACAACTGTAGTGGTCATTTCTCAGGAGGAGCTTGATAAGTCCTTCTTCTTTCTAGTGAAATCTCTGAAAAACTATGAACCAGCTTCTTATCCCTTGTTGCCCCCACGGAAGTAACCCTTTCTTCTGGCATTAACTCACATTCCCAACTTGACACCTCATGGCTCATAATGTTCATACTTGACTGAACTGAAAAGAGAACAAAAGGACATAGAGAAGAGGGAATACACACAAATGCAGCCGTCCTCAGAGAAAGACTTCCAGAGGAGGAGCCAATATTATGGCTACAAAAAGAGACAAGAGGAGAAAATGAACGATTGCCAGATGAACACTTTAAAAGGGTGGCTAGGCACATCATGGACACCCAATTCAGACTTACTCCTTTTCTGGTGCTATGAATCGTGTGGGAAAAGCAAAGGGAATGCCCACCGGAGAAGAGAATTGTTTCATTGCCTAGAAATCCCAATTTTTTTCCCCTTGAAAGGTACTAGTCTTAGGTTGGAAGCCCTATTTAGATCCACAGGGAAGGAGAAGACCCACCAGAGGCAAAAACATTGCTGTAGCAACTCTTGAATGGGGAGGAAAGTATTCAGAGTAACACAGTAAGCCAGTAAAACTCTAGTCTAGAAGATATAGGGCAATGGTTTTGATTCTTTATGGGCTTGGATGAAAATCTTTTGGTTTTTGTTGGATTAAATAAAACCTGTCCTATATTTATTTTCTTGTTCTCAGCCCTTAACATGGGACCTGAGAGATTATTCTCTTTCCCTCTTTTTTTTTCTTTTCTGGAAACTTAAATCCTATACATGAACCCAATTCTTATGTTTCCAAAACAAACCTTGAATAAAAACATGAGTCAAAAGAGATTTATCACAGACTCTCAACATGAACGCATTTATGAGCTCAGAGCCTCATCAGACATTTGTTAAGCACCTACTGTGTGCAGAATATTGTTTCAAGTGCTTAGAAGAAATAAGAAGTTTGGTTAAGATATGCTCCCTGCCCCCAAGAAGCATTCTGTCTAATAGAAGGATATGTCATATACACAAATAGTCATTTTCACCAATATTACATGATCATCCATTAGAGAAAGTCCAAGTGTGCTGTGTTCCATCTGAGGGGCTGGAAGAGGTCCTTATCAACATCGAATCAGGAAAAGCTCTTTGGAGGAGGCAGCATTTGAAATAGATTTTAAAAATTGGATAGTAATTGAACAGATGATGAGAAGGCAATAAATGCCTGTAGATGGACCTCATTTATAGACTGCCACACAGACCCGCTGAGCAGGTTTGCCTACTTTGAGAAACATTTCTGAAATCTCAAGACTGCAAATCATTCCCACTGGTTTTTGAAATCTAGTGTGTATTTAATATAAGTCTCTGGATTCTCCTTCCACCAGATCTTGTTGCCCTTATCATAAAAGCAAACAGTCCCCTTGCCTGCTCAGGACAGGGCTGAGAAACTCACTGAAGTATCACTCTAAGCTTAAATCCTCAAATGGCTTATGAATTTACACCAGCAGAGAGTAGAAGGTCAATGTAGGAAGCATTAGCGTGTTGAGCCAGCTCCAACTACATAAGTCTTAAACCAAATTAATATATAGAAATTGACAAGCCTTTTGCTGGGTGCTCCGTAGCTTTAAGACCTCTACTAAAATCCCATCGTCTCATCTGCCCATTATTAACATTTCAGCAAAATATAAAGTTTTCATTAATCTACCCCAGCAAATTTAGAACTGAAAACTGGCAGTTGTTTCAGCTTTTAGGACTACATTAGCTGGTGTATTAAACAAAATGTGTCATACTTCAGTATCTTCTACAAGAAACTAAATCAATTTCCCCCCATATTTATGCACCACTTTATCTAAAAGCATCTGAATTATCATTTACAGCGAAGATGCTTTATTAGCAGCTGGCACTGAAATTGCTCAGTAAAAAATTATATGTCACGTTATAGTAATTTTTAAATTGGTTTTAATCCAACATCATAAAATGTAAAATCTTGAGTGTGGGGTTGTTTTTCCTTTGTTGTTTCCCCCTAGTAACTGGCATATTAGCTTAATGAGATGTTACCTCTTTCTTTCTACATCTAATACCTACAGTATTTAGGAAATAACAATTAGTAAATAATTAAAGTTCTTCACTCATATCAGAATGAAGTTGTTGCAGGTAATTGCATTTACTCAAAAAATAGATTTAAATAATTCTAAAACATTCAAAGGTTTTCATATTTTTGCCAAAATTTCCACATTTAAAGTGTTCTAAAATAGAAATTAACAGGCATTTTGTCAGTTATGTTTCAGTTAAAGTATAGATTTGGGGAAATGAATGATCATTAAAAACTGTAGGCAATAACCAGCCACCCCCATGAAAATACTAGAACAAAGAATGATAGGGTAAAAGGGACCTGAGAACATAAAATGCTCCAACAGAGAATATTAAAAGTAGATGGTAATTTTAGAATGCAGAATATTAGAACTGGAAGGGACCTAAGAACATCAAGGTCATTGCCATCTGTTCTATTACTGTTCCATAAAGGACCACTAGGCCTTATTTTCTAACCTGCTGTTGCTATACCTGAAAGACCACCAAATTTACTACATGCCGACCCCTATTAGAGTGAGGGCTCCTGAAGAGTAGGGATATTATTATCTCAGTTCTCTATTTGTAGCATCAATATGCAGCACAATGCATAGCTTAATAAAAGCTTTTTCATTCTTTTATTCATTCATCAAAAATTAAGACAGAAAAGGAAGTTAACAGAGAATAGTTAGTCCAGTAGTCTCCAAACCTATTTGGTCACATACCCCTCTCAGTAAAAAATTGTTAAGCCCTATATGTACATATATGTGTGTGTGTGTGTTTGTGTAATTTGCAAACTGTATACACATACTATTGTACCAATAACTGTGGATATTGTAAAACTTTAAAATAGACATTTAAAAGAATGAGAGAAAGATGAAATAATATTTTATTCTAGTCCTTGAGGAGCCACTGGAATATATTGAATAGGAGAGTGATATGGTCAGATCTATGCTTTAGGAATAGTATTGTGGCAACTATACAGAGGATATATTAGAGTAAGGAGATATTTCACGAAGACAAATTAGGAGGCAGTAGTCCATGTCAGGGGTGAACACATGAAAGCTGATGAGATCACCAAGAGGGAGTATAGAGAGAGGAATCCAGAGGGTCCCGGACAAAACCTTGGAGGACACCCACAGCAGAGGGAGGAGGGACATGGATGATGATCCAGTGAATGCCACTGAGGAGAGCCAAGAGAGAGGAATGTTACCAAAATGCCAAAAAAGAGAGTATTCAGAAGGAGAAGGTGGTCAGCAGTATGTTGCAGAAAAGTCGAATAGGATGAGGACTGAGAAAATGCCAACAGATTCTGGAGTTAAGAAATCATTAATAGCTTTGGAGAAAGCAGTTATAGTTGAATGATGAGAATGAATGGAAGCAAGGTTGTAAAGGGTTGAAATAAGGTAAAAAATAAGTTCTTTGAGATCAGATGACGAACTATCAGCATGCTAGGGAGGGCTTGACGGAAGAGGCGGCTCCTGAGTTAGACCTTGAAGAATGAGTAAAATTTAAAGAGGCAGAGATTATGTTAGAGATCAGAATAATGGTGTACTGTTGTGAAAAACACTCAATTCATTGAAGAAAGCCCATGTTCAAATCTTGCCTCCAGCACTAGTTGGTTGACCATGGAAAAGTCCTGCTTCCTTTCTAAACCTGTTTCTTCATCTATAAAATGGGGGTAATAAGACCTGTGGTAGCCACCTCATGACATTATTGTGGAGCATCAAATGAAAGCACATGCATAAAACATATATCAAACTTTCAATAAAGCACTGTAGAGTTGTTGGCTATTCTTACAGTGAAGTGTGAGTAATCCATTTGGCCAGAAAAATGGAGTCCAGACGGGAGGGGGTGGTAACGTGAGATCAGCCTGGAAAATAAGGCCATTGCTAAACTGGCCATTTTAGGTTTCTGTTCTCTCCTCTTCAATACTACAGTGGGCTGTGATCCCATTGGTTCCTTCTTGACCAGTGCAGATAAGCAACCCACTTCCACCTTCTCATTCTCTGCATTTTTCATCCATACTTTTCCTCCAAGGATTTGGCTGATTTACTGAAGGCCTTCCTCTATTGTTGGTTGTTGTTGATGTTGTTGTTGTTTTTTGTTTTTTTGTTTTAGTTTCTGTGCTTGCTATTTTAGTAAATGCCGTTTTTTTTAACATGTATTTTTAAAACTTTGGGTTACAAGTTTTCTCCTTTCCTCCCTCCCCACCCACCCTCATTGGAAAGGCAAGCGTCTTGATACAGGTTGTAGATGTGTAGTCACGCAAAACACTTCCATAGTAGTCATGTTGTGAAAAATTAAGTATATTTCCCTTCATCCTATCCTATCCCCCATTTACTCTATTCTCTCTTTCGACCCTGTCCCTCCTCAGAAGTGTTTGCTTCTGATTATCCCCTCCCACAATCTGCCCTTCCCTCTATCAACCCCCTGCTCTCCTGTCCCCTTCCCACCTTATTTTCCTATAGGGTAAGATAGATTTCCATACCCCATTGTGTGTGTTATTCCCTCCTTAAGTCAAATCCTATAAGAATAAGATTCACTCATTCCTTTTTAACACCCCCCATTTCTCCTCCACTGTAAAAGCCTTTTCTTGTCTGTTTCATGTGAGATAATTCACCCCATTCTACTCCTCCCTTTCTCCCTCTCCCAGTATAATCCTCTCTCACCCCTTAATTTTATTTACCAGATATCACCCTTTCATCTTCAACTCACCCTGTGCCCTCTATCTATCTATCTATCTATCTATCTATACATACATATAATTTTTTTTTCCCTCCCACTACTCTAATACTGACAAAGGACTCATGAGTTACAAATATCATCTTTCCCTGTAGGAATGTAAACAGTTCAACCTTAATAAGTCTCTTATGATTTCTCTTTCCTGTTTACGTCTTTCACATTTCACTTGAGTCTTGTATTTGAAGATCAAATTTTATATTCAGCTCTGGTCTTTTCCTCAGGAATGCTTGAAAGTCCACTATTTCGTTGAATGACCATTTTTTACCCTGAAGATACTCAGTTTTGCTGGGTAGGTGATTCTTGGTTGTAATCCTATCTCCTTTGCTCTCTGGAATATCATACTCCATGCCCTACAGTCCCTTAATGTAGAAGCTGCTAAATCTTGTGTTATCCTGATTGTGTTTCCACAATACTTGAATTGTTTCTTTCTAGCTGCCTGCAGTATTTTCTCCTTGACCTGGAAATTCTGGAATTTGGCTACAGTATTCCTAGGAGTTTTCCTTTGGGGATCTCTTTCAGGAGGTGATTGGTGGATTCTTTCAATTTCTATTTTGCCCTCTGGTTCTAAAACATCAGGGCAGTTTTCCTTGATAATTTCTTGAAAGATGACATCATAGCTTTCAGATAGTACAATAATTTTTTAAGTTCTCTATCCTGGATCTGTTTTCCAGGTCAGTTGTTTTTCCAATGAGATATTTCACAATCTCTTCTACTTTTTCATTCTTTTGGATTAGTGTTATAGTGCCTTGATTTCTCAGATTGTCACTAGCTTCCAGTTGCTCCATTCTAATTTTTAAGGAAGTATTTTCTTCAGTAATCTTTTGGACTTCCTTTTCCATTTGGCCAATTTTGCTTCTTAGGGCATTTTCCTCATTGGCTTTTTGGACCTCTTTTGCCATTTGGGTTAGGCTATTCTGTAAGGTGTTATTTTCTTCAGTATTTTTTTGGGTCTCCTTCAGCATCACTCTCAGTTTTTCCTCTACTTCTCTTACTTGCTTCTCAAAATCCTTTTTGAGCTCTTCCATGGCCTGGGACCAATTCATATTTTTCTTGGAGGCTTTGGATGTAGGAGCTTTGGTTTCGTTGTCTTCTTCTGGTTGTGTTTTGATCTTCTTTGTCACCAAAGTAAGATAATATAGTCTGACTCTTCTCGCAGCTTGCTCATGATTCTGGCCAATTACTTGAGTTATAAACTCTGTGTTAAAGTAGAGGTCTGTTTCCAGTGTGGAGAATGTACTGTCCCAAGCTTGGGGTTTTGTGCAGCTCTTTTCAGAGATACTTGTAGGGACCTATAAATTTTCAGTTCTTCCAAGGTGCTATGATCAAGGGCGAGGTGTTTACTCCTTTCCTGGCCTGTGCTCTGGTCTCTGAGTGACTACAAGCACTCTTTTCTGTCTTGGAACTGTGAGGAGGATTTCCTCTCTATAGCCACTACAAGCTCCACCATGCCAGCACTCCTCCTCGCCCCAGGACTGCCACCCAGAACTATGACCCAGATCCAAGCATGGCCAGAGCAAGAGAATCCTGTACCATCAGAGAGATCCTTGCAATCCCCCTCTGATCAGCCACTCGATTCCCCCTCAGTCTGCAGGCATGAAGCTCAGAAGGCAGCTGCTGCCCCGGGGCCGGACTCAGGGAATGCAACTGGGATCCCGATGTGCTTCTCTCTCACCACCAAAGAAACAGACTTTTCCCACTGACCTTCTAAGTTGTGTTTGGCATTCATGGGTTGAGAAGTCTGGAAACTGCCACAGCTGCCTGCGATTCAATCCTCTGGGGCCTCCTCCAGGTTCGGTGTGGCCTGCGTGCCCACACCAAACTGCATTCCTCTCCCAGCCTGGCGTGATATACCTTTCTGATCAACCATCCAGTTTATCTTGGGCTGGAAATTTGTTTCCCTCTGTCTTTTTGTGGGTTCTGCTGCTTTAGAATTTGTTTAGAGCCATTTTTTTTATAGGTTTTTGGAGGGGTTTTGGGGAGAGCTCAAGCAAGTCACTGCTTTTACTCTGCCATCTTGGCTCCGCCTCCCTATTGTTGGTTGTTTTTTAAAAACATCTTTTATAGCTACCAATGTAGCATGTGGTAGATTGGGTGTTCTCCCTCATTCTTGCTCCATGACTCCCTTGCCTACTTTTAACTGTACTTTAAGATGTATTTTACTCTATTTCTTACAATTTGTCCTCATTGGGAACATCATGCAGCCTGCTGACCTCTGCCACATGCCTTTCCATTGCCTTTTAGATCACCCCATGCTGTTAAGTCACCTCTCTGCCTTCTCTTCTCCAACTTAAATAATCCAGGTTGCTTTAACTTTTCCCTAATGGCCTTGGCCACATGCTGTTGTTCAGTCTTTCTGTATCTTTGTGTATTTGACCACACTGTTGATTCCTTACAGGTTCCAGGGGAGAAGGGATTTCAGAGGAGGATCCTCAGACTGACATAGCCACAGTCCAAGACATGCTGTCCAGTCACCATTACAAATCTTTCAAAGTCAGCATGATTCACCGACTCAGATTCACAACAGATGTGCAGCTAGGTAAGGCTCGGATACAAGGCTAATTTCACTTTGTAAATCTTCAGTTTTCTTGAATACCACAGCATATGAGTGTGGTATGAAACCGTGCACAACTTTTATGTGGCCCAAATGACTAGAAGTAATTTATTTTCTGAGAAATTGTCTAAACAATGAAATTTAAAATATGTAATTTTTCCCACCTGAGGGAATGATGAATGCTCATTGCTCCAACTTGTCTTCCTGTTTATTAAGAAGTATATTGGAACTAGAAGGGATTTGAGGCTTTCTTTTCAAATGGATTCATTTGTATGTAAGATTCCATAATTTTTGTTTGACATAATTGACTAAAGAACTTAATTTCTCCCACAAGCTGCCTTTGGAACAACTTCTTTTTGATTGTCTCTTTTCTCTAAATGTATGTGTCCTTAGACAAGTCATCTCTCCTCTCTGACCTCAGTTATCTCATTTGTAAAACGGGTGATGGGGTTAGGGAGGAGACTGACCTAGATGATTACTCAGTATCCCCTAGTTCTAATGTTCTGTAATCTGAGATCTCTTTCATCATTGCATCTTAGGCACTCCTATTCTGAGGGGCCTTCCAACTCTGAAATATATATGGAGAAGGGGGTGGAGGATTCTAACCCTGACAGTCTGTGTGCTGTGTTCTGAGGTTCCTTCCCTTTTTAGCATAGTTTTTTCTAGCAATCTATATGCCTTAAGCCCCTTCCAGCTCTGATATTCTGTTCCATGTTCCAAGGTATTTCCCAATACTCACATTCTCAGTTTCCAATAAAGCACATTGCTTTTTCCATTTGTAATACTGACCTTCATGCTTTTGGTGACTCTCAGAGTTTATATTTGAATCTGTACCAAAGATTTAGACCTAACTCAAACAGCAAGATTTTGTTTTATAAACAATATCCTTCTTTATGATTCATGATAAAGAGATATGTTTCTGTTTGGCTTGAGCCTGAAGTGCCATAAGCTGAAAAGTGTGGTGATAAAGTCAAGAGACCTGGACTCCAGTCCTGGCTCTGCCACTGTCTCACTGTGTGACCTTGGGTCAGTCACTTTACCCTTGTGTTTGATCTTCATGTACTCAGACTATTACTAAGTATCTTCCAGCTGTGACATTCTTTGTTCTGAGAGTCTTTGCAGATCTGACATCTGTATCCTAAAGTTCCTTTTCACATTCTGTCCAATGAGTTTTCTTCCAGCTCTACATTCAGTGATCTTCTAAGGGATTAGACTTGTTTAGCTTGTCCCCACAAAACAGAACTAGCAATACTAGGTGGAAGCCACAGAGAGACTTAGGCCTGACGTAAGGAAATATTTCCTACCTTTTACAGCTGGCCAAAAGTGGTATAGGTTACTCTGTTAATAATAGGTTCCCCGCTTTGGAGAGTTTCAAGTAGAGGCAGTGTGATCATCCTTCCTTGCCTGGTACTAGTGCCCATATTTCCTCTTCTAACTATGCTTCAGCTGGCACATGGGAAATCTCCAACTATATCATGCCAACGTCCCGAGACAAAGCAGGTGTTGAGGAGAGGAAGGCTTGAGAACAAGACAAAAGCTAATTGCCTTTTTCTCTTGCTTTTTAACCTTAATAATAGTGGCCAACAAGCCCAAATGCTTTTGGCAATGAGCCCTTCTTCTCTGTTCATTCCTGCAGCCATGTGACATGGCTGCCCCTCTTTCCTTGATCCATTCAAACCAAAGATAGATTTTGACATTTGCCTACTACAGTGAAAGGATGAGACCATAGAAAATATACAGTACATAGAGTATACAGAATTAATAAAAAGAGAACCAGGAATATTACTCCCACTGCCAAGGGAATGAACAAAAGCTCCAGCCAGGAATTGAGTGGTTTAGACTCAGTACTGTAGAGTTGGCCATCTTGTTAATGATAAACCACGCATCTTTCCCCAGTCTCTCTTCTGCTCAGCTCCCCCTTATGCAGCCTTTGCACAGCCTTTAGTTCTGCCCAGATATCCAGGAACAGTTTCCAGTGGCCATGATTTTGCCTCCCTTGGTATTGGGGGGCCATTATATCTGCCCCACAAGCTGGAGAACTATCCATCCACTATGGGTAAAGTCTTAGAACCATAGACATGGGAAGAAACTGAGCAAAATTAGGAGCAATTGGGGGCAGTTGCAAGAAGGCAGATTTAAGCTAGTCATAAGGAAAAACTTCTGAATAGTCAAAGAGCTGTCTCAAAGTGGTATAGGCAGCCTCAGTAAGTAGTGAGTTCCCCATCACTGGAGGTTTTAAAGCAGAGACTAAATAAATACTTGTTGGGAATGTTAGAGGAAATTCCTGTTAAAGTTTGTGTTAAGTTGCCCAACCTCTGAGGTCCCTTCCAACACTGGAATTATAGAATTCTGTAGTTTAATTCCTAACACCAATTATAAGGGTAGGGGAAAAAGGACAGTCTCTCATAATCTCATAATAGTCCTGTTCAATTTTTATGCAAAATATAGTTGATACTCTTAATTAATAAATAATTGGATAGGGGAGGAGCTTGTGTTTCTAAGGGGCTTTCTAAATCAAGGAAGCATTTTCAAATTATTTACTTCTGTGATGAAGTTCAAGAGTAGTCTCCAGAGTCATAATGGAGCCCTCATCAGCCTTGAGGAAGTCCATTTCAATTTCATTTCAATTTAACAAACATTTCTTAAGGATCTGCTGTATCCAGAGCCTTCTATCTGAAACTTAGGAGACATGCAAAGTTTACATCAGGCCCACTCCTATGGGATTCTTAGTCTGGTAAAAGGACATGACATATACACAGAGAGCTATAATGCACAGTTTTAGATGAGAGAGGTACAAAACAAATTGCTCTAGGAGGGCCGGGAGCACAGGCAGGAAGCATGAAAGTTGCATTTTCAGAGATGGATGGGATTTCATGAGGTAGGGAATGCACTCCATCCAAAAGGCAGCAGCACCAAGTGACCATGTAGATGGAAGACCAGACAGCATATGTGTAAAATGGAGGGTGGGGACAGTTTGTCTGGCACCTATGCAGACTAAGTAGAATTAAGTAATGTGAAAGCCAGCCTGAAAGGTAAGGTGGTACCAGATTGTGGGGATCCTTGAACAGGAGTCTAAGGAGTTTGACCTTTACTTGGTAGGCATTGGGAATTCACTGAAGGATTTAAAGCCGAGAAGTCACATGACAGATCTTTGGCTGAGAAAGATTCAGTCTGCCAATGTTTGAAAAATGGATTGGTGGGAAGAGCAGGTGGAAAGACCTGTTAGAAGAGTGTTTTAGTCCAGGTGGGTAATAATCAGGACATGTGTTAGGGTAGTGGTAGTGGAACTGAAGAAAAGAGGAATAGAGGCAAGGTAACCAGAAACCTTGTGAAATTCAGGTGAAATACATTGATTTGTATTGTGGTTCTCTATATATTTGGGAAACTGATGTTTCCTTACTTTATAAGGGCTGTAAAAGGAATCATGTCTCTCCTTACAGGCGAACCCCTTTAATCAGTCTTAAAAATATAAGTGCTCACTGTGGTTCAGAAATTTCTTTATATTGAAATGCAATCTTGCACAAAGTGGAGCCCAGCGAAACAGTACACACTTTATGAGCAATGAAATGAACTACGCTGGATTCTGAGAACAGTAAATAATTTAGTTTATTTCAACTGACTAGGCAGGTTCTTCAAATCTGTCCTGACACTGATGAATGAATGGTCTCCTCTCTCCGTTTGTCCTCTGTCAGTCAAAACAAGATATTTCACTTTCGACATCTGTGGCGTCATCTTCTAAGTGGTGAGTGTCCATATGAGGCCCTAAAAGTATCCTGTCTTCAGGGTTTGCCAAAACCACTCTGAGTTATTAACACAAAAGATATCACAGCTGTAAGCTAGAATCCCCCCACTCCTGAAGGCCATATAGCTCAGTGTCATCTAGAAAGATTTCCCAGCTAAAAGGGACCTTAGAGGTCATCTGTTCCAAATCCCTCACTTTACAGATCAGAAAAATAAAGCCTGGAGTAAGAGAAGGGACTTGGGCAGTGTCACGTAGCTTTTAAGCAGTAAAGCCAAGATTCAGACCCAGGTTTTTCAGCACCAAGTCTGATATACTTTATACCCCACCATGCTGAACTTCTGATAGACTGCTATTTCATCCCCAAACCTTTGTTTTCAAAGGAAGGTGCAGTAAAGAAGATACAGATTTTGTTCTTGGTCCTGCACTCACTTTCTACTCAGACCATTCATGGATCTTGTTCATAAATGCTATTTATAGATCCAAGAAAAACTCTAGGAATTGTAAAGGATATCAAGGGTATCAAAGTGTATCAGGTTAGACGTAGACCTACTATCTCATCCAATCATTAAACCAATCTTTTAACAACTCTTGTGGATTCCACTTGTGTAACAGCTCATTCTTCTATCCTTTCCCCTCCATTCCCACTGCCACCACCCTTATTGAATCCCTCATAACTACATATAATAGCCTCTTTTCAGGTTTTTCCTCTCCAGTCTTCCCCCTAGAATCTGTACTTAATGTCATTGCCAGGCTTATTTTCCTTATGTATGGATGTAGTCTTTTCACTTCTCCACTCAAATTCCTTTAGTGGCTTTCTAGTGCTTCCCAAGCAAAGTTCAGACTGCGTAACCTGGCATTCAAGGCCCTCCCCAATTTGGCACTACTGTACCTTTCTTACCTTATCTCACATAGTGCCTGACACATGGTGGACACTTGGTAAATTCATGCTGATTGACTGGCACTACTCCCTCACCGTGTACTTCATGTTCCAACCAGACTTCCTCGTAGCGATCCCCGTTTTTCAACCCCATTGCCATTGCTCCCACTGTTTCCTATGCCTAGAATTCCCCATCTCCAAATGATGTAAATTCTTACTCATCCTTTAAAATTCAATTCAGATAACTTCTCCAGGAAGGATTTCTTAATCTCATCCCCTTGTAGACATTCCCCATGTTGACCTTCCTCTCCTCTTCCTATAGTACATGGTTTCCTCTCTCTCATATACTTGTATTTTATTTTGTATTGTTGGGTGGGTGTGAGTATGGGTGTGTGTGGTTGGGTGTTGGTGTGTGTATAGGGACCATATATCTCCTTCAGTACCCAGTTCAATATTCTCCACATAGTTAGTACATAAGAAATATTGTTGAATAATTTTCAGTGGCTCCCTATTCCCTCAAAGCTCTCCACTCAGGCATTTTCATAATTTGGCTCCCATGTATATTTCCAGACATACCATGTTGCTGTTTTCATATATTCTTCTCTAGATTCAGCTTTCTTTCTCCTGCCTTTGCACAGTTTTTCCCCTACCCCCAAATAAAAATAAGAAAATTTAATTTCTTAGAAACTATTTGGGGTTATGGCCTGGTTCCTGGTCAGCCTCAGTCTACTGTCTCTGAGTCCTGCATGCCTTCTACGCCCTGGAGACTGGAGAGTAAAGCCCTGTTACTTCTGGATGGATCAGGAATCCATTCATTAGGATAAAAACTGAAATGGCACAATCATCCATTCTAGGGGTGGAGGCTCTGGGCTTCTACCCTTTGTGCAGGATTGCTTTCTGTGATGTGAATATTAGGTCAGCCCCAGACGTTGCAAGTCTGAAGCTGCCTTACTAACTTCCAAAATGTACATGCCCAACTATTCCAAATTTCTTCCCCAAAAAAGTTCTTGCTTTGGGCTTCTCTGACTCCTGCTGTTACCAGGTCTTGGAAGTGCCGCTGTACATATTTAAGCAGGACTCCTCTAAGGTCCCTCATGGTCTTCTGTGTACCAAGGAAATACTTTAGGAAGCGAGAGGGCTCTCTATGTTGCTTTGCCTGGTAATTTGTCATTATATGGAAATGTACCTTGTCACCGGTACCAGCTGAGTGCCTTCTACATTTTAGGTCACTCGTTCCCACATTACCCGATACAAGGCAGCACATTTTCTGTCTCACAAATTCTGTCTCATCATGAAGGGCACTTGGTTCATATTGACTCTGACTGTCCTCAGAGCACTTCCCCAGAGCCAGAGTGGTTTGCTCTTTAGAGCAGAAGAAGCTTTGGGAGTTTATTCCAGAACTTGGAATCATAGAATCATGTGATCTAAGAACTGGAAAAAACCTTAATACATGTGTCAAAACATTGAGCATAGCATTTTAGTCCTGGAAGAATTCATAGGACATCAAATGTTTTAACATTGAAAATCAGAGTTTAAAGAGATCTTGTAACATAGACCACGATCACTGTGCAGTGGGCCTGGCTGCTCACGGTGCTTGGATCAGCAAGATAGCACCAAATACAATCATTGTGATAGGGTGAAGGACCTCTCAGCCTTGCCATTTGCCCTGCCACTATGTCTTAGACCTCTGGCCACTGGCATCTGATCTGATCTGGATCCGACCCAGAAGGAGCCCTGGGTCTTGCCATCCACTGTACTGCTGTATACCCCATTTCCATGCCTTTCCATGCTAGACCTAAAGAGTGTGAACTCCTTAAGAGCAGAAACTGTCTTGCTTTTTTATTCCCGGCACTTAGCGTAGTGCTTGACACATAGTGCTTAATAAATGTTTTTTTCATTCACTTATCTCTTACATCTGCAAAAAAAAACTCAGCAGATCATCTAGTCCACCCCTCTATCCTGAAGGATAAATCCCTCTATAACTTGCCCAACAAACAGTTCAGTGGGATAAAAGACTAACTCACTTACTGTCAAGAAAGTATAGAAACACCAATGTCACATTTAAAACTTAGAAGCATAAATTTCATAACTTGGCAATAAGCGATTGTCTGTGTTTTCAGGAAACCTTCCAGTGGAATTTTCGTATGGTTCAGCTCCCCATTTATTTAGGAGACATCTGATCAGCAACAGAAATTCAGTCTGGTTTCAAAAAAAATCTTTGCTATATCAGAACAGTGGATATACTGTTGATTAGACAAATGATTTTGGATGAATATACTAAGAGTAATCCTTTCTAGCCCCAGGCTGCTTAGTGATTCTCCCTTTGGCCTTTCCAGGTCTTCAAGGACTTACAGAAAGCTGAAAATAAAAAGATTGTAGGATTAAAAAAAAAAAAGCAACTCTTTAGGAATTTAAACAATACAGGAGCCTTTGTCAGCTAAGCTAGCAAATTACAGAAACTTGATGAATGAACTATAGCTCTTGATACCTGAGAGAATAAACAGTATCTCTCAGTAAATAGATACCTTGAAAACTATACCCAGACATGATATTTAATGGCCTCAGCCTTACAGAATTTGCAGTTTGACTTGGCATAATAGGAAAAAAACCCTGAATTTGGAGTACAAGTCCTGGCTTCAACGATATTATGAGACTTTAGACAAGTGACATCCCTCTTGGATCCTCATTTTCCTCGTCTGTAAACTGAGAGGATTTGATCGTAATATTGGCACCACTTATCTCAGGGTTGCTGTCAGAAAAGTGTCTAATGTTCTAAGGCACTTACACAAATAATTTTAAGGCATTATTATTGTTATTTATAGTGGGATGTTGGGATGGTGCCTAGGACAGTGAATCTACATGAAGTTCTTTAAGCAATGTTTTAAAATGATGTGGTTGTACCAAGAGGCCTCAAAGTCAGGAAGACTTGAGTTCACATTCTGCCTCTGACACATGCAGGCTCTGTGACACATGTCCCAGACCACCTTCTTAGACTACGGGGGCAGAACAAGTGCTGACCTATGTCGACAGAGGGAGTTTCCTATGCCAGTAAAATTGTATGTCTAGTCCAAATAGTCATATTTTCTTTCTATGGAATCTGGTAAGCAACTGTGAAATAGTGATGAAAGAGCCCTAGGCACGGTGGCCAAAAACTCCCTTTCAGGTCCTAATGCTGCTACCAACTAACTATGTGATTTGGCCATATCATTCACCTCTCTGAGCCTTGCTTTTTGTTTTTATTCAGTCATTCAGTAACCTCTGACTCTTCATGACTCCATGGACCATATGGTCCATGGGTTTACCTTGGCAAAGATACAGGAGTGGTTTGCCATTTCCTTCTTCAGTGCATTAAGGCAAACAGGTTAAGTGACTTGCCCAAGGTTACATAGCTAGTAAGTGTCTGAGGCTGGATTTGAACTCACATCATCCTGACTCCAGGCCCAGCTCTCTATTCACTGAGCCACTTAACTGGGTCCATTTAGCTCTAGGTAATAATGCTTGTTCTGTCACTCAAAACTGTGAGAATCTAGTGAAATCTTGTGTGTAAAGTGCTTTGTAAATGATAAAATACTATATAAATATTGGTAGGATTGAGAGCTGGAAAGATCTTAGAGATAATTTTACAGAGTAAGAAACTGAGGTGCAAGGAGGTGAAGGGATTTGCCCATGGCTCACATTTGGCAAGAAGCAGAAACCAAGATTCAAACCTAGGACCTAAATGTGCACTTGATTAAACTTTTAAAAGCTTTGGAAAACATATATTCCATTCCAGTGAAAATGAGATGAACTTTAGAGTACCTATTTTTTGTTGTTCATTTTTAGCTGTCTTGTTAAGGAAGGATTTATATACTGGTGTTGATGGAGGACAATGTGGAGCAATGTTTTCTGTTCTTGACAGTTGGTGTGATACTTTGCTTCCAGTGAAGTTTGACTCACTGTATCTGGAAGCTGTCACAAATAAGAGCTTGAAAAGGTCATGACAGATCACTGAAGATGAATGGTTAGGGGAGAAGAGCTGTTACAGGAAACAAATGGCCTACCTTGTTTGGTAGGGAAGGAGCTGACCCTGTCCAGTACGGTAAGGACCACATACTTTCCTTACCCACCTTTGGCAGGGCACTTGTGTTTAACACTCTCCCATTTCCAGTTGGCAGTACAGAATAAAGCCAACTCCTAACTTTTATAGGAATACTCTGAATAACAGTAGAACTAGATGTCTGCAAAGTCAAAAAGAACCCTAGATCATAGAATGTTAGGGATCAGAGGGACCTTAGAAAAGGAAGGAACTATAAAACATAAAATGTCAGAAGTGTAGAAGGGCCCTGAGAGAGATCCAGTACAGTTGCCATCACAAAAGAATTCACCTCAAGTGTTCCTTTAATTGGTGGTTCCACAGCATTTGAATGCTTACAGGTCATTCATTATCTTCTAGACAGCAAGCTTGGAGATCAGAGAAATTTAAAGCTTAAGTGTTAAGGGATCCTGCTGGTTACAAGTCAGCCAGAAACTTAAAATTCAACATTTCTAAAATAGCAAAACAAATAGCCAGTGGGGAAACATGGTGTGATTTTTTTTTCAATTTTAAAACTGAACTGACACATTTTTTCTTTTTCTTTCTCTCTTTCTTCCTTTCTTTCTTTCTTTCTTTTTCTTTTTTTTTTTAAAAAGAGATTGGGTCTCCCTATATCCCCCAGGCTGGAGGTGTAGGAGCATCTCAGACTAGGTCAGCTTACCCCTCCTTAGGCCCCCTGGTTCACCCCTAGAGACTTACATATTGATGCCAGACTTAGTACTGGACACCCGATCAGCTTAACACATTGAAGTTCACAACTCCAGAACTCAGGCAATACACTTGCCCCTTTCTTCCCTGTAGCAGCAATTATAGACATGCACCACCATGTTGGTCTCATGAAATGCTTTTATGTTTCATGTTGAGGTAAAAATAGAGAAAGCTATTTCTTCACAGCTTAGGGTTTGACATGTAGGAAGAAGAGTGGAGCCAGTGTTCTTAGGTGAGCTTTAGTCTCTACTGCAACAGGTACTACTTGTGTGACCTTGGATAAGTCAGTTAACCTCTATGGGTGCAGTTTATTCATATACAAAGTAAGTGGACTGGAGGGTCCCTTCTAACACTAACATTCAGTGAGTACTAAATTGATGTTTATGAGCCTCATTTTTCCCTCATAACCTAACTTACCAGGAGTATTGTTAAAGATCCTGTGAGGTCATAGATGTGGACTATTGGAAATGCAACATGGTGTAAGAAAAAGATCACAGGAAATATGTTACATGTTACTTGCATGTTTCTACTATGCCACCCAGAGCAAGTCTGAGCCTCAGTTTTCTCAGCTATAAAATGGGATTGATGTTACTTGGACTACCCATATCACAGGCATGTTGTAAATTGATAAACAAATTTCTAGAGATCATAGTGTTTGGAACAGAAAAAGACCTCAGTAGTTTAAAAAAAAAAAAAAGCCTTGGAATCAGAATACCTGGACCCAAATCCTAGCCCTGATAGTTACTCCTCATGGAACCTTGGCTACATTCCTTCTTTTGCCTCATCTTTTTCTTATCTTTAAGATGATAGTTGGAGTAGATGATCTCTCCAAGTTTCCCTTCAGCTCTATGTTCCTATGATGTAGTTCAACCTCAAATATATTATTATTGTCATTCATACTATTACTAGAATAATGCTGCAAAGGGGCATCATTGGGGAAGGAATTCGTGTGCTGGTGTGGGAGCTAAGGCAGTTGATGCTGCGATATGGAACATAATGGATGAACTCTACAGTAACAATTTGCAGATAAAAATAATAGAAGTTAAAGTGTACTTTACATGATAAAAGAAAGATGAAAGAGAAGGAGAATGTGGTACATCTGAGATGGCTGGGAAAACTCGAGGCTTTGTGAAGTAGATTCTGTTGAAAAGATTGATGCAACGGAGAGTGACCTTGGCTTGGAACAGGAGCCAGTGATGTATGTACGAGCATCTCTCTGCTAAATGGACCCAGATTTGTAGCACTAATATACATGGAAGCCCAGAACCAAACTCAGTATGGCAATAAATCAACAGCCACTTTGGATGTCATTTCTAGTTTATATTCTACTATTGTTCTATCACTTTAATTCATGTCACTATCATCTGTTCATCTGGAACAGGTTTATATAATTTTCCAGTGGAGTTACCTGACAAATCCTATCAAATTAACAAGGTACATTAACAATATTGACTGACTGTAGCTTCAGGAGATGTAGGGCCATAGGACAAAAATTTTAAAATGTCTTCAGTGATCTTTTTTTTTCATTCCCCTTAGCCCTCCCCCATCTCTCCCATACCCCCAAAAAAGGAATGTGGGATATAAGGTTTAGTTCCTCATAAGATGTACTTAATTTATTTTTGTAGCACTTTATGTCACAACTTTTATAAATGTCAAAATAAAAAAAAAACTCAAGATCAACATACAGAGCTTAAATGCATTTCTTTCTGGGAACCACAAAAAAAGGCCCAGATCTTAAACAGTCAATAGCCAAATAAGAATAAAAAGGAAAACTGGGGAGTTGCCATCTGTTTGAAATGAAAAATAATGTCGTTGGCCTTCTAACCCATTTTTACTCTCCTGAAATTGAGGCCTTCCCTTTCTGAATCATTGGCACTCATGATGTTCTGCCTAATTAAAATATAACATCTCTGAAATAGGTCTAATGACAAATCCTGGCTTTTTACTAATTAATTTAGAAATCCTTATAGATCACCTTTGGTGGAGCCCCCTACGATAATGGCCAGGGTTAAGCAGCCATTAACCCATTAGTATGGTGTTTATTGAAAAGAAAACACAGGAGTCACTTTTATTATGATTCTTCAAGTGAAAGTCTTCTGCCTTTGACTAGTTTGGTGCTTATGACGAAAGAAGATAGAAATGTATGAATATGAATCTTCAGTATTCACTTGTATTGGGCTAAATTTGCTGTCAGAAGATGGTTGATTTTTTAATTAAGCCATTCTTCCTCATTCACACTAGATTCATTGTTGAAAATGAAGTTTTCTCACACTTCACTCCAGACTCACCTAGACTTCTAAAGTGTTACAAACAAAAGCCCTCACGTGAAATAGGCTGGCGTGATTTGTCTTTTGTGCTACAGCATGCCCATTTTATTATTTTAATTAGTTCTTCTACCTTTTTTTCCCCACACTGACCTTGACCTTTATCCTCTGACCTAAAAATGCAATTACTTTAAGGCTCCATATGGGTCCCACTCTGGAAGGTACACTGAAGGTTTTGTCTCACTCCGTCAACAGACAAATCCTTTAATTTTCAATGAGTGAGAAAAAGAGAGAGCCCGACATAGGTCATATATTTCACTCTGAGTATATATTCCTTTGTGATACTGGAAGAATGATTGCTATAAATTTCAGTGATTATCTCAGGATGCTTTGTAGCCCTAGTGTGCACATTTTCCCTGCTCCTTTAATCCCCGACTGCTGTATAGCCTGCCTTACATAGCTTTGGAAATCAAATCTGAAGGGGTAATCTTAACATTTTTCACTTCTGTCCCTAAAGGCTCTGTTGCATATCATTCCCTGGTGTTTTACACCTAGTGCTGTATCTAAGGCAACATACACAAATAAGTGATGTTCTCAGTGCCTCTCCTCAGAAAACCAGGCTGATAAATGGAAAGACTGTAGAATCATAGTGTATCAGGGTTAGAAGGAACAGAGACCTAGCAATGGAATATTCCAGCTGGAAGGAGGCTGAAAGAAGGACACTAAGACCCAGAAAGAGGAAGCAGCTTGCCCGTAGTCACATCTGTAGAGGTGGGATTTGAACCCAGGTCTTCTGACTCCAAATCCAGGGGCTCTGTAAATGTGAACTATTGCTGCTACTACTGCTATACTAATTACAATGCATAAAGGGTATGAAATGGCTACTGTGATGTTGTTAACACAGTCTCCTGCCATTGGTTTTTCTCTCTCTTCTGACTTAAAGGTATCTCTGGAGACAAAGTGGAGATAGACCCCGTCACTAGTCAAAAGGCCAGCACAAAGTTCTGGATTAAGCAGAAGCCCATTTCAATTGATTCTGACCTGCTGTGTGCCTGCGACCTTGCTGAAGAAAAAAGCCCAAGTAAGGCAGTCCTTTTATTTATATCCTTCTCCCGCTCTTCTCTCTCTGTGTGTGCTGGGTGCCAAGAGAATATATGAGCACCATGTCCTTTCTTCCTTGGATGTGTTTAATGTGTTGCAAAGCACTTCTTTCCCTCCAGCCAGAGTGTGTTATAATGTCAAGAGCTTCTAGGCCCACCTTCTATCTGTTTTTCAGCATTTGTTCATTAGGAATTTCAGTCTGACCAACTAAGTAAAGGCAAGTGAGCAGAGTCCTTTCAGTATCTCTCACTGGAGTTGCCATTTCATGATTCAGTAGCATCCTAAACTTGGTTTTCTAACTTAGGGAGTCAGTCAGGTCTTTGTCTTCCATAGTTGGAATATCAGGAAGCCACACTGCTGATAGATAAATAACTGGATAGACAGACAGATAGATTGATAGATAGATAGATAGATAGATAGATAGATAGATAGATAGATAGATAGATAGATAGATAGATAGATAGATA